>NW_020954590.1:30988687-31408572 GCF_900497805.2 Vombatus ursinus | reverse complement strand
TCTATCTATCTATCTATCTATCTATCTATCTATCTATCTATCTATCTATCTATCTATCTATCTATCTATCTATCTCTATATCTGTACCTATATATCTATATACCTATATCTATACTATATCTCTCTCTAGCTATATATGTATATATCTATATAAATCTATATATATATGGATAGATATAGATATATACATATATAGCTAGAGAGATATATAGATAGAGATATATAGAGATATATACATATATAGATAGATATAGAGATATAGATATAGTTATATAGATACATAGGTATAGATATAGAGATAGATAAATAGATATAGAGATAGAGATGGAGATAGAGACAGAGATATATTCCCTATAACTACCCTAATATTGAGAAAGGTCTCATGAGTTACAAATATCACCTTTCCATATAGGAAATGTAAACAGTTCAATTTTAATAAGTCCCTAATGATTACTCTTTCATATTTACCTTTTCATGCTTCTCTCGAGTCTTGTATTTGAAAGTCATATTTTCTATTCACTTCTGGTCTTTTCATCAAGAATACTTGAAAGTCCTCTATTTCAGTGAATATCCTTTTCCCCCCATGAAGGATTATACTCAGTTTTGCTGGGTAGGTGATTCTTGGCTGTAATCCTAGCTGCTTTGACCTCTGGAATATCATATTCCAAGCCCTCTGATCACTTAAGGTAGAAGCTGCTAAATCTTGTGTTATCCTGATTGTGTTTCAACAATACTTGAATTGTTTCTTTCTGGCTGCTTGCAATATTTTCTCCTTGACCAGGGAACCCTGGAATTTGGCTATAAAATTTGTAGGAGTTTTCCTTTTGGGATCTCTTTCAGGAGGTGATCAGTGGATTCATTCAACTTCTATTTTACCATCTGGTTTTAGAATATCAGGTCAGTTTTCCTTGATAATTTCTTGAAAGATGATGTCTAGGTTCTTTTGATCATGGTATTCAGGTAGTCCAATAATTTTTAAATCATCTCTCCTAGATCTATTTTCCAGGTTGGTTGTTTTCCCAATGTGACATTTCACATTGTCTTCTATTTTTTTTCATTCTTTTGGTTTTGATTTGTAATTTCTTGATTTCTCATAAAGTCATTAGCTTCTATTTGCTCCATTCTAATTTTTAACAAATTATTTTCTTCAGTGAGCTTCTGGACCTCCTTTTCCATTTAACCAATTCTGCTTTCTAAGGCACTCTTCTCATCATTAGCTTTTTGGATCTCTTTTGCAATTTGGGTTAGTCTGTTTTTTAAAGTGGTATTTTCTTGAGTATTTTGGGGTATCTCCTTTAGCAAGCTGTTGACTCATTTTTCATGATTTTCTTGCACCATTGTCATTTCTCTTCCCAATTTTTCCTCTACTTCTCTTACTTATTGTTCAAAATCTTTTTTTCAGCTCTTCCATGTCTTGAGCCCAATTCATATTTTTTCTTGGAGACTTTGTATGTAAAAGCTTTGACTTTGTTGTCTTCTTTTGATTGTATGTTTTGATCTTCTTTGTCACCAAAGTAAGATTCTATAATCTGTTTTTTCCTCTGTTTGCTCATGTTCTCAGCCAATTACTTGATGTTTTATCTCTTTGTTAAGGTACAGTTCTGCTTCCAGTGTGGAGGGTGTACTGTTCCAATCTTCAGGGGTTTTGTGCTGTTTTCAGACACACTTCTAGGGACCTGTAAATTTTCAGTCCTTCCGAGGTGGCATGATAAAATGAGAGTTGTTTACGCCTTTCCTGGTCTGTGCTCTGGTCTATGAGTGACCACAAACACTCTTTTCTGCCTTGGAACTGTGAGGAGGATTCCCTCTCCACTGTGCCACAAGCTCTGCCTTGCCAGTCCTCCTTCTCACCCTAAGACTGACACCCAGCACTGTGACCTAGAATGAAGCATGGGCAAAGCAAGAAAATCCTGCCTCAGTGCCAGCAAAGAGATCCCTGAAATTCCCATCTGATCAGCTGTTCGACACTCTTACTGTCTGTTGGTTGAGAGCTCCTGAAGCATTTGCTGCCATAGTGGCTGCTCTCCCAGGGCTATACTAGGGCCAGTGCTAGACCACACTCCTCTCTCACCCAGGTCCAACAGACCTTTCCCACTGACCTTCTAAGTTGTCTTTGGTATTTGTGGGTTGAGAAGTCTAGAAACCATCACAACTGCCTGTGATTCAGTCCTCTGAAGCCTGTTCCAGGTTTGCTGGGGTCCAATCTTTGCCAGCATGGCCCACACTGAACTGTTGCTCCTCTCGTAGTTCGACACAACAGACTTTTCCTATCAACTATCCAGGTTGTCTTGGGCTGGAAATTTGTTTCACTTTGTCTTTTTGTGGGTTCTACTGCTCTAGAATTTTTTAGAGTCATTTTTTACAGTTATTTGGAGGGGTGTGGGGGAGAGCTCAAGCAAATCACTTCTTTTATTCTGCCATCTTGGCTCTGTTCTCCCATTGTTATCTTTTTTTTTGCTCTCCTTCTTCTTGTTAGGTCATCCTACCTCATATTCCTCATGGATTACTATTCATTCCCCACTTTTATTTTTGGGAATATATAGGTCTCAGTCCTAAGCTCACTTTTCAGCTTTCTTTTTTTGTTTCTCTCTAATATCATTGGTAATCCTGTGTTCAGTTATCATCTCCTTAAATATGACTCACAAATCTAATCATAAAGTCTCTTCTCACCTGTAGTTTTAATTTGTCAGCTATCTTTTAGACATTTCTAATGACATTTCAGTACACATTTTCAATTCAACATGTTGAAAACAGAACTCATACACTTTCTCCTCAAACACTGCCCTCTTCTTAACTTCATTAATTCTCTTTTGACCATCCTTCTAGCCACTAGGTTTCATGACTTCACAGTTATTCTCTACTCTCTTCTTTCCTTCACTTGAAATATCTAATCTCTTGCCAAGTCTCATTGACTCTACCTGCTCAACATTTCTCAAATCTTTGCACTTCACTCACAGCAAAACTGTCCCTCAAAATGTCTCACCTGCACCACTGTAATATGTTGAACAAGAAGCAGAGATTCTGCATTGAAATATAAATATTATAAATTTTCTAAATTTCTTCCTATTTGGTGAAAAGTCTTAATCCTATTAGGGTGACTTTTTTCCCTTTGCTAAGAAATTAAAAATCCTGAACATTAGCAGTTTCTTTGCATTCATTGTCTATCACCAAAATACCCAATGAATTTTTTGGGGGGAAAAAATTCCCAGAAGAGCTGTGTAGGGAAGACAATGTGACTATTTGAGGTCACTTTAATACAAATTTTGGGAAGGTACTAGCAGTATTAGTGAACTGTAGCCCTCCTCCACCACTCCCGGATAGAAATCTGTCTAGCAATCAAATTATATTCACATGGGTATTTGCTTGTCATGAGCAATCTTGTTTCTAATTGACTTTCATGTGTCTGCCGAAAATATAGGTCTAGATATATAGAATCTAAAATGCATCCTGCCAAAATAAAAAAAAAAATCCTAGTTTGGAGATATAAGAACATTTCAGAAACCAAAAACCAGACTCTGATTTACTTTGGTCAAATAGTTATATGCTACTAATACACTGCTACCAGACTCATCAGGAGAGTAATATATTCAAAATGCTTGTGAAAGTTCTATGGGTTATTTTGGCAGAGAAGTTAACTAAAGACATAAAATGACATGCATTTTCAAACATAGTCAATGTGTGGATTTGTTTTATTTGGCTATCTATATTTGTTTAAAGGGAATGTTTCTATTTGGAGGAAGGGGAATTGGTGAATAGTGATGGAGATGCAAAGAAAAAAAAGGTGGAAGAAAGAGACAGAGAGACCCAGACAGACAAAGAAATAGAGACTGAGGATAGAAGGAGAGATAAAAAAGGAGGAAGAGGGAGGAAATAGTGAAAATGAAACATTAAAAAATACATAAGAGACCAGAAGATGTTCAGAAGGGGCCACAGAAAAGTGGTATTACTATCATGTTAAATTTAATAGACACTTAAAAAACCCTACTTCATAGAAATTGAGGGTTTCATATACTTCTTATGTACTCTTATGTATTTTGAAATCTTAAGTCTGTTAAGTTTATAAGAAATAAGAACATTTTAAATTTCTGTGGGTCAAAAAATAATTCATAGTCTAAAGAAAGGTAATTTTTCTTAAATGATAACTCAAATTTATAATGTTTTACAAGAATTTATCCAAGATTGTTATGACAATAACCTTGTAAGGTACTAAGTATCCTTAATTCCTGGAAATCACTCCTTTCTTATCTAAGCCTCTCAAAATCCTTTTCTTCTTTCAAGGCTTAGCCCAGGCACCATTTCCTCTGGAAGATTTCCTTGGGTTTCCTTACTATCTGGCCATAACAGTCATTTTTACTCTCTCTTTCCCCAAATTGCCTTCCACTCACTTACCTGTGTTCATGTGTTCTCCAATGATTGTAAAGTATGCTCTATAAGTACAGAAAGTCTTTCATTTTTTACTTTGTAGTCCCAATATCAAGCACAGTGTCTAATGGGCCCTTAACAAAGTTGTTTGAATCTTAATTCTTCCCACTTCATAAATGAGATAATTGAAGCTCAGAGATGTTAACTAACTTTCCCAAATGTTGGACACTTAATAATTGTCAAAAGTGGATTTCATACTCTTCTTTGACAGGGCTGCTAATGGAGTAGCTGCTGACCATAAAATACAACTATTATTTCTGGAAGCACAGAAAAAGTACACATGAGGAACAGAAGCATCAATTTGAGGTATTTTAAAAGATAGATTTTTTTTCCTGAAGAAAATAATTAGAAGTAGAAACAATTGTACCAGAATGCCACATACATATTTTTGAAGGCAAATTGTTTTTCATGTCTCTTTTCAATTACATTAGAAGCCTCAGAATGAGCAGTTTTAAAATACAGTTGATGGAATGCCCTGCTTTATATGCACTGATCACACTAAGTGTTCTTTCTCATAATTTTCATTACTAATTTAAATACCAATTAAAGTAAGACATGCAAAGTTTATTATGTGGTTACCTGCAGTGACTCAGCAAGGGTGAGATAGTAACTTGACCTTATTTTTATTTTTAACTTTTACATGCAAAATTATTTTTCATAACTTCACAAACTTTTTTAACAAGTCTAAGATGTGTTTACTACCTGACTAGACTTTGAATCAGGCACTTCACTTAAAAACTAATATGAAGAAGGTGGAGAGAAATATATCTAAATTTTATTTCTAAGCATTTGGGAAATTACACAGTGCTTCAATGATTCCTTGCACAAAAAGGCAAGCTTACTATCCCTTATATCCTCCTGGTGATACTACACAGATGGAACACCATAATCTCTATAGAATGAAAATTTCAGCTGACACAAATGTAATGGATAGCTACATGACTGAAATCAATAGTATACAAGAAAATTTAGCAATAATCTAACCCAAAGAAATGATTTGATGATATTAGCAAGAAAACATATGATTGGAAAATGTTTTGAGAAAATCATGTAATGAAAGGAGGAGAAACAGATGGCTATCCTAAAGTGCTCCAACTAAACAAATCCCATCAACAAGTCTTTATTAAATAAAGTACTTACTATATGCTAATTACCGGATATACAAATACAAACAAAAAGAAATGCAACCTTTACTCTTAATTAATTTATATTCTATTAGGGGAAACAACACATAAAAAGGAGCTGAAAAGCTAACAAGAGGGAGAAGATACCCATGCAGGAATATAGGTGATAAAGTTTGAAAAATGAAGGATGGAACATATGGCTGGGACAAGGGGAGTGAATCAATATCCAAGTGTATACAGTTTGAAGATCTAGGAATAATTAAAAAGAAGTCCATAAATATATAAACATTTTTGGAAATTTAGTAACTGTAATTTATATAATTTGTTTTCTTATTAATTGTATGTATACTATTTTATGCTTTTGTTTTCCTGAGAAGGGGTCTGTAGGCTTCACCAACCTGCAAAAGGACAGTTAAAGTGACTAAGTACCCCTGACCTAAAAGGCCAAACTCCTTTTGGTAAAACTTTCATGTAGGTTTCATGGGGGAGGGGGGGAGTAATGGACAAGGGTGGCACAGAATCAAAAGTTATGGATGAATTTTGATATATACCAGTGGAAGTGACATTCACATTTCTGAGAATGTAAATATGTGGAAGTCTTGAATTGGACTGCAAGTAAACAACTTGTGATACAATGAAACTGTTCAACAAATTTTTTTTCCTTGATGTATGTGGGTGTTTTTTATAGATGTCTTGTGTGTACCATGACAAAATTTCAATTAATTATCAAGACAACTGATAGCAAAATTCTTTTCCCATGAGTCAGTGCATTTGAATTGACCGACCATAAAAACTTAGATATGTTTTGTCTTTGTATCATTTGTATAAAAATTCCATTTTGCCTAATTATACCTTACTCTAACAATCATGGTCTATTTTTCAAAGTGGTTTCTCTGATTATGCTACTACTGTCTTTCAAAACCTTTAATGGTCCAATGCTATACCCAGGAAAAAGAATAAAATTATGATCCTAAAATTCACTGGTCTCCTCAATATGGCTCTAATTTTCTTTTCCTGTCCTATCATAATGCTATTTCACATATGTCAAGTCTCATTCAAAAATGGGACTACTCTATGCCCCTCTTTTCCCTCTACCTTTTCCTATTTCTGTATCTTTGTTCAGACTACCTATCACATTTGCTTGGGCCTAAATTTTGACATATATTACTTTTCCTTGCATAATATTTTTGCATACATAAAACTTCAGAGTCAGAAGGCGACTCAAACGCTATCAAATCAATATGTGCAAGAGCATTTTTTCTATAATATCCCTGAGAACATTGTATTTGTCATATGGCCTCCAATTGGACAGTTTTCTTTAGAAGAAGAAGAAACCCTAACTCTCATGGTAATATATTTCAATTCTGGAAAGATGTAATTGTTAGGGAGTTTTTTCCTTACATTGATCTAAAATAAGATTCTCTAAATTGCTCCTAATTCTACCCTTTAGGACCAATCAGAACAATGTGAACCTTTCATATCCTTGGTTGTCCTACAAATACTTGAAGAAGACTACCTAATACCTTCAAATCTTCTATCTTCCAGACAGATTACATAGAATGTGGGGTGTGTGTGTGTGTGTGTGTGTGTGGTGTGTGTGTGTGTGTGTGTGTGTGTGTGTGTGTGTGTGTATGACAGAGAGAGGGGGAGAAGGAAAGAGGGAAGGAGGAAAAAGACAAAAGAAGAGAGAAGGTAAATGACTAAGTTCTGTGGCAGGCACTATGTTACAGATAAAATACAAGAAAGTAAAATAAGCCTGGCTTCTAGGAGTTTACAATCTAATGGATGAATACAATATATAAAGGTAATTAGGAACTGCAAAGTGGGGAGGGAAAGGTAAAGATTGTACTTCCATTCAACTGATCCTTATATGACATATTAATACACATCTATCTATCTATCTATCTATCTATCTATCTATCTATCTATCTATCTGTCTATCTAAGACATTTAACATGAATACCAGTTTCACTTATGGATTAAATTATGATCCTATTAAAGACATCTTTCAGGTTACTAGAAAATTTAATTCTATGGATATTCTTGAAAACTTTACTAAAATTTGTAATCTTATTAATCAGGCCAAATTAACAATGCTGTTCATGTTTCATACATACATAATAAAGAAAAAAACATTTAAAATGTGACACTTGCATACTTTAATGTAATCCAATGCTCATTTTAAAAAGTAACTGTCTCTTCATTGACTATAAATAATGCAGACTATTTATATGCATTGAATTGTCCCACTTAAAAAAGTGGAAGTCTTCTAAATATAAGTGAGATGTAGAAATAAATGGAAGGTATAATTTTGGAGGTATAAAAGTTCCTAATGCTAAAAAAAAGTTGCCACATTTGTAAGCATAGCAATTGTAAATTTTAGGAAAAAGTTAAAAGTAAAATGGTTGGATCACCCATTAAAGTTAATAAGAGAATAAGCCAAACTTTTTATATAGAACAGAAAATGAATACTATGTTTAAAAAAATAGTGAAATGAATTCCTTAGTATTTTGGTAATGAATCTATTTTGGAAAACCTGAAACATCATCCCTATGCCTTGCCTTTCCTCTTTTCCCTACATTCTTCTACTTTTTATCAGAATAACTTGTGAAGTTTACAAGATTAGAGGAAGAGAAAATTCATAGACACTATTTTGAAAAATGAGGGGGGCCTACTTGCCCTGTCTTTGGCAAATGACTGATTTACTAAATCATGGAGGGGGGAGGGAAATGTTAATATTGATTATTTCAAAAAATAAAATTAGGCCTACCTGACTTTCTATATTTTTCCCCATTAACAAGTAATGACAGCTGGGTATATAAATGGAAAAGAGCTTGATATGTTAATGGGAATTATATTTCTTAATATAAATATAGAAAATTTAGCAAGGTGTAATTAGGTGGAGAGCCCACTTCAGTATTTGGAAGACCTGGAAACCAGTCCTTACTCTACAGTGCCTGTGACTCTAGACAAGTTTCTTAACCCCTCATTGCCCCATTCAACTCTTTAAGATTATTTAAGCATTTATGCACATGAAGTTTACAAAACAATGTCAATATGATATCTCATTTATTGTTACAGCAACCCCTGGAGGTAAGTACTATTACAACTTAAATTTTATAAATGAGGAAGCTGAGGTAAAAAGAAATTAAATGATTTGCCCAGTGTCACATAGCTGGTAAGTGTCTGAGGCTGAATTCAAACTCAGGTCTTCCTGAATTCCAATTCAGTAGCCTGTGCAATGAATCCCCGAGTTACTCTGTTGAATATCTTTATAAAAATATAAATATATCCGAAATAGTTAAAAAGAAATGGCATGTGCTTCATAATCTCATTCTATCCTTGGAACAGTCAAATTCACATCTTCTCAAACTGAATAACTGAGATGCAGTTCACTGATCTATACCTAGTCTCATGCCAAATATGGAGTCTTTCATATATTATACACATATATGAAATTGAATAAAAAATCAACACATATACACATTTGATTCATGTCAATTTAAAGTCTGTTCCTGATTCAGTGGGATAGGGATAAAAGAGAAATAGATGAAGGAGAGAGAAGATCTTTTAATTGGCATACTTATCAGACCCCTCTTGGGAGCAAAGCACCCTTCTGATTTCAGAGAAATTCATGGATATGTGTCTAGAGTGACCTCTCTCTCTCTCTCTCTCTCTCTCTCTCTCTCTCTCTCTCTCTCTCTCTCTCTCCATATGTGTGTTTATGCACATGGATATGTAGATCAGAAGATAAAAAAAGAAAGAAAGATGGGGAAGGGAAGAAGGAAGGAATGAAGAAAGATTTGGAAATATATAATAGTCTTAACATATTGGAGAGGGGAATGAAATGAGAGGCTCACAGATCATATTATAGTTAACAAAAAGGGGGGATTATTTAACCATAGTAGGTTTAGGCTCTCCAAAAAGTTGACAGAATTGATTCAGCTTGATCACAGCTTCCCTGTGTTAGAATTAATAGTACAGGTCTTACAGTCAAAGTCTGATGAAAAGCAAAATGATTCCACCTCCCCTAGCTTTTTGAAATTATGGTACCAGGAAGCTGAATTAGCAGTCAGACATTTTAGTCCTCTACGTCAAGGATGTTTCCAGTACTTTGAAGGAGAAAAACTATCTTGGCCTATGTAAGGGAGGGCCTTCAAATACTGTTCCTAGCACAAGGATTTTGAGCCACATTTAGATGCTCCCTTTAAACTTATTTCTCATGGCAACATGTTCCCCCCACCCTCAATGCTTGGGGTATGCAATGTTGTTCAAAGACCAACATTGATAAATGCTATGGACCAGAAGAAGAACATTTCTCTGCTTAGTAACTCATTTATTCACCTAGAAATGATGCCTATATATTTCAAAGGGAATATTAGATTATACAACCCATGAATTCATGGAAGGAAGAAAGGAAGGGAAAAGCCAGAAATTGGTGCCAGCTCTGGATATCCTTATCTGGTTGAACCTAGAATTTAAGTCAGTCAACATACAAGGGATAATCTTCTTAGTAAGAGGTGATTGAAATTAAATACAAATTCAATCAATATACAAATCTGATACATGTTCAAATTCCACTCTGTGTCTGAATTCCCAGAATATAAATAAATTTATCATTAAAAACACTGATTGATTATTCATATTTTATAGCTAGTAAGTTGGTTTGGGGATCCAGAAAAATTTGTACCAACAGCAAAAAAAGATTCAGATGCTAGTGCAACAAGTAAGCAGTGGCATTGTTTTTATTTAAGGGTAATTTTCTGTGTTAAGGATTAATTTTGAGTATAAACTCATGTCTTGGAAACAAATAAAACATTTGGTAAAGACATAATATAGAATATAGTAATAGAATACATGCTATTTCAACTCAAATATATTATAAAAAGGCTTATTTATTCATTTCTTTTTAAATTGAGAGGTGAAATGCAAAATCTTGAAGCTGTAATGTTTCTATTGTAGTTTTAATTTTTAAGGACATATCTTTTTATTTTATTTTTATGTTTTTTATTAGGTTTATACTCATGATTTCATCAGTGTAGGGAATAAGCTAGACTTGAGGTCAGGGAGACTTGGGTTCAAGTCCTGACTCTGATATATGCTGACTGTATGATTATTGGCAGGTCATTAGCTCTCAGAGGACATATATATCTGAAGAAAAATAAGTGGATTGAAATGGATTCAAAAAATGAATTTATCTGCCATTATTTTCCATCATAACAAAAGGGGAATTTTCAAGTCAAAAAATTGTCTTGGAATATACTAGTATAGTCAAGTCAATAAGCATATGTTAAGTGTCTACTACGTGCCAAGGCACTATGCTAAGTATTGGGGATACAACAAAAGGCAATGTTCCTGCTGTCAAGGAGCTCATAACATAATGGGGGAAATAGCATTCAAACAACTACATGCAAACAAGTTATATGCAAGATACGTTGGAGATAACCAATAGTGGGAAGCACTAGCATTAAATACACATACACACACATATAAAGTATATATATATACACACAGACACACATATATATATGTATATATGTATATATACACATATATATACACATGCACATATTCTTATATGTGTGTATGTGTACACATGTACATATACATGTGTGTATACATATGTGTGTATATATTTTTTGGGGGGGGTCTGGTTTGGTCCTAAGTGTGTTGCCATTTAGCAACCTGACTAGGCTCAGGTTGGGTTGATAGGGTACTTGATGGCTGGTCCTAATCACTTCTATTTTGCTGAATATCTTGTTCTCCTGACATATATTATCCATATAAATACTTCCACTTAATCCCATCACTTTCTAGCTTCTGACACAATCCTATCAGTTACTAAACATCAGCAATAAATAACAAATAGACACATGACTAGACAAATAAGTAGAACAAACTCATCTCCTTAGTTTTACCCCCATGCCATACAATAATCAATTTCTTTCCCCTTAGTCCAATTATCTGTATTTTTGCTCCTTATAGGCACAATAACCTGATTTTTAAACCCCTCTGTAAGAGGTACAGATTTCAAGGGTGAGGAGACATAAGAAGGAAATAGAAAAAAACCACACACACACAATGGGAATAACAGGTGTTAGGTAGAGAAAAATGTGAACTGTGAGTCAAGGAAACAATGATAATCTAGTCTGTGGGAGAGAGGCTGGTATATCTTAATATCTTACATCAGATCATGGTGTAAAACCTAGCACAGTGTGTGGAAAGAGTAAATGGTGTGAATAGGGCAGCAGAATGAGTAGTATGGAATAGAATATGAATTACTATTTTACCATCCATAGTGTTTGCTCTGGACCTTTCATGTCTTGTATTTTCAGTCTCCTAAGTAGTGTCAGTGAATTTCTGTATTGTCTTGAACTTCTCTAAAGACCACATACAACATGTCCTAGAACTAAAGGAGGAAATGATAATGCTACCTACAATGAGATCCAACCTAGATTTTACCAGCTGATGTTATAGTCCCTAGTGTCATTACGTATTCCAAGGAATAGGCAACAGGTGCTGACAGCATTGTAGGATGGAAAACAAGAAGTCAGACATCAAAAAGGTAGAAATATTAGAGGAAAATGAGGATGAATGAATGAGTGGAACTCTACTGCCAGTGATATTTACTCTGTCATTACTGCTGATGGGACATTGAGAAATTGGAATGAACATAGAAGAAATGAATCATTATGGTAAGGTGGCTCAAAATCTGGGATTTTGTTGGCATTTAACGTCCTCCACAGTCAGGCTTCAGGCTACCTTTCAAGGTTAATTATTCATTTTTAGAACTCACATACTCAACTCTAATCCAACTGATCTACTTGCTATTCTTTGGACCTGGTATTCCATCTTCTGCTCCTGTGCTTTTTATTGGCACTTCCTTATGTCTGGAATTTTCTCTCTCTTCATCTCCTTCCCTTGAAAGCCCTAGCTTTTCATGTCTCTGCCAATTGTTAGTGCTCTCCCCTCCCCAATTTGCTGTGTACTTATAATTTATGTGTATCCTACAATCTTTTATCTCTGAACATGTTCTATTGTCCATGTAGCAGTTAAACTTCGAAGGCTGGGACAGCTTTATTTTTTTTTAATTTGGATACTCAGCACCTAGTAGGTATTTGATTAAGTGTTTATTTATTGAAAGGACTAAAACTGTTGTTATTCTAGATAAAAGAAGATTTATAAGAGATGTGATATCTATCTGGAAATATTTGAAGGGTGTAGTAGTAGATAATGTCTATTATCACCTGCTATGCAGTTTATGCTATTTTTCCCCCTAAAAGGAAATTAAACTATCGTCAAGATTTAACCTTTCCAGGGGACTAGCTCTCAGTATTTTGAGGTATATTCCTAGTCACACAAGTAGAAAAGACCAGCACATGACAAGTTCAGGTATCCTCAAGCATGGCACATGGCTATGCAAACTTGCTGTTGTGACAGATATAGAAGCAATGGAACTATGCCTTCCTGAAGAAATGTTGCATCCTTGTTGCAGGTCCTTTAAATGTTATTGTTAAGTATGTCTAATATTCTTTTTGTTAGATGCTATGTATTCTATGAGTATCTATCTTATTCCAACCTGATACTGATTCTGAAACTCTAGACCAGCCTGATTCAGGTTGGCCTATCAGAGTTGTGATGTAAGAAGAAGGATTGGATTTGTCTATTTGTGCCTAAGGAAAAAATAAGACAAATGGATCAGTTACAAGGAGTCTGATTTCAGCTAATTTAAAGAAGACGGGCTTTTGTTTAAAAATATAGCTGGAGATAAGCTACAATAGAATGATCTATTTAACAAGGTAGTTCTTCTGGAAGACCTAAATTTTCTCTGAACATTTATCTTCAAGGTTTGATTTATTTTCCACTTTGACTTATATAAACAACTATGTGTAACCAAGCTCCTTCCCAAGCTGGGTTGAGAATGAGAAATCCTGTGCCATATTCTTCATATATAGGGCAATATGATTGCTATTTGTACAGAAGACTGACGTGATGCTGTGTGTCTCTATGAAGGATGGAATTGGATTAAAGGTTTTTAGGAGAAGGAATGTAGTTTCCATCATTCTTAGGGATAGACACAGGGAAAGAGAAACAGCATACATGTAGTAGAAACAGGGTCCTCAATATGTCCTTGATTCCCAACTTACTTCATTAGAGACAGCTAGAATTGACCTTCTCAGGTAAGATCAGGTCCTTTCCTTTGGTGTGAAGGCTGACATCTCCAAGCAAAAGAGCTTATCCAACATTTTATTCAAATATTATTTTAAAATTATGAAAATTAAATTTCCTTCCATATATTCTTTGGTATATTCTAATTTCTACAATTTCTGAATTCCATTTGCTTTTTGTTGGGATAAATAGATTTATGCATTTTATCCTATTTGTCATGGTCTTTTTGCATAACTAGAATTTAATTGAAAAGGCCTATGCTAGTCAAGATAAACTAAGGAACATTCACCCATTGGAGTAACCAGGGTAATGGATTTCCTTATGAACCAGGATATCTTGCCCTAAATCAGGATTATTTGAGGATGCAAGTAAATATAATGGTAGCCTGATAACTCACTTACAGATTAATAAAAAATTTAGCATGCATCCACAGCTCTTCACTTACCTTCCTCAAGGCAGAAATTATATTCTCTCTGGGGCCAAATTCCAGGCACACTTATCCATACCAGCTGCAAGCCACCTGTATACATTGAGACAATTCATGTGGTCATACTCATCTTATGGGGGTTATAACACCTATCTTGCATGTGTAAAGCAGTTATGCATTCTTTTAATGTTGTTTTTTTTCATCTTTTGCCAAACTTCCTTCACTTCAATATTATAGTGTCCCAAATCTCTTATTCTCTATACAAGAACTTGTACATTTTTAGATACCATTACGTCTTCAATTTTTTTACTTTACTCTTCGTTCTTCTGTTCTCATTAATTGTGTTGAAAACTCTCATTTTTTTTTACTTAAATTCATTCCAAATTATTTTTGTAAAAGTTTTATTTCTTTTTTTAAAAATCCTGGAATTTATTGCTATTTTTCCATAGTACCTGAGGAATTTACAGGATTCTCTCTTTCATTAATCAATATTACTTCTTTCTTTCATATTATAATAATTTTACATATGGAAAGTTCCTTTTCAAAATTTTACTCAGTGTTCATTTTGCCTTCTTTTGATTTATATCCTGAAGGCCATTTCCCCCTCTTTTGATCATTTGCTGCTTCAGCTTTTCTTTTATATTCCATCTCAGTAAATTATCTTTGAATTTTTTTTTCACACTTTGTCTTTGTAATTTTCCACCTCTACATAGACCTCTGAACTTGGGATTCTGGGCTTCCCCCGCCCCAATTCTCTTGCATTATGACATATAAAATGTTGACAGGGCACAGATACCTCCCTTTAGTAAGTATCAGAGAAAGTGAACTACCCCCCCAGTGGGATCCCAGTATCCTATCAGTCAGATCCAGTGATCTGCTCCCCTCTAGCCTGTGCATCTCTATGTTATGTGTAGTGCATCTTCTGTCCTGCCAAAATTTTCCTTCCTTCAATGTCTTTCTTTCATGTGGTCCAACAGGATTAGTATCAACAGATGGTTCTTTTCAGGATGCAGGGTTGAGCAGGGACATTACAATAAGGGCTACCTACAGCTGAACAAGTCATCTAAAGACTGTAAAGTTACTTGTGCTCATAGTGGGTATGTAGAGTCAGTTGGCATTAGGGATGCTGAATGAAAACACTAAATATAAATATTCTCTGCTGATAATTCATCATGACTTACTGTGCCTGGGTCCTGTTTTCTTATCTTGTGATTCAACTGTAATTGTTTTCTATATGATGCATAGTTGCTATCTTTCAAGGTTTTAGAATCTGAGGAGTTTGAAGAAGACAACTTTTGATTTATCTTGCTAGTCATATGATCTCACCCTTATTTTCTTTCAATATATTAATAGGGAAACCTTATCTGAGAAAAGACTTCAATGGTTAATTTTGTTTTAGTTATTCTTTACATACATCAGAAGCACATCCTCTCTAGTCTTCTCAGTCAGTTTTCTGCTTGAAAAATATGGTTGGCTGTTGAAAATAATTTGTTGAGGGGATACCCATAAATTGGGAAAAGACTGAAGAAGTTGAGGTGTATGATTGTGATGGAATATTATTTTGTTATAAGAAATTACAAACAGAATATTTTCAGAAAAAACAAAACCTGGAAAGACTTCCATGAACTGATGCAAAGTGAAGTGAGCAGAACCAGAACATTGTACACAGTAACAGTGATATTGTATGATCTCCTGTAAATGACTTAATTATTTTCAGCAATATAATTATCTAAGGCAATTCTGAATGACTCATGATGAAAAATATCTATCTATCTATCTATCTATCTATCTATCTATCTATCTATCTGTAATACACAAATTAGTAATATAGCTAGTAATAGTAGGAGGATAAGGCTCCACCTAGAAATGTTAACATAATGAAGTGGAAACAAGCAGCATGCATTACTTCTTAAAGATTGATAGGCAAGGGGCAGCTAGGTGACACAGTAGATAGAACACTGACCATGGAGTCATGAGGACTTGAATTCAAATCCAGCCTCAGACACACAATACTCACTAGCTGTGTGACTGGGCAAGTCACTTAACCCCAATTGCCTAACCAAAAAAAGAAGAAGAAGAAGAAAAAAAGATAGGCAGATGAGTGATATAGTGATTAGAGATCTACAATCATAGTCTAGAAGAACTAAGTTCATCACTTATAATCTTAGTGACTTTGGTCACCTCACATAAACCCTGTCTTCCTCAATTTCCTCATCTGTAAAATGGAGACCACAACAGCTCCTACCTCCAAGAGTTCCTATGAGAATAAAATGAGATAATATTGTAAAGTGCTTTGTAAACTTTAGAGTGCTATCTAAATGCTAATTATCATCATCATCATCATCATCATCATCATTAGAATGATGTTGATGATGAAGAGGAGGAGGATGATCAACTGAAACACAGATTTTAAAAGGTCTAGTCAGACTTTTGTGTGAGCCGAAAAAAAATCTATGAAGTCAAACACAAAAACAGGCTACAATTTGACAGAGTAGTAATCAATTTAATGTCAGTTTCTTTAACAGTTGTTTATAGCCATAGGCTATCCTCATGATTTCCCTTCAACAGGACAGGAAAGATGATCTTGAGCTCATTATTGTGTTGTCTTTGTTACTGTCTGAGAGAAAAAGTATCATATGAGAAGTTGGAAAAAGTATCATATGAGAAGTTGGTGTCAGAGTTTTAGAGGAATCCCCTTTGACCTGAAGGAACATCTTTCTGACTTATTATGGACAGTTGCTTTCATGAATGCATAAGACAAGGGAAGTAGGTGTTTTATCAGAAAAGTTATCTTTTTAAAAATTAGTAACACTGTGAAGTCCATTTTATTGCCTTTTAGCCTCCAAAAAGTGTTTCATTGCTTTCTAACTCCAAACCTGAATCACTAGCCCAAGCAGAATTAGACCTGATTATAATAGGGGGTCAGATGAAATCAATATTTGCTATAATGTGCATTTATCTTACTATTAATACTTTGTAAAGTTTATATAGATGTTGGGAGTCTGAAAACCATTTCCCATCTTCCTTCACCATTTGAGGGAGTAGTTCACATGCTATGTTTGTATCAGTGTCCTATAACTTGGATAATAATCTCCATTTTTCATTTTCTTCACTTTCTGGTTTTAACTCCATTGGCAAGATGCCCCTCCCAAGATGGGCTCATCGCTTCTAAATTTACCACCTTGCTATTAACTGAAACCCTGATTGATACCACCTTCCTCAATCTCTTCTCCCTACTCTTTGGATGGCAAGAGGAGAAAGTAGCAAACTCCTCCCAATGTTTTACTATATTGGGGGCATAAACAAGACTATCAGATCATTCCACTTTCTATCTTCTGCCCTGCCTGGTTTCAACTCCACAGAATAAGATAGACCCTGGTGTCTGACCCACCTTACTCACTTTCCTGCTCCCTTTTTGTGTTTTGTGTTTCCCTATAGGCTGTAAACTTGCTGAGGGAGGGAAGTGTCTTTATTTTTAATTTTACCCCCAGTGCTTAGCACAGTGCCTGAGGCACCAAGGTCTCTTAATAAATGTTAATTGGATTGGATATCAGACACTTACCAGAGATAATTATGGTAATCCCCTCCCACCTCCCCCAGATAACTTTTTCTTCTTGTTCTAGTTGAATGAATTTTATTCTTGCCAAAGTTTTTTTTCAATCTTACATAATTGAAATGGTCTAGTCTTTCTTTAATGATTGTCTTTCCCTGTCTTTGATTAAGAATTCTCTTACATAGTCATGATTGTACCTTCATTTATTGTCTTCTTTGTTGTTGTTGCTAAATTTTAACCTTATTATACATAGGCCTCATATCCATTTGAAGCTTATTGTAGCCTAATATATCCATGACTACTCTAAGCCTAATTTCCTCTAAACTGTTCCACAGTTTCAGTGGAATGAATGATGAGATTAGATCTAGATTGTAGAGAATCTAGTCTTCCAGAGGGAAGAGAAAATGGAACCATCAATTGTAGATAGCCTCCTCAAGAAATTTAGTCACAAAAGGCAGGAGGGTTATAGGATAATAGTTAGCAGAGATAGAAAAAGGAAATAATATTTTGTTTCATTTATTTATTTATTTTTGATGGAGAAGACATGTATATCTTTTGAGCCAGTACAGAAGCAGCCAGTAGACTAGGAACTACTGAAGATATTTCAGAGACTGGGGATGATAGAGAAAGCAATCTGCTGAAGAAGACAGGATGCTGTGGGACCATTTGCACAGGAAGAGGATTGGACCTTGGCAGTAAGTGCCACAACATTGCATGAGATAAAAGTGAAAGATGAGATAATGATAGAATGCAATGGGTGATGTAAGATGTAGAGAGGAGAAAAGGGGACACTTGATGAATACTTTAATGTTTTTTTCAGTAAAATATGACACAAGGTTCTCAGCTAAGAGGGTGTTCCATTATTTCTGTGATGCTTATATATTTATTGTTTTGCCTGCTTACCACTTGATTATTTTATTACTTTATTATTTTCCATAACCTCAAAATGTTTCTTCACCACATTGTACCAGTCATTTTCTACTCATTTTTCCTTCTTTCTTTATTAGCTTTCCTCTTGTTTTTTTTAATCTTTAGAATCTTGCCTTCACCTAGATCATTCTCCATCAGACTTTGAATCTATTGCTTTTTCTCTTCTGATGAGCTATCACTGTATCATGTCTTGAATACATCTTCCCAGCCTCTTCTCTGAGCTATTTTTTCCTTACCAGATCTCTGGACCTTGACAATTTCCCAGTCAATCTTGAATTTGTTATTAAACTTTTGATTTCTCATAAAGTGTAGCTCTCTGCTTTTTGTAATGGCTTTTTGCAGGGTATAAAATTCCAAGGGGGAGCAATCCAACTGAGATTCTATTCCCAACCCTCTCTATCATCAAATTAGACCAAATCTGAATTCCCAGCCTTTGTCATACTCCTCCTACCCAGGAAAAAAAAATACAACTCTCCCCTTTCTGGAATCTGGTCAGTGAGATGTTCTTCTAATTCATTTATGGATATATATGTTAGTGGAGTGGATGTACTGAATCATTGCTGAGAGAGAAGTAATAGGTGCCACTACCAATGGAAGTTGGAAATGAAGTACGATATGATGAGGCATATGGGGGGAACAGTGTAACCTGGGTTCTAACAGGAAACCACAATTGTCATTAATCCAACTATTGCTATTTCAAAAGGCTTTATTTAGTATAAGACATTTATCATATTTTTCTTTTGAAAACTCATTTTACTGATTTTAATTGCCTGAATTCCCACATCTCCCTGCCCCTAGAGAGAGCCATCCTTAAGAAAAAAAAAAGTAAGGGGAGAAAAATCATCAATATTTATTAATACATCAAAAGAATCTAACACTATGTCTAAGGGTGTGGGGATTTCACCTGCCAGACTTCAGCAAAAGATGAAGTTCCACAGAGGCTAAAAGACAGAGACATTAAAGGTAAAGAGGAAAACTTTCATCTAGAAAATATCCATTTGCCACCCTAGAAAAGAAGGAAATGTGAATAATGTAATTGCATATAATGAGGTCATCAGGACACTAAATGTGTCTTTCTAATATCACCTATATCAGAACACTCAGTTACAGAAAGGATAGAGGATGAAAATGCTGAAAGAAGAGGCAAGCTTCTGATCTGCCATAGAGGGGACAAATAACTTCAGAGCTAAGTCTCACTGGGAGTCAAAGAGAAAAAACTCCTGTCAGCTTAAGCTAAGAGACAATGTCCTAGGGCAAAAAACTTTGTAGGACTCCAGGTGAAAAAAAACATTGTAAACTAACTCTACAGTGATAGAGGATAAAATATACACTCTTCTCCTCAGTCTAGACAGTTGCTGAAGATGGAAAAAACAAGACTGTGGCCATGAGTTACCATATTCTTATAATAATACAGTGGATGAACAACCTTTTTGGCCAAGTCAAGTAGCAACTCTCTAGTGAAAAGCCTGTTTAGTCATTGAGTGACCAAGCTAAGTAGCAGATTCAGCCTTTCATCCTAGACACTGCAAACTAAGAGTTGGGAGTCCACTTTTCTGGTCTAGCAGACGTAGTAGCTTTAAAATATGTAATATGAAGAGTAGAATATCTCATAGTTAACTGCTCAAGAAGTCTCTGGAGAAAAAAAAAGACAGAAGAAAAAGAAATCAAGGACCTGCAGTTCTACAATTGTGAGTTTCCTTGGGTATGTTTTCTCCTCATATATGTGGTTCAACACAATTGTATGTTAAGGTCTTGCACACTCTTTTCTGTTCCTAAACTCTGTGTATTTGTGGGAGAGAGTACCCTTGAAGCTTAGAGGATAATTATTTGTAAATCCTTGCTATGGTGTTTGAGTAAATGTCTTTCCTAAAGAAAAAAAATAGTCTTTTGATTGATTGTTAAGGAGAAACACACTGTTGGGAGAACTGACTTGTAGGAGGATAGCCACCTACAAGCTAATACATAGAATGCTGGTAGTAATAACAGCCATGTCTTTGATGTTCCAAATAGCCAATAGTATAGTGAGTTGGACAAGTGAGCCTTAAGTTCAATTCAATTCAATAAATATTTTTTAAAACACCTACTGTGTGGCAGACACTATGCTTGGCCCTGGGGATACAAATAAGAAAGACAAAAAACAGTCTCTGATCTCTAGTAGTTTACAATTGAATGGGGGAAGAAAACATACAGGAGGAAGCTGAAAAGGGAGGGAGAAGTAACACCAGGGGCTAACTGGCATCAGGTATCTTGTTCCTTGAAGACTAGACCAAGCAAAGCTGCAGATGCAAAGTGGAGTGTTATGTCTTACATGTAAGATATCCATCTCTGTATACCTTCATCTCTATAAAAATTGGGGGAAAGGGCTGTCTACTCATATCTCTTTCTTGGGGTCAAACAATTATTACTGGGTATTTCCCTCCATCCTATTTTTCTCTTTTTATCCTTCTCTCTCTTTTTACCTGTCCCTCCTCAAAAGTCTGTTTTGAAAAAAAAAGTTTATTAAGCACATATTATGTACATGCTCTATGCTAAGCACTTTTACAAATATCATAGGGGCAGCAAGGTGGCACAGTAGATAGAGCTCTGGCCTCGGAGGCAGGAGGACCTGAGTTCAAAGCTGGCCTCAGACTTGACACTTGGTAGCTGTGTGACCTTGGGCAAGTCACTTAACCCTGATTGAGTCACCAAAAAGCCAAAAAAAAAAGGTCTGTTTTGCCTCTGATCACAGCCTTCCCTGATTAACCTTCCATTTTATCATTCCATCAGCCCTTCCCCTCATCTTTGATCACATCCCCTCCTGTTTCCCTGTAAGGTAAGATAGATTTTTATACCCAACTGAGTGTGTGTTATTCCCTCTTTAAACCAATTCTGATGACTGGAAGATTCAAGCATTGCTCTCCCTATCTCCCCTCCCCCATTTTCTCCTCCATTATGAAAGCTCTTCCTTTCTCTCCTCTTTTATATGAGAAAATTTCCACCTTCTTCCTCTCCCAGTGCATTCCTCTTTCTCACTCTTTATTTTTTTTTGAAAAATCATCCTAGCATAGTCAACTCTTACCTTCGCTACTCCTTCTAAATGACCTAATAATGATAAAGTTTTTAGGAGTCACAAATTTTATCTTCCCGTACAGAAATGTAAACAGTTTAACTTTATTGAGTCCCTTATGAATTCTCTTTCCTGTTCACCCTTTTATGCTCCTCTTAAGTCTTATATTTGAAAGTCAAGTTTTCTATTCAGCTCCTGTCTTTTCATCAGGATTACCTGAAAGTCCCCTATTTCATTAAATATCTATTTTTTCCCCTGGAAGAGTATACTCAGTTTGGCTGGGTAGGTTATTCTTGGTTGTAATCCTAGTTCATTTGCATTCTAGAATATCATATTCTAAGCCCTCTGTTCCTTTAACATGGAAACTGCTAAATCTCCTGTGATTTTGACTGTGGCTCAACAGTATTTGAATTGTTCCTTTCTGACTGTTTGAAATATTTTTCTCCTTGGATTAGGAACTCTGAAATTTGGCTATGACATATTTGGGAGTTTTCATTTTGGAATTTCTTTCATGAGGTGATTGGTAAAATGCAGTCTCTGCTGCGTTCCAGACCAATCATCACCCTGGTGTGACATATCTTTTCTGCTGACTTCCTAAAGTGTCTTGGGCTACAAAATTGTCTCACCCCACTTTTTTATTGGCTCTGCTACCCCAGCATTCAATTTAAGATGTTATTTTAAAATTGTTTTGAAGGGAATGTTGGGAGAATTCAGGTGGGTTCCCACCTCTACTCTGCCATTTTGACTCATCAACCTTGTTCTTTGTAATTTGCAACATTCTTTTTCAATTTTGTTATTTTTGTTCTTTCCATATACATCATTGTGATCACCGTGTATATTTTCTTGGTTGACTCCACTTTCCATCAGTTCATGTAAGTCTTTCTATGCTTCAGTATTTCCATTGAACTTATTTCCCACAGAACAGTAATGGTCCATTACATTTAGGCACCACAGCTTGTTTAGGCATTTTCAATTAATGATTATATTTTTTTGTTTCCAGTTCTTTGTAACCACAAAAGTGCTGCTATAAATGTTTTGGTCTAATAACTCTGATGAATGACTTGCCCTTTGATAGGTGACTTCCAACTTTTTTCCACCTTCAAATATTGTCTGGACTGGGGATATGGAGTGGAAGAATATTGTACCTTCTTCAGTTGGAGTGTTTTCTCCTTGTGTTTTTTTTTCACCCGGAGTACTACAAAACTCTTTCAACTAGGACAATAACCTAGCTTACATTACAGAAATATCTTCCCTTTGGCTCCCAGGGAGATTTAACTCTGAGGTTATCACCTGTAGGAAGAAGAAAGGCTTGCCTTTGCTTTCAGCACTTTTGCTTTCCATCTTTGTGTAGATAAATGGCTAAAGACAAGGTGTTGGAGTAAATATTTGAACTTCTGTTCTTGCTTTATCTCTGAGGTAAATATGATTTGTAAAAGCTAATTGAGGTTCATTTGTTATATGGAACTTAAGTACTAATAAAGATGTGACTAATAATGAAGGGGGATTCTCCAAAAAGTGGGATTAAACTTATAGGATTAAAGAAACCCCTGACCTTTCAAGGATTCCCTTAAAACATAGTTTGGAATGAAAATTAATTTCCAAATTAATTAATTTCTCTGGCATTCTATTACCTGACAGTCCCCACAGACTACTTGGCCACTCCTAGATCCCTCCCATAGTATTTCTGTATACAAGGTTCATCTTATCTCCATTGACCTGCTCAGATTCTTACAATCTAGCCAATAGCTCACAGATGCTCAAATTCCTTAAGAGTCTAGCTAATATGGTGGGTCCTTAATAAACCTTGTCTCTGGCTGAAAGAAGACTTGGGTCAAATTCTTTCAGGCAGGAACTATGTGTCATGATTTTGGGGTCCCAACACCCCTAAACCTCTTGACCTCATCACCACCACTTTAACTGTCCATTTGGATTTTGAAGTCACTACTTAATGAAGTATATGTTGACAGTATACAGTAATGTGTCTTATTCTTCATAAAATATTTCAAATTACTTCACAGTGGTCTCTGTTCATTATGTAATTATAATGATATGAGTAAGAATCACTGAATTCCCCAAGAAACAATTCTTTGTTGTCTTCCATCATCTAATAAAATTGATTCTGCTAACATTTTTATTTTGTAAAATCAAAGAATTTAATAATTGGAGGGGGGGTCAGTGGTCATCTAATCCAACCCCTACATAAAAGGAATACTCACTATATCATATTTGACAGGTGATTATCCAGTCTCTGCTTGAAGAATTCCTAGGAGGAAGAAATTCACAAATTTTCCCATTACACTTTTTCGTAGCTTTAATACTTATTTTCCCCATAATATAGAACTTATTTTTTTAAATTTGTTCATATTATACCCCTTGTTTTTGGTACCATTCTCTAGGGACAAGTAAAATAAATGAGATCCTTCCTGTGTGTGACAACCTTTCAAATACTTAGAAGACAGTTATCGTTATCTACTCTGAGTGTTCTTTCCACTAGATTAAATTTGTCATAAAAAAAAAAATCTGTCCATCCTATGTCATTGATTCAAGTCCATTCTCTATACTGATTGCCTTCCTTTGCATGCTGTCCAGTTTATCCATGTCCTTGAACCATGGTATTTAGAGTTAAGTACAATATTTCAAATGAAATCTCATGATAGCTGAGGAGAGTGGAACTATCAGTTTCATATGCCTGAATGATATTCCTCCCTTAATGTATCCCAAGACAACCTTAGCTTTCATAGCTGATATATCACACTACTCTCTCATATTGAAAATGCACACCACTAAAACCTTCAGATCTTTTTTTTTCAGAACTATCTAACCACACCTCTTAGACATCATATTTAGGAGGAATTCACTGCTTCCATTTCTAGATATTCATCAACAATGTCTACAATGTTTCTTTCTAGAATTTCCTTTTTTTAAAAAAAATAATATATTTCCATTAATCTCATTGAATATTTCCCAATTGCATTATAAAATTAACATTTTTAATTCTCTTCTTCCCTCTTGACACTCTCTTGATCCCTTTTGAAGTCAAGCAATATATCAATTATATGTGAGAAGTAATGCAAAACATTTCCATATTAGCCATGCCACAAAAGAAAACACACAGAAAAAAAAAAACAAGAAAACTAAATAAAATTTAAAAAAGTATACTTCAATCTGCACTCAAAGTTCATCAGTCTTTTCTCTTGAGGAGGCTAGCATTTTTCAGCATGGGTCCTTTGCAATTGTCTTGGGTCATTGTCTTGATCAGAGTTGTTAAATCTTTCAATGATTATTACAATATTGCTGTTATTGTGTGCAATATTCTCCTGGTTCTTATCATTTCAATTTGGATCAGTTTATGTTAGACTCCACAGGTTTATTTGAAACTATACTGCTCATTATTTCTTAGAGCACAATAGTATTACAGCAAAATCATATAACACAATTTGTTCAGCTGTTTCCCATTTGATTTGCATCTCGTCAATTTCTAATTCTTTGCCACTAAAAAGAGAGCTGCTATATAGATTTTTTGTGCAAATGGGTCCTTTTTCCTTTTTTAAAATTTCTTTGGAATATAGACCCCTTTCTAGAATTTTCACAAAAATCAAAGTAAAGCTCATTGGCCTATACATTATAAACTCTTTTATTTCCTTTTCCAGTTTCTGGTACTTCTGTTTTTTTCCTTTTTCTTTCCAATATTACCTATATGACCTTAAAAATCACACTTACTAGATGAAAAGGTCAGGGAACCAAGGAGAGGAAAACTGAGCATACTCTAGTGTACTCTAGTTTTTGGAGAAAAAAACAGATTCCAGTGGTTTTGGAAGAAAAATAGGTAGCATTCCATAGAGTGTAATACATCAGAAGTCATTTCACAAAGTATGGGAAATGCTCAAGGGTTAGATTGTTAAGATACAAAAATGGAAACAATTGCAATGGAGAGAGGAAAAAAAAACAGATTTTGTCTAAAGAGACTGACGTGGATTCATAGGGAACTTACCATGTAATTTTGATTTAAAAACAATAGCAACAATGGTAACAATAACTGTACAAAAGATGGAAGCAAGACCAACAAACAAATTTATGTGACATATTACTAAAAAAAAGGAATGGAACAATTGTTATTAAGTACCTAATACATACTAAGTGCTTAAAAATGTTATCTCATTTAATCCTTGTATGAATCCTGGGAGGTTCTTACTATGCTCATTTTATAGTTGAGGAGATTATGGCAGACAGGAGTTAAGTGATCTGCTTTGGGTTATACAGCTAGTGAGTGACTGAATCTATATTTTAACTCAAGACTTTCTGATCATGAAAAGAGTTGACAGTGAGCTAAGGCTCAAAAATTGCTTTTTAAAATTTACATTGAGGGGAAAAGGAAGATTAAATAACGGATTGGACTTTTGCTTATGATAGATAAGATTGTGATAAGTGCCTGAGATGGTTCACAGAGATTATGAATTCTATTTTTTTCAAAAAAGTTTACATTGGAAATAAAAGAACAAAAATTACTAAGAAGGAGTTGATATTGAAAATCCATAAGGCAAAAGTAAGAGTGCACGTAGTTGCTTTTGATGAATTTAAGAAACATGATCCATTTGAATTATATCCTCTGTTTCTTCAAGAACTGGGAAGTATGATCTCAAAGGTTATATAGGTAATATTGGAAAGATGAAGGAAAATAGGAGAAGTACCAGAAACTGGAGAAGGGAAAATTAGATTTTCATAAAAGGAAATTAAAGAAAAGTTTACAATATATAGGCCAATGAACTTACTTTGATTTTCGTGAAAATTCTAGAAAGAGATCTGACCTGAAAAATAGATTCAGGAAATATAATTTAGTAATTATTGTACTACCTGAAAGCTTAGACATCATCTTTCAAGAAATTATCAAGGAAGACTACCCTGATATTCTACAGGGTAAAATAGAAATCAAAAGAATCCACTGATCACCTCCTAAAAGAGATCTCAAAATGAAAATTTCCAGGAATATTATAACCAAATTCCAGACCTCCCAGATCAAGGAGAAAATATTGCAAGTAGCCAAAAAGAAACAAGTTACATATTGTGGAGCCACAGCCAGGATAACACAAGATTTAGCAGCTCTTACCTTGAAGGATCAGAGGGCTTGGCATAAGGTATTTCAAAGGACAAAAGAGCTAGGATTACAACCAAGGATCATGTACATGCCCAGCAAAACTGAGTATAATCCTTCATAGGGAAAAATGGATGTTCAATAAAATAGAGGATTTTCAAACATTCCTGATGAAAAGACCAAAACTGAATAGAAAATTTGACTTTCAAATACAAGATGCAAAAGAAGCAGAAAAAGGTAATCAGGAAAGAGAAACCATAAGGGAATTGATAAGGTTAAACCATTCATATTCCTACATGGGAAAAATATATTTATAACTCCTAAAAACTTTCTCATTATTAGGGCATTATTAGACAGAAAACACATAAACAGAAAGCAGAGGTATGAGATGAATGTGATGATATGATTATTTAAAAAAAAAAGTTAAGCAATGAGAAAGAAGAAAGCACTGGTCAAAAGGAAAAGGAGAAGTAGAATGGGATAAATTATCTGCCATAAAAGAGGCCTGAAGGAGATTTTACAGTGGAGAGGGAAATGGGGGAAGTGGGGAGGAATGCACATGAACCTTACTCTCATCAGAATTGGCTCAATGAAGAAATAATATATACACTCAAGTGGGTGTAGATATCTGTCTTTCTCTACAGGGAAGTAGGAAGGGGAGGGGATAAGAGAAGAGGAAGGTAACTGATAGAAGGGAGGGCAGTTTGGGGGAGATAAAAGTCAGAAGCAAACACTTT
This sequence comes from Vombatus ursinus, assembly GCF_900497805.2. Classification (NCBI taxonomy): domain Eukaryota; kingdom Metazoa; phylum Chordata; class Mammalia; order Diprotodontia; family Vombatidae; genus Vombatus; species Vombatus ursinus. Next base: position 31,381,075 of record NW_020954590.1, on the reverse strand, counting down.
TAAGAATAGACAGGGTAAAAGAAGAGAGAGACAGAGTAGGATAGACAGGGGGAAATAGAATGTAGGGAAATACATAGTTGGTAATCATTACTGTGAAAAAGAAATGCAGTGAATTTCTCTGATAAAGACTTCATTTCTCACATGCATAGAAAACTGAGTCAAATTTATAGAAATAAGAACCATTCCTCAGTTGATAAATGGTCAAAGGAAATTAACAGGCAGTTTTCAGACAAAGTATTCAAAGTAGTCACGTAAAATGCTCTAAATCGCTACTGATGAGAGAAATGCAAATTAAAACAACTCTAGACTACTACCTCATACCTGTCAGTTTGGCTTATATGACAGAAAAGTAAAATGACAAATGTTGGAAGGGATGTGGGAAAATTAATACACTAATGTACTATAGGTGAAGTTGTATACTAATTCAACCATTCTGGAGAGCAATTTTGAACTATGCCCAAAGGACTACAAAACCATGCATACCCTTTGACCAAGCAATACCACTACTAGGTGTGTATCCCAAAGAGATTAAAAAAAAGGAAAAGAACCTATGTGTACTAAAATATTTTAAACAGCATTTTATTTTTTCCCAATTACATATAAAGTTTTCAACATTCACTTTTATAATATTTTGTGTTCCAAACTATTTTCTCCCTCCTTTTCTCCTTCCCCCCTCACCCCAAGATGGCAAGCAATCTGATGAAGGTTATATATGGACAATCATAATAAATATATTTCCACATCAGTCATATTGTGAAAGAGGAATTAAAACAAAAGGAAAAAAAGGAGAAAGGAAAAACAAAACAAAAGTTGAAAATAGTATGCTTCAATGTGCATTCAGACTCAATAGTTATTTCCCTGGGTGTGGATAGTATTTTTCTTCACGAGTCTTTTTGAATTATCTTAAATTATTGTATTGCCAAGAAGAGTCAAATCTATCAAAGCTGGTCATCACACAATGTTGCTATTACTGTGTACAATACTCTCCTGGTTCTACTCACTTCACTCAGCATCAGTTCATGTAAGTCTTTCCAGGTTTTTCTGAAATCTGTCTGTTCATTTCTTATGGAACAATAGTATTCCATTACACTCATATATCACAACTTGTTCAGTCATTCCCCAATTGCTGGCCACCACAAAAAGAGTTGCTATAAGTATTTTTGTATATGTTGGTACTTTTCCCTTTTTTTTATGATTTCTTTTGGATACAGACCTAGAAGTGATATTACTGGGTCTAAGTGTTTGCACAGTTTTATAGATCATTGGTCATAGTTCCAAATTGCTCTCCAAAATAGTTGGACAGTTCACAACTCCAGCAACAATGCATTAGTGTTCCAATTTCCCCATATCTTTTCCAACAGCCATCATTCTCCTTTTCTGTCATTTTAGCCAATTTGATAAGTGTGAGGTGGTACCTCAGTTGTTTTAATTTGCATTTCTCTAATCAACAGTGATTTAGAGCATTTTTTCATTTGACCATAGATAGTTTTAATTTCTTTATCTGAAAACTTCCTGTTCATATCCTTTGACAATTTATCAAATAGGGAATGACATATTCTTATAAATTTGAGTCAGTTCTTCATATATTTTAGAAATGAAACCTTTATCAGAAAAAAAATTGGCAATAAAAAATTGTTTCCCAGCTTTCTGCTTTCCTTTTAATCTTTGGTGCATTGGCTTCATTTGTGCCAAAACTTTTTCATTAAATGTAATCATAATTATGCATTTTGCATTTCACAGTGTTCTCTATCTCTTTTGGTCATAAATTCTTCCCTTCTCCATAGATCTGACAGATAAACTATTCCTTGCTCTCCTAATTTGCTTATGGTATCTCCCTTTATGTCTAAATCATATACTCATTTTTGACTTTATCTCAGTATAAGCTGTGAGGTGTTGGTCTATTCCTAGTTTCTGGTCTACTATTTTTCAGTTTTCCCAGCAGATTTTGTCAAATAGTTATTCCCCTTCTCAGAAGCAGGAGTCTTTGGGTTTATCAAATGGTAGATTGCTATAGTCATTGACCACTTGTGTACCTAAGCAACTCCAATGATACACCACTCTATTTCTTAACCAGCACCAAGTAATTTTGATGATTGCTGCTTTATAATACAATTTAAGATCTGGTATGGCTAGGCCACCTTCCTTTGCATCTTTTGTTATTAATTCCCTTGATATTCTTGACCTTTTGTTCTTCCAAATGAATTTTATTATTTTTTCTAGCTCTATAAAATAATTTTTGGTAGTTTGGTATGGCACTGAATAAATAAATTAATTTAGGAAACATTGTCATTTTTTTATTATATTAGCTTGGCCTATACATGAACAATTCATATTTTTTCTAATTATTTAGATTTGACTTTATTTGTTGGAAAAGTATTTTGTAATTGTGTGCATATAGTTCCTGGATTTGTCTTGACAGGTAGACTCCCAAATATTTTATATTGTCTACATTTATTTTAACTGCATTTTCCTCTTTCTGTCCCTTGCTGCTAGGCTTTGTTGGTAGTATATAGAAATGTTGATGATTTATGTGGGTTTATTCTATATAGACTGCAATTTTGCTAAAGTTGTTCATTATTTCAAGTAGTTTTTTTAGATTTTTCTCTAGGATTCTCCAGGTATACTATCATTTCATCTATAAGGAAGGATAGTTTTGTTTCCCCATTGCCTATTCTAACTCATTCAATTTCTTTTTCTTCCCTTATTGCTAAAGTTAACATTCCTAATACAATATTCAATAATAGCTTTACCCTGGCTTTTAACTATTCCTGTCCTTCTAAAGTTAACTTTGAGGCATTTAAATCATTTGTGGGGGAATTTGGGAGAGACGGGTAACTTCCTGCCTAGAATCTTCCTAAAATCTGCTTGTTTGTTTGTTCTTCTACTAACTGCATGGCTAAAATTTTCTACATTTTAAAAACTGCCTAAGTACTTTTATGACACTTTTCTGCATTTGTGTCTGAGAGTGAATGACTTCTTCATTCACGGGAGGTGACGCCATGTAGTTAAAGGTGAAATCTTGAAGAAAAAGCCAAATCTCTACAGCTCTTTTTCTAGGCCACATGTCCTAAAGTATTTACAGAGATACTGTGCTTTTTAGAAGTTAAGAAATTTGACCATCACACAACCATTCTTTATAGATGAAGACTTGAAAGCAAGTCTTTCTGAATTTAAAGCCACCTCTCTATCCAATGCACCATATCACATACTCCTCCTTCTCTCTTTCTCACACACAAAACATATATACACAATACCTCTATGTATAGATATGTGTGTATACATATCTAGATGTAGATATCCATGCATGTGCATATAAACATATATACACTCAATGAACCACCCAGTTAATAAGTGGTGTGTCTGGCAACTGTTTATACAATATTCTTACTGGGTTTTTTTCCCACTAAGCTACAATACCAGTCCCTTCTCCCCCTACTCTTCAATAATGAAACAAGTCAATGACAGTATAATACAGTGTATTATCAGGTGCTGAAAGGAATGGTGCAAGCTTTAAGAATCTAAAAAAATCCCCTGATGAGGGAAAAAAAATGACCACAGCCAAGTTTAGAGATTTAAATGCATATTCAATAAGAAATGATCAGATGACATGTGTAAGAGATGTCACTTGTCATTTTACAAGTTGTATAATTAGGATACCACATTATCATTATGATCATTATTTTATTCTGTGTCTTGTAGTGGTCTTATTCTTGAAATCTGATCAGATTGACAATAAATGCTGATCCTAGATTCTTGTTGGCTTTGACTATCTTCTAGTCTGATAATGAGGTCTTTAGAGTACTTCTATTTTTTTATTACTTTTTTTAGTATTTGAAATCAAGGTTTTTATATAATGAGGGAATACACAACATGTACAACATATACAAAATTAAATGTGATATAAGGTAGAATATCCTGGGGTCAAAGGGAAGATCCAGAAATAATAGCCCTGGGAAAAAGTGAGAAGGGAAAGATCTCTTCTAGCTCTAGAAGAATCAGGGAAGACTTCATGGAGAGTGATATCTGTTGTTTTGTTTTGTTCTGTTTTGTTAATTAATTTATTTTGATTTATCAACAATTACTTCCATACACTTTTGAGTTTTAAATTTTTCTCCCCCTCCCTCCCTACCTTCCTTCCCAAGACAGCATGCAACCTGATATAGGCTATACATATACATTCCTATTAAACATATTTTCACATTAGTGATGTTGTAAGTAAGAATTCAGGGCAGCTAGATGACTCAGTGCATAAAACTCCAGCCTTGGAGTCAAGAGGACCTGAGTTCAAATCCTACCTAAGACACTTGACACTTAACTAGCTGTGTGACCCTGGGCAAGTCACTTAACCCCGATTGCCTCACAAAAAAAAAAGTAAGTAAGAATTATAACTACTGGAGGAATCACCAGAAAGAGGAAACAAAACACAACAGAAGAAAAAAAAATAACAAATAGTATGTTTTGGTGTGCATTCAAACTCCATAGTTCTTTCTTTGGATATGGATAGCATTTTCCATCATGAGGCTTTTGGAGATGTCTTAGATCCTTGTAATGCTGAGAAGGGTTAAGTCTATCAATATTAGTCATAGAACAATGTGGCTGTTACTGTGTACAATGTTTTCCTGGTTCTGCTCATTTCACTCAACATCAAGCCATACAAGTCTTTCCAGGTTTTTCTGAAGTCTGCCTGTTCATCATTTCTTATAGCACAGTAGTATTCAATTATGTTCATATATCACATTCACAATTATGATTACTATGTGTGTCTTTCTCTCCATCCCTTCCCCCACCCCCGTTTATGCTTTTCTTTCTCCTTTCTCCTTTTCCCTCCTCACTAATATTTTGCTTTTGACCACCACCTCCCTCAGTCCTACCTCCCTTCTATTAGCCCCCTCCCTTTTCTTTCCCCTTTTCCCTCTTACTGCCTACAGGGCATGTTAGATTTCTACACCTAACTGATTATGTTATTCCCTTCTTGAGACAAATCTGATGAGAGTAAGGTTCAAACAGTGCTCATCTCCCTCCCTTCTTTCCCTCTGCTGTAATAGGCTTTTGTGCATTTTCCTGTGATGTAATTTACCACTGTCTTCCTCCTCCTTTCCTTTTCTCTCAGTACATTTTCTTAGTTAGATCAGATTAATCCATTTACTTGGATCCATTTAACCCACTTGATTAGATTTTTTTTTCATCATTACATAAAAGTCAATTTATACCCATCTCTTTATGTATAACCCTTTAACATGGGGTAATAACAATATGGTTCTCAAGAGTTACAAGTGTCATCTTCCCTTGTAGGAATGTAAACAGTTTGCCCTTATTAATAACATGTTGTTTCTTTCTATCCTGTTTACTTTTTTGTGTATCTCTTGAGTCTTCTTTTGAAGATCAAATATTCTGTTGAGCTCTGGTCTTTTTATCAGGAAAGTACAGAAGTTCCCTATTTTGTTGAATATCCATCTCGTACCTTGAAAGATCATGCTAATTTTCACTGGGTAGTTGATCCTTGATTGTAATCCAAGATCCTTTGCCTTATGGAATATCATGTTCCATGCCCTATGGTCTTTTAATGTAGAAGCTGCAAGATCTTGTGTAATCTTGACTGTGATTCCATGATATTTAAATTGCTTCTTTCTGGCTGCTTGCAGTATTTTCTCTTTGACCTGGTAATTTGGAATTTGGCTGTTATACTCCTTGTCGTTTTCAATTTGGGATCTCTTTTAGGAGGTGATCAGTGGACTCTTCCTATGGCTATTTTACCCTCTGACTCTAGGACCTCAGGGCAGTTTTCCTTTACGATTTTCTGAAAGATACTGTCCAGCCTCTTTTTTTCATCATGATTTTCAGGAAAACCAATAATTTTTAAATTGTCTCTCCTGCATCTATTTTCCAGGTCAGTTGTTTTACCAATGAGGTATTTTATGTTTTCATCTTTTTTTTTAATTCTTTTGTTTCTGTTTGACTGATTCTTGCTCTCTCAAAGAGTTATTAGCTTCCATATGGCCAATTCTAATTTTTGACAAATTGTTTTCTTCTATTAGATTTTGTGTCTCCTTTCCCATTTGGCCAATTGTATATTTAGGGACTTGTTTTCTTCAGTGTACTTTTTTTCCAGTTGGCCAATTGTATTTTTTCAGGACTTGTTTTCTACAGTTAATTTTTGTCCTTCCTTTTCCAAGCTATTGAATCTATCTTGTATACCTCATTTCTTTTCCCATTTTTTCTTCTACCTCTCTTGTTTGACTTTTAAAATACTTCTTGAGCTCTTCTAAGAAGACTTTTTGGGCTTCAGACCAGTTCATATTTCCTTTTCAGGTTCCAGATGTGGGTTTGTTGACAATGTTGTCCTCTTCAGAATTTCTACCTTGATCTTCACTCTTCCCATAATAAGAATCTACCATATGTTTCTTTTCCCTCATGTTGTTTGCTTATTTCCTGGCCTTTAAAGAGATTGAACTCTCCTGCTGGGGAGCAGAGGGCACAGACTCAAGCTTCTTGTGTTGGGAGCCTAGGGCCTGGTCCCTGGCTTTGTGTGTTGGGGTCTCCAATGTTGAGAGTTGGAGGCTCTAGGGTTCTGGCAGCTTACCTGGTGTTGGGCTGGAATCAGCAACACTGGAACTCTAGGGGTAGGATTAAGTAGTGTGACTCCTGGAGATTTCCTGCTCACCTAGGCTTTTCCTTCCTTTCATTTTCTTCAGCTACTTTCAGGTAGATGTTGTAGGGTATTTAACCACCTAGAGCCCCTTGGAGTGCTGCTTTCCTTAGTTTTGCTGAGGCACTGGGAGAGCTGGTTTCTGTAGAATGCCCAGGTACCTGGTGGTTTTCCAAGCTGGTTTCCAATAGTTCCCCTGCCCTCAGTGAGGCACTTGGGCATCCAGGTGTTGGTGTTTGCCTGCTCCACCACCTGGGCTTCAGGATCTCCTCCTAGTATGCTGAGGTGAGGCTTTCTACTAGCTTGCTGGGATGCCTCCAGTTCTTTACTGCTCCCCTTCCCCCAGGGCAAGAGGGGCCTTTCCTGTTAATCCCTCAAGTTACCTGGGCTACTGGACTGCTGTATCTCATCTTTCTTCTGGTTCAGCTGTTCCAGGGTTTTTCCTGGGTGATATTTTCTGGGCTTTCAGGGGTTAATAAGGGAGGATAAGAGCAACTCACCTCTTATTCTGCTATCTTGGCTCCCAGAACCTGAGCAAGAACTTTTAAATATAATAAGATCTTTCTTCATCAAATTTGATACTTACTGAAAAAATACAATTTTATACATTCCACATTCTTCTTTAAAATAGACACTAGAACTCAAAAATATTCAAAATAAGTTGTTGTTGTTTTTTTTTAAAATGAGGCAGAAAATGAATTCTCAAAAGAGGAGCAAATCACTTTTTAGCCATCTCTCTAAACAAGATTCCTAGCAGTCTGTCAATATGTTGACTTAACTTATAATTTCAACTTATAAAATTGCTTCATTTGTCATTATCCTTCTGCTTAGCAAGTCAAACTTTGTCTTATGCCCTGCTAAATGGTAGCATAGTTTAAAACCATCTATGCCAGAAATAAAGTTCACTTCTCATTTAGTACCTTAAGTATCCAGTCAGTCTACCTGAGTTAATAACACTCTTTTCAAGTTGGCACACTGTAGGATTTGTCTCTGTTTCTAATCAACATTTTCTTATCAATAAATTCAGTTCTAAGAAGCTCTCAATTTGGAGAGGGCACTTTTTATGCTTTATTACAAGATTTTTTTACTTAATAAGAATTAGGAAATTACATTGATGCATGTCCTAGACATAATTTTTTCTTTCCTTGTTCATATTTTTTGTTTGTTTTCTCCTTACCCGAACCTTCTGATTTTTTTTAAATCTTCGACTCTCAGAGGCTGAAGTAAAAATTGTATTTATTTAATTTTTTCACACAGAAGAGAGAATTAATTAGCAACCTTTATCTTTATCATAGAAAATTTTGTTACCAAATTGACTCAGTGCTAACAGGGACCTCTTTATTTGCTTCCCATACCCTTAGTATCATGTATGTAAACAATCATATAGTGTCATCAGATCAAAGAATTTTTAATGTGTATGTGTAACTCATTCTCTGTGGCAACTTCGTAATATCAATCCCTTTGAAATAGGTTGTGAAAATGTACTCTCACTTTCTGACCTGGCTTGCTTTCTACCACCCTGCTTCACACTGACAAATCTAGGTGTTCAGAAAAGGAACACTAGCACATTGGTATATTGAAAATTTTTTTCAGGGTTCTAGGGGCACCCCTGCTCAGGGCAAATACTCTTCTCCATATCACCACTTTAACTTTTGTGACCCCACTTTTGTGCTTCCATTTATATAAACCAGTCGCTGTAATGACACTTTTAGGCATTAAAAGTATTTAAATAAATAACACTATTAGGTCTATTTCCCAAGGTGATCATGGAAAAAGGAAAATTATATTTTAAAGTATTTACATCAGCTCTCTTAGTGGAAGCAAAGAACTGGAAATTGAGGGACTATCAATTAAATGAGGGAGAATGGGTAAATAATTTGTGGTATATGATTGTGATAGAAAACTACCATGTGATAAGAAAGATTTTAGAAAAAAACATGGAAAGATTTGCATGAAATAATGAAGAGTGAAATGAGCAAAACCAAGAAAATATTGTATACAATAACAGAAATATTGTTCGAAGAACTGTGAATGACTAAGTTATATTGAGTATTGTATATTGTAAATGTTAAAATGAAATACAAAGAAAAATGATATCAACCTCCAGAGAAGTATACTTAGTATAGCCACACACACACACACACACACACACACACACACACACACCGTGTCAATTGATGAATTTGTCTGGTGTTGAGTTGGGAAGGTGGGAGGGAAATGGTTTGGAACTTAAAATGTAGCAAAAATTAAATTAAATTTAAAATATTTACATAATAATAGTGTAAAAAACCATCAAGAATACATTAAAGCTAATTCAGAAATGATAAAGATATCTTAATCCATTCATGAACCTAGGCAACACTCCATAACAAATGTCTTTTGGTGAGCACACACTTACAAAAAATCAAGGATGAAATGAGTGAGGAAAAAGAAAATAAAACATGTGTTTGATAAACTCACAGTTCTGCAGCAGTGAATTTCAATATCCTCTTTTGGTCTCAGAAACTATCCATAAAATTTCATTAGAACTCTCTTTTGTGCTGAAAATGTACTTCCACTTCTAAGCTGAGTTGATATACATATGCTTGACTCACTGGACATGACATGGCCCCTCAGGTGATCTAGTCAATCCCACTGTGTGACTTTTCTGATTCTCTGCTCCCAATTTGTATGCTGTTCACCTTTAATTTTTATTTACAGTAACTACAGTTTATATAATTTTCAACATCAACTTTATGAAATTCTGAAGTCAATCCTTTACTTATTATATTTATGGATAAAGAATTTGGGTCCTCTCTTTATGATATTATACATAATGATTAGTAGCAAAATTAAAATATGTCAATATGATGCTACTTGTCATATTCAAAATGGGCAACTGTTGGAGGAACCAAGATGATGGAAAAAGAGCAGGGACTCACCTGTGCTCTCTTAAATTACTCGCCCAATAATTTTAAATAATGCTTCAAAACAAATTCTGGAGCAGAAGTACCCATCAAATGATGGGGTGAAATAATTTTTCTACCCAAGACAACTTGGAAGGTTGATAGGAAAGGTCTGTCTAAATAGGGCAAGAATGGAGCGCAGCCTTATGCAGGCACAGACCTCCTCACAGCAAACTAGCAACAGGCCCTGTGTGCAACTGAATCAGCTGCAGAAGTAGCTACAGCTACTTCAGGAGCTCCCATCCCACAAAAAGTAAGGGGATTAGACAACTGGTCAGAAGGAGATTACAAGCATCATATTCCTCACATTGAGTGCAGCACTCCGTTACATTGCCCATACTAGGATCCAGGCTAGGGCTGAATAGAAAATTTAACTTTCAAATACAAGATTCAAGAGAAGTATAGAAAGGTAAACAGGAAAGAGAAATCATAGGAGATTCAATAAGGTTAAACTGTTTACATTCCTACATAATACTTGTAACTTCTAAGAACTTCATTGTTACTAGGGAGGTTAGGAGTATACATAGACAGAATGCATGGGTATGAGTTGAATGTGATGGAATGATATCTAAAAAATTAAAACAGGGCAGGTAGGTGGCACAGTGGATAGAGCTCCAGCCTTGAAGTCAGGGAGACCTGAGTTTTAATCTGGCCTCAGACACTTGAGTCTTGCTAGCTGTGTGACACTGAGCAAGTCACTTAACCCTGATTGCCTCACCAAAAAGCAAAAAAAAAAATTAATTAAATTAAATTAAAACAGGGGTGAGAAAGATGAAGGGGAAAAAGAGAGAGGGTAAATTATCTCATGTAAAAGAGGCTTTAAAGAGCTTTTACAGTGGATGGGGAGATGAAGGAGGGGGCACACTTAAACCTTACTCTCATCAAGGAGAGCATTAGGCTCAAATAGGGAGTAAAATACATACTCAGCTGGTTAAAGAAATCTGTCTTACCCTACAGGAAAGTAGGAGAGGAAGGAGTAAAAAAAGGGGAAGATTAGTAGAAGGAAGGGAGGCAGAGTTCAGAAACAAAACACTTTTAAGGAGGGTCAGAGTGAAAGGAGAAAGAAGGACAGAGTAGAGGGAAAGTAGGATGGAGAGAAATACACAGTTAGTGATAATAACTCTGAATGTGAAAGGAATGAGCTCACCAAAAAAAAAAAGAAAGAAGAAATAAACTGATAGCAGAACAGATTAAAAAAATAAAATCTTACAATATGTTTTTTTTAAGAAACAGAAATTAGAAAGACACACAGCATAAAAATAAAGGGCTAGAGCAGAATCTATTATGCCTCAGCTGAAAAAAAAAAAACAGGGGTGGCAATCATGATCTCAGACAAAGTGCAAACAAAAATAGATCTAACTAAAAGAGATAAGAAGGGGAAAATATGTATTTTTAAAAGGTACAATAGACAACAAAGTAATATCAACACCAACCATATATGCACCAAATAGTATAGCATGCAGATTCTTAAAGGAAAAGTTAAATAAGCTTCAGGCAGAAATAGGCAGTAAAACTATACTAATGGGTGACCTCAACTTTTCAGAACTAGATAAATATAAACAAAAAGAAGCAAAAAAAAGATAAGATTATAATAGAATATTAGAAAAATTAGATATGATAAACCTCTGGAGAAAATTGAATGGAAATAGAAAGGAATATACCTTTTTTCTCAGTGGTACATGATAACCTACACAAAAACCTACCATGTGTTAGGGAATAAAAAGCTCACAACCAAATACAAAAAAGCAGAAATATTAAATGTATCCTTTTCAGATCATAATGTAATAAAAAATAGTCTATAAAGGGCCATGGAAAGATAGACTGAAAATTAATTAGAAACTAAATAATCAAATCCTAAAGAATGAGTGCGTCAAACAACAAATCATAGAAACAATCAATGATTTCATCAAAGAGAATAATAGTAATGAGACAGCATGCCAAAATTTATGGGATAAATCCAAAGCAGTACTTAGGAGAAAATTTAAATTTCTAAATGTTTACATTAGTAAAATAAAGAAAGAATAGATCAATGAATTGGCCATTCAATTAAAAAAACTAGAAAAAGAACAAATTTTAAATTCCCAATTAAACAGAAATTATAAATTTTGAAAATAAAAACATGAAAGAAAACCATTAAACTAATAAATAAAACCAGCTCCTGGTTTTATGAAAATACCAATAAAATAAATAAACCATTGGTTAATTTGAATTTAAAAAAAGAAAGAAGAAAACCCAATTACCAGTTATCAAAAATGAAAAAGGTGAATTCACCACCGATGAAGAGTAAGAAGTAATTATTAGGAACTATTTTCCTTAAATATTCACCATTAAATCTAACAACTTAAGTGGAATGAATTAATATTTACAAAAAATATACATTACCCACATTAACAGAAGCAAAAAAAAGTATGCTTAAATAGCCTTATCTTAGAAAAGAAAATGAGCAAGCTGTCAATAAGCTCTGTAAAAAAAAAATACCTAGGGTCAGATGGATTCATAAGGGAATTCTGCTAAACAATTAAATAAAATTCTAATGTTATATAAACTATTTTGAAAAAAATAGGCAAAGAAGGAGCTCTGCCAAACTCCTTTTTATGACAAAAACATGGTGTTTATACTTAAAACAGGAAGAACAAAAACAGAGAAATAAAACTATAGATCAACTTCCCTAATGAATATTGATGCAAAAATTTTAAATAAAATACTAGTAAGGAGATTACATCAATACATCACAAAGTCATACAGTATGACTAGCTGGGATTTATACCAGGAATGCAGGGCTAGTTCAATATTAGGAATACTATCAGCATAATCAACTATATAAATGACTAAAACAACAAAAAATAATGTAATCTAATGTTTGATAAACCCAAGATTTAAGGATAAGAAATCACTATTTGACAACAGTTCCTAGTAAAACTGGAACATAGTTTGGTAGAAACTAGTTATAGACCAATATCTCATACCGTATACTAAGAAAATTTCAAATTGGTGCATGATTTATACATAAATCTAGATAACATAAACAAATTAGAGAAGCATGGAAAAGTTTGCTTCCCATCACATCTATAGATAAGCTAAGAATTTTTGACCAAACAAGAGATAGAGAATTACAGGATGCAAAATGGATAATTCTGATTACACTAAATTAAAAAGTTTTGCATAAATAAAACCAATACAGCCAAGATTAGAAAAAAAAGCAGAAAGCTGGAAAACATAAGGTAGGGTTCTGCTTCCAGTGTGGACAGTGTACTGTCCCAAGCTTCAGAGGTTTGTGCAGCTGTTTTCAGAGATACTTCTAGGGACCTGTAAATTTGCAGATCTTTCAAGGTGGTACGATCAAGGGTGAGGTGTTTACTCCTTTCCTGGCCTTTGTTCTGGTCTATGAGTAACCACAAGCACTCTTTTCTGCCTTGGAATCGTGAGGAGGATTCCCTCTCCATGGCCACCACAATCTCCACCACACCAGCACTCCTCCTTGCCCCAGGACTACCACCCAGAACTGCGACCCAGATCCAAGCACAGGCAAAGCAAGAGAATCCTGCCTCTGCACCAACAAAGATATCCCTGCAATGCTCCTCTGGTCAGCCACTCAATTCCCCCTGTCTGTGGGCTGGGAGCTCTGGAAGCAGCAGACACCCTGGGGCTGCACTGGAACTGGGACCAGACCAAGCTTCTCTCTCACCGTAGTCAAACAGACTTTTCCTACTGACTTTCTATGCTGTCTTTAGTGTTGGAGAATTGAGAAGTCTGGAAACCACCACAGCTCCCCTTGATTCAGTCCCTTCAGGCCTGCTCCAGGTTTGCTGAGGCCCAGTCTTTGCCTGTGCAGCCTGTGTGGCTTACACTGAACTGCACTCCTCTCCCAGACTGGCTTAATAGACTTTTCCAATCAACCATCCAGGTTGTCCTGGGCTGAAAATTTGTTTCACTTTGTCTTTTTTATAGGTTCTGCTGCTCTAGAATTTGTTTAGAGCCATTTTTTTCACATATTTGGTGTAGTTTGGGGGAGAGCTCAAGTAAGTCACTGCTTTTATACCGCCATCTTGGCTTTGCCCCCAAGTTCATGTTTCTTTGAATTAAATTTCGCTTGTTTGTCCTTAGCCAACATATTTTCAGCTGATTTCCAGGCCATTACTCAAAACTTTTCTGGATGAAAAAGACCACACAAAGTTTATCCTTCTTTTATACAACATTTTGAAGCACAGAAAGATTAGTGGCCTCTTAGATAGAGAGGTGACTCTGGATTTAAGGAAACCTGAGTTCAAAACTGGATACAGATAATTCTTATCTGTGGGATCCTGGGCAAATCACTTAACTTCTCCCTGCTTCAGTTTCCTCAACTACAAAATGGAATTAACAACAGTACCTACCTCTTTGGATTATTGTGAGAATCAAATGAGATAATATTTGTATTTTTCATAGTACCTAGCACATAGTAAGCTAACATATAAAGTGAAAATCAGTAGCCTGGGATATGTAAATTCAACATTCACATGATTCCATACTCTATTCTCAAATTCATTTTTGGGGGGGGGGTTGAGAGAGGGGAGTCATGCATCTTGATTTCATCAATTTACATCACTGTCCAGTAAAACTCTAGACTGCCTAAATACATATGCATCTACACTTTAGAGTTATAGAGAGTCACCTGGGGGAACTGAGCAATTTAGTGATTTGCAGATCATTGCAGACTCAGGATGTGTCTAATTCAGCATGTGAACCTAGGTCTTCCTGACTCCTAGAACTGCTATAATTTTCTGTCTTAACTACATCTTAATCAAAATACACATGAAAATTCATTGTAATGCCAAAATCATAAGGTTAAGAGAGATCACATAGTGAAAATAGTCTTCCTTGGTCGAGTAGATAACCTCTTACTGATAAATCCCAAATGCTCAAAGGTTACAGTTCTAGAACATTAGAATTACAAACAATTAAGAAATATGTTCTAGTATAACCAACTCATTTTCATATAAGGGAACTCTGGCCTGGAGATGTTAAGTTATATATGAAGATGATACCAATCAGCAAATAATTATTAAATACCCTTTAAATTCCAGGCACTGTGTTAAGAACTGAGGATTCAAAGGTAGAAACAAAAAAACAGCTCCTGTACTCAAGAACATTTCAATCTATCAGAGGAAAAAACAACTACACACATACATACACACATAAAAAAAGATTCATAATGCACAAATGTGTGCTTGTGTATATATGTGTGTGCATACACATATATACACACATATATGTACATATATACATGCTATACATATTTATATATGACCATCCTAAAATATGGCAACATGGTTTAGTTAAAATCCAATTACTTTTAACTGCTTAGAATAAAATATGCCAACTTTTCCTTTTCTGAATCAATTTCCACCTGAACAAGTCTCTGAAAAAGAGAATGGAATAAAGAATATTCTTTCTGTTATTAATCCAGTAAAAATTATTTGAACAAAATGAAATAATTCTTTATAACAAGGTAGGTCCCCTCATCTGACCATTAAATTTAGCCTGGAACTCTGTGTGCTAAAAGTACAACTTTGTCTCCAACTTTTGAGAGGGAATTTCTGAAAAATATGCTAAAAAAAAATTAAGAAAGAAAGAATGATCCATGACCTATTTAGATTTTAAGTAATTGGAAGGATTCATAATAGTATATACCATCCTTTTATACCTTTATTTTTTCACTGGGGTAAGCAGCAGCAGGCTTAGACATTCTCATGATTTGAATAGAACTCTTCTCTGGAAGCCATATTAGACTAATTGGGCCAGGTGAGGTATCAGCTCATAATTAAATCACATACAACTTGCTAGAATTCCTCAGAACTTTTGTCTTTAACCATTTTTTAATGTTGTATGACATTGTTGTTGATGAATTTATATAGAGATACTAAGCTAGAAATTACCCAGAAAGTCCACATGACTGCAAATCCTCTTTAAATATCTTCCATCTCCTCAGTAAATTTGGCTGCTTACTCATTGGAGTTCAGCTGGTCTAGTCTCCCATGTTTCCACTGGTTAAGGATTCTGAAAACTGTTGAATGAAAAGAAGTGGTTTGTTTTGCCCTGAGACTACAACCCAGTCCTCCCAGTACTTTCCTCCTAGTTATCAATAGCTAGTTATTATGAACATTTTTTTTAAACCTGGGGGTGAAGCAATTGAAACTCTTGTTTTCTCATATTCATTGACTACTGGAGAGAAAGCTGGGCATAGTACATAAAGAAACTGTTTTGGAATAAGGAGAAGACCTGCGTTCCAGACTTGTCTCTGATAGCTACTCAATGTGTGACCATGAAACAAATCACTTGACCTTTCAGTCCCCTTAGGAAACTCTCTAAGAATATCAGTTAAGTAGGAATTGCTAGTTGTAATGTGTGGAAGAATTTTCCATAGGAAGACTTCCCTTCATAGAAAAAAAAATCACAGATCTGGCAAAAAGACAACAAAGTTACTATATCAAACCTGCAAAGAAATTTTTAAAATGTAGATTTTCAAGCCATCTAAAATACCAGCAGGATTGTATTAGACATGTGTTCCATTTTTGGGGATGGGGTGGGATGGGGATACTGTAAAACCAGTGTAAATGATAGATGAGTAGGTGTTTTTACGTGATTAACAATGGGTTAAGGAACTGTAATCGTTATTTTCTACCTTTTTAACATTGACTAAAGAAACCTCTGAGATATGTAGTATTGATGGATATAAAAAATAGTACAGCCTCTTAGCCTACAACTGGGAAATCAAAAATGATTATTGTAAACACAAAACATTAATGAGTTCAGAGAGGCTAACCTTGAAGCAATGCCAACAAATGAAATGATACAAATAATTTCAGACACCTTCTTAAATGAAGCAGCATGTGGAGAAAAATGAAAGTAGTAAATCTAGGTCAAGATGTGAACTACATACCTTGAGTCCCCAACATGGAAACACAACAACAAGAAAAAAGGGGGGAAAAGTGAATTTTAAATGGCTAAGAATATTACCTGGACATTTTTGCCAGGTCAATTTTTTATCTTTATGGGCTCTGTGTTATGCTTTGAAGCAAGGAAGGAGTTCATCTCCTGTCACTATGCCTTTATATAAGATGTCCTTAATGAATTTTTGGCTTTATGTTCCTGGCTGCTTTGAAAATTCAGTTCAAGAACTTCCTTCTCAAAAAGACCTTTCAAAGAGATGATTATAATATAAAAATAATAATAAAAGAAGAGCTAATATTTACGCAAGCCTTTAAAGTTTGAAAAAATGCTTTATATGTATATACTATCTCATTGATCATAAGAAAAATCCTGTGAAGTAGGTGCTATTATTATTGCCATTTTACAGATAGATAAACTACAAGAGCTCAGTGTCCCATAAGAAAAGGCTGTTAGGGGCCAGCTCAGGTGCCTTCCATCTATATGAGGAGTCTACCACTTTTTGTTGCTTCCTTATAGTCAGCCTTCTCAGGTGAGAAGATCTCACACCACAGATGCACTTTGAGACTTCCATATGCTATTCAGCACAATGTGTTACTTGAGAAAAGGCTGTTCCCATGTGTCCCATAGCAATCTCTTTCACCTGTACCATTCAACACCCCTTACCATCAGAATCCTCATTCACCTATCCCTCAATGCTCACATTCCAAATTTTCATCCCAACTTCATCCAGACCTTCCACTGTACCCTCTGGAATCCTTGTTCCATAAGGAACAAACTCTCCTTCATCTTAAACCTATTCATTCCCCACCCCTTCTATATATTAGCTCTGGCTTTCCCCTGATGATATAGCCTCCCTGAACTCTCTTTTGAGTACTAGCTATACCTTCACCTTCTCATGCCAGGTTGATATTATAATTATCTGATAAATTCATTCTGAAAAAATCTGTTTTTGATTGAATTGAAGAGATAATTGATATGCAGAAACTGGTTAATAGTGTGATGGAAGAATACTCAATCTGATGATTTTTTTCTTCAAATTAGATACCTATACATTTTTAATTTACAAAATAATCATTATTTATGTATGTCTTGTAATGTTTATGTAATATGTCTTTAAAGGTATGATATGCAATAAGATAATTATGGCAGGGGTCAGGTAAAGGCTAGAAGTGTTTCCCCTTCCTGCTGGATTCTGCATAAGACAGTATTAAATGATTGTGTACAATTGCTCGTTATAAACCACTACTACTGATGCTAATACTACTTACTATTGCTTCTGTATCAGACATATAAATCTATATCTCTACATAAAAATATACATACATGTGTGTTTGTTACACACATATAACTATAGTATGCAAATTACTTTACATATTTTTGAGATTTTTGTTACTTATGATGAAATGTTCCACAACCAAATGAATATGAAGAAATCAGAGTTTTCATTTTTCAGTTCTTGACATATATCTTTTTTTCCCTGGACCCTGGCTACTGCTGCTGTTTGAAAAGTATATTGCTACTTTGGATTGGAGAATTACATATAGTGACCTTCATCAATAAATCAATTAGCAGTGCATTAAGTGCCAGCTGGGCATTAGGTTCTATGCCAGGTCCTATGCATGCAAAGACTGAAATGTAATCATCTCCGTCCTCAAGGAGTTTCCATTCTTGTTTTTTTTTCTCTTAAAGACAAGCCTTAACCCCAAATCACTCTGGTTCCAGACCAAGTCCTGTTTGGGTACTTTTTGAACTCTAACTGGTTAAGAATGAATACAAACAAAAATTGTTTCTGTTTTGGCCAGAAACCCTGAGGGCCTTAGCCTCCCAGATCTATATTTTTTTTTAAAGAGGCCATTCTTTGCCTCATTTTTTAAAGCCTTAATCACTGAATGGCCATTGACTCAGTCAAACTGAGACCTGTTAAAGACCTTACCTTGAAAAAATCAAGGTCCCCCACTGAATCCTGGGTCATCTCCAGTTATCCTGATCCATATCTGGCCACTAGACCCAAATGGATCTGGAGGAGAAAGTGAGGTGGGTGACTTTGCACAGCCCTAACTCACTTAACTCCAATTCACTTACATGATATGGCATCACCTCCCTGATGTCATGGTCCTCTTCAGGAATGAAGGACAAACAACAGCAAGCAAGTATCAACATTCTTATCACTATAAATATTTTTTCTCTCTAATGTTCTTATTTATGAGTCCTAAAATCTTAGATTTGAAAAAAATATAGGAAGCCATTTAGTCCAACATCTATCCCAAACAGGGGGTGTCTTTACATTGACCCTGACAAATACCCATGAAACACATATTTGAATATTTCCTATACCTGGGGCTCACTGCCTTGTGAGCCTAATTAGGATGGCTCAAAAATTTAGGAGTTTTTGTTCATTCATCTGTTTGTTTGTTTCTTCCCCTTGTATTGAGCTGGACATTTGACTTTTCTGCAACTTTCACCTATAGCTCCTAATTCTGTAATCTGGAGCTATATATACATAATAAATAAAAGTCAATTTAATTCAACAAACATTTAGTAAACATTCCCTTTGTATAAATCACTCTTCTAGGGACTGAGGTTAAAGATACAAAAATAAAGTGTTCCTTTCCTTAAGAAATATACATTTTATTGTGGGCATAAATATGTCTATATATAATTAAACAAACCATAATATAAATTGATTCCAAGGAAGATTGAATGCTGGTAATCATTGGGATCTCAAAAGAATTCATTCAGGAGGTGAAATTTAAGCTAGGCTTCAAAAGAGACTAGGTATGCTAAGTTGACATGAGTCAATAACATGACTTACACATGAAAGTTTTTAAAATATTTGTAGATTGTTTTTATGTTTTTTCAAAGTCAGCTAGTCAGTTACTAGGCAACAAGTACCAATTAAATACTTATCATGACCCAGACACTTTGTTAAGAGCTGAGGATATGAAGAAAAGCAAAAATAATTCCTACCCTCAAGGAGCTCACATTCTAATGGGGTGGGGAGGGATGTTATGTAGATAACTGGGTGTATATAATAAATTTTAGATAGATAGAAAGATAGAAAATAGACAAACATATAGATATATACACATAGGTAAATATATAGTAAAGTTATAAATATGAGAGAGAAATAGAGGGAGACAGAGAGAAAGAGAAAGGTAATCTTGAAGGAAAGACATGAGAATATAGAGGACTAAGAAAATCTTCCCCAGAAGGTGGAATTTGAGCTGAGTTTTGAAGAACAAGAGAGAAATTAAGAGGAAAAGAAGAGATAGTCTATCACATTTGATATATAGCAAGTAGACTACATGGAGGGAGTAAAATTTAAGGAGAATGGGAAAATGAGGTTATGAATGCTTTGAATGCCAAGCAGAGAATTTTGTATTACATCTTGAATTAATAGAATACCACTGGACTTTATTAAGGAACATTATCATAACTATGACTTAGAAAAATCACTTTGGTAACTTAATGGAGGATATATTGGAGTGGGGAGATCTTTGAGACAGGGAGAGGTGTCAGAAGGGTCAGCTTTTCTCTTAGTCTAGATGAGAAGTGATAAGGAACTAAACAAGGTTGTAGCCAAGCAATGAAGAATATACAAAATATATTAAAAAGTTAGAAATTACAAGACTTGGCAATGGGTTGGATGTGTTGGATAAGAGCAAGGAGTCAAGGATGACATCAAGGTTATGAGCCTGGGTGACTAGGAGGGGTGGTGTCCCCATTGGTAATAAGAAAGTTGGGAAAAGAGAAAGATAATGAGCTTAGTTTGGGACATAGTGAGCTTTAGATTGGAATAACACAACTAATTCAAGATATTCAAATGGCAGTTGGTGATGTAGATCTGCAGCATAGGAGGGAGACCAAGACTCAATATATAGATCTGGGAATCATATCCAGAATAAAAAGAGGAGAGGACTCAGGACAGAACCTTAGAGAACACTCACAGTTAGTGGACATGATGACATGAATGAAGAACCAATAAAGGAGATAAAGAAGTGGTAAGATAAATAAAAAAGGAATCATGAGACAGCAATCTCACTAAAATCCAGAAAGAAAGAAGCATATGGTTATTTTTTTTTCAGTTCAATTAAATTTAGTCAAGCCTAAGGATACAAGGGTGGAGGGTGGGGTAGGTATACAAATATAATACAAAATATATTTCAGTGTGAGACATTAATAACTGAAGCAATCAGTGAAGACTTCTTGTAGGAAATGATACTCCAGTAGGACCAGAGTTCATTACTTAGAATTGTGAAGAAGAGAATTTCAGTCTACAGAAAGACATGAAAGTGGATGATATATTTTCATTTGGGGTACATACAGAGGTGTGGGACTCATTGGAACAATTAGGCTAATTTGGCTAAAACAAAGAGTACATTACTAGTCTGGAAGATTGTGAATGGCTTTAAATGGTATGTATTAAACACATCTTTCCTTGGAACATTATCCTTTCTTTTACTTGCTTGATTTAAACCTCATTCATAATGTATGGGCTAAATTCAAGGGGATATTCAGGGGAAAAAAAGAGACTACTATTCAGAGTGATACTTAATATGCATACATGACAAAAGTATGCATTCATGGTGAAGAATTAAATATGTGTATGTATATGTATATATATATGTATATATGTATATTATATATATATATATATTTGTCAAAAATTGTGCAAATAATGCCAAATCATATCAAACAAGTAATTGCAAAAAAAGTACACATACATACATATTCTATATACACATATATGTATGTCTATATCTATATGTGTATGCATATTATATATAATTTTATGATATAAATTTGCAAGGCTTATGGCATGGCAATAAATTATTATTGTTACTTTTTCTTAATTTCTATATCACCACAATCCTCATATGACTACTACTAGATAACTACTAAGTGGAAAAATATGTTTATAGAATGATTATGTAATGATTTTTGTCTAGTACATTGGATACAATGATTGACAATATTATGTGTGTGTATATAAATATGCATATATGTATGCATACATATATATACACCTATCACTTACATATGTATGTGTATATCTATATATGTATATATGTATGTATGTATGCAATCATAAATTTAGAGCCAAAAAGGACCTTAGAGAATAACAATCCCAATTTTTTATGGATTAGGAAACTGAGGCACAGAATGATTAAGTTATTTGTTTAGGGTAATAGCTATTAAGTATCTGAGACAGAATTTTAATTAAAATATTCCTGTGTGTGAATGAGTTCCTGTGAATGAATAAAGTTAAGATATTTGATGGAACATCAATATTAATGTGGAAATCCATTAATGTGAAGGAGAGATTTGCGGTGGAAAAAAAGAGAGATTTGAAATATCATTTGGAATGGTGCTGTTTGGGGGGAAAACAAAACAAAACAAAGAAACACAAACAAAAAAAAACAACTTTGTCACCAACTTAAATTATTCCAATGCCTATGCACTATACATGCAGCTGCAGACAGTTAACTAGATCAGTGACCCTAGACAAGTCATTTAACTTTCCTTAACCATAGTTCTCTGTTCTATAACTGAGCATAACAATAGTACCTACCTATGTAGTTATTGCAAGGACCAAATGATACCAAATAATATAATGTTTTATAAAGTATTTTGCAAACTTTAAAACACTATGCAAATATGAATAAAATGCACATTAAAACTGCAAAAATCTATTCTGTAGATTCCTTTTTATCAGTAAAGCCCATGAATATTTTCAATGCCATTTAGTTTCATAAACATTTATTAAGCACCTTCTAAGTGCTAGGAAATTATAAACTTCATAGGATTTTTGTGCATGTTTTCTATCTTCATTTTATGGGCAAGAGGAAGCAAAAAGAAAATTTAGAAAGACTAGAAACTAAGACATTTTGCTTTCTATAATTCTGTTGAAATAGAATATACCCATTTTATTGAAAGCATGTAAATACAATGTCCTAAGAAGTAGCAATATCATAATTTGTTTATGGGCCCAGTGAAAAGTTCAAGGTACATTTTTTAAATGCATCTTTGACTGCAATTTGTGGATAAGTGGATAACGGAATGAGACTATAGGAGGCAGAGCTATACTAGCCTTACCTTTTATCATTGGTATTATGCTTATCAGAAAAGTAGCTATGCTGATTAGGGGGGAAAAATGGTCTCCTGCTACAACTCAGTTATCATCAGGTCATAACAATTCACTTAAACTGTCATCAATTGTTTCCAATAATACCTTCAAATATTCTAGTAATCTAATCTGTGAAGCCACTATTCATGAAGTTATTATCAGTAAGTGATTCAGTAACTCATATGTAGTAATTGTATTTATGAGCTGACAAAATGATTCAATTCCTGTCCTTCATACTTAAACATTTTTTTCGAACTCTTCTGATTTGCAAGAAAAAAATTGCTATTTAAAAATAAAGTAGTAAAGGGATATTTTTATCATCTCGATAGAAAAGGTAATATGATGGCATTGGGATTAATTATTCAGTCTTTGACCTTATAAACATCAGCTTTTATGAAGGAGTGTAAATCGATGGCAGATAAGAGAAAGGGTGCATAAAGAAGAATGCAAGTGCTTTAAAGTGTGGTATAGACTCAATGTGCCATTAAAACTAGATGTTTTGAGGCTTAAATTAAATCATTGCTAGTATGTTATTATGGTTAAATAACAATAAATAGCATAGCAAAAAAAAAAAAATTCCTGCCTCCAGTAAGGCCACCTCTTTTTAGGAGCATTGCAGTCTAAGACTGAAAAAAGGATATTAATGAAATTTCAAGATGGCAAACATTGTTGTTTCTATAGATTTAAATGAAATTGAATAAAATGTTTACCCAGTGGGAAATATATTTATACTCTGTGAATTGATGAAACACTGGGAATTTGATTATGAGCTTGATTATGACTAGTTGTCCCAAATCAATCAGTCAATCAACCAACAAGCATTTATTAAGAACTTCTATCTCTAGACACTGGGCTAAGTGCTATATGCTAAAGATGGATACCAAGACAAAAGTAAGAGTCCCTGCCCTGAAGCAACTTACCAGGGAAAATATCATACTTATAAATAAGTACAAATAATTTATATAAAAATGAATTCAAAGTAGTCTTGAGAGGGAAGGTATTAGAACCTGGGAGTATGGATAAAGGTAGGGATCAGTAAAGGCTTCATGTAGAAGGGGAAGATTAAGCTTAGTCTTAGAAGAACACTAAAGATTTTGAGAGGTGGAGAAGAGAAGAGGGTGGAGGATAGCCATTAAAAGGTATACAGATGATAAATGGAGTGGAAGGTAAGGAATTGCAAATAGATCAATCTAAGTGATTTGTAGAGTACATGAGGATATTGTGAGGGATGGCTGAAAAGTAAAGGAGGCCAGATTTTGAGAAGCTTTGAATGACAAATGAGTTTAAACTTGATCCTATGGGCAATTTAAAACCACTGAATTTCATTGAGTGTGTATGTTTAGGGGAGGAGTAGGTATGTATGTGATACTATCAGATGTATAGGAAAATCCCTTTGTCAGCTAGGTAAAGGGTGAATTGTACAGACAAGAAATTTGGGACTTAATAATAAATTAGGAAGATATAATAGTCTAGGCAAGAGTTTCTGAGAGGCAGAGTTAGTGTAGTAGTCATGATCATGGAAATGGAGCACATAGATATGATGGCAAGATCAAGGTTGTGATCATTCCTATGAAGAATGGAGGTTGTATATACAAGTAATTCAAGCATATTAAGGGAATGAAGGAATGAATAAGTTAAGATATTTGATGGAACATCAATATTAATGTGGAAATCCATTAGTATGAAGGAGAGATTTGCAGTGGAAAGAAATACAGAATTGAAATATCATTTGGAATGATGGATTACACACTGGGGGAAAAGCAAAACAAAACCAAACAAAACAAAAAACAAACAAAAAAAAAACTTTGTCACCAAAGCAAGACCAAATATTAAAATGGCCCCAAGGAGCTGAAACTATACTTTTTTTTTCCTATAATGGGGTTTCTATATGTTATGTTAGGAAGCCTGCACAGACTCCTACTTACACTTTAAAATTGTCAATTGTAGGTGCTGCAGATCCCATGGTGAGGGTTAGACGTTTTTCTTTCAAAGAAACAACATTTTCTGGGTTTTGCCCTGGCAATCCTTGCTGCTTCAGGACTGGATCTGCTACTTTATGTCGCCATGTCCTAACAATAACTTTCCAAGTTGATGTTACCAATTTAAGCCTTTTCAGGGTTGACCAAGTCTTAACTCTTTACATTTTTATAATGTATTGTTTCATTCATAGGAGAAGCAAGGTTAAAAAAAAAGTCAAACTCTGTGTTAGGCAATTTATAGCATCTGTAGAAATGGCTCCATTTTCTGAACCCCTAATGGCAGAATTTTTCTTACTCTATACTAGCATGAGAGCAGGGATATCATTGAATTTAACTGATTATACTGCATCCAAAGTCTGTGACACTATATCAAGGAGCAAACAATGTCCTTTCTGATGTATAATATTAATAATATGAATATGAATAACTCACATTTCAAGAGCTATGATTAACAAAGTATTTTTCTTAGGATAAGTCTGTGAAGAAGGTTGTGTAAGTATTTTTATCCCAATTTTACAAATTTAGAAATTGAGACACATGGAGTTTAATTAACACACTCAATATTACATAGTTAAGTAAGTGTCAGAGCTGGGATTCAAAGGCCGGGCTCCTGACTTCAAGGCTATGGTACAACTATGAATATAGTGGGTTTTATCTTTATCTTATTTCCTGATTGACACAAGTGTGATCAAGAGCTTTTTTTAAACCATTCTTCATATTTACAAGTCCTCCCCCCAAAGAAATAAAAAGCATTTTATAAAAATCATTTTCATACTATCCCTGAAGCAGACAAGAGGATTCTAGTTACATAACAAGCAGCATAAAAACATTTACTAGAGACCTCCATAAACAGCAAAGCACAGTGGTTGAAGTGCTGGCCTTAGAATCAAGAATACAAAAGTTTAAACACTCCTTCAGATCTGTGCTACCTTTGTGATTACTTGTATATAATTTTCACCACTTGAGCCTCAGTTTCCCCACCTGTGTATTGGCAATGATAATATTTCTATTGCCTACTGTATAATGTTGTTGCAAGTCTCAAGTAATATAAGATAGATAAAGAACTTTGTAAACCACTAGGTGATATATATGCATATATATATTTAAATATTATTTTTAAAAGAATAGTATCTCATCAATCATCAATTGTTTAAGTCCACCCTCCAAACTGGATGGTTGAGAGAAAGGGTTGACAAACTATGACCTTTGGGCAAACCCCTCCTTTAGAAGATTTTTAAAGATCTATTTTAGTACCATTAAGATAACTCTCACTGTGCAACAGAACTACATTATCAGACTTTTTGTGAAATTTAGACTAAATTAAAGGCAAATAAAAGTAATAGAATAAATTTAAACTATTAGGTAGATTACCCAGAAGTAGCTTCCCTTTCATAAGAAGATAAGTATTGAGAATTTCCAATTAAACTGATATTTCAAAGATTCTTAGAATGAAATACCGAGGAATTGTGAATGTTTGTGCTTCTTATTTGTGAAAAGCTAAATTGGGTTTTTACCAAATCTAATTTTAGCTACCCATTATCCTTCCAAAAATTTTAAAGGCTGAATTTTTAGGATATTGTTTTATGCAATGGCCATGAAGTGATCCTTATTTATTATAATTTTGTGACCAGTTTCATTTGTGGAATTTTTAAAATGATTTAAAGAAACTGGAGAAAGTTCAAGGATAAATTTTTAAAAGTACAAAGGAATTGAAACTATCCTATGATGAAGTCTAATGGCCTTGGTGTTTTTCAGAAGTGAGAAAAGAAGGCCAAGGAATGATGATGATGATGATGATGATGATGATGATTGTCAAGAATGCTTTGATATTTTGATGTATCCATACGCTTCTAGATATAATTCCTCTCTTCGGCAAAGTGGACTCCAATTCATCCATTCCTGCACATATTCTATATTCTTTTCTAAATCTTTACAAAAGATCCAATCTTTCAAAAGGAACACTCAGGCTTGATTTCTCAAGTCTGTCACTGACTGTGATGGAGATCAAGACCTTTGGATACTCTTTTTCTAATGTTAGGACATTAAGCTTAGTAATGAGATATCTGATAGATGGCCTGCTTTAAAATATCATCATCTAATGACTGGACAAATGAAATAAGCTTCTGGCTGGTGTTGCTGCTTCAGTTTTTTCCCTATATTCCAGTTTATTATCCACTTAGCTGTCAAATTGTTCTTCCTAAGATACTGTCAATCAGTCAATAACATTTTATTTATTAAGCATCTATTATGTTCCATACACTGTACTAAGTACTTTGACTATGTACTACTCCCCCATTTGATAAACTCCAATATCTCTCTATTACCTCCAATGTCAAATTTTAAATCCTTTATTTGGCTTTTAAAATCTTTCATAGCCTGGGCACTACTTACCTTTCCAGTTTTCTTCTACTTTACTCTTTTCCCACACATGTTTCATGACATGGACCATTTTTTTTTTGTTGCATATAAAATATACCCCATCTCTTTAGAGTGGTTTTACATTTTCTTCCCTCTTGGAATCAATTCTAATGAGGCTAAGATTCAAGACTTACCCCACCCACACACACACCATTTTTCTATACACTATAAAAGCTCTTTCCCACACACTTGTTTTGTGTCAGATCATTTTTCCTATTCTTCTGCCTTCCCCCAGTTCCCAGGGCATCCTTTTTCCCAGCTATACTTTTTTTTAAAAATTATCTCAATATAGTTGCATCACTGTTGTGCCCTCTGTCTATGTAGACTCCTTCTAAATGCCTGAATAATGATAAAATTCTCTCTCTCTCTCTCTCTCTCTCTCTCTCTCTATATATATATATATGTGTGTGTGTGTGTGTGTGTGTGTGTGTGTTCATATGTGTATATATGTATGCATGTGTGTATGTATGTATGCAAATCTTCCCATATAGGAATATGAAGTATTTAACCACATTGAGTCCGTTATGATTTCTCATTCATGTTTACATTTTATACTTTTCTTGAAATCAAATTTTCTATTCAGCTCTGGTATTTTATCAGGATTATTTGAAATTCTTCTATTTCATTAAATATTCACTTTTTCCCCTGAAGGATTATCTTATATTTTCCTGGGTAGGCTATTCTTGGTTGCAATAGTAGCGCCTTTGCCTTCCATAATATTATATTCCAAGCCCTCCTTTCCTTAATATGGAAGCTGCTAAATCTTATGTGATCCTGACTATAGCTTCACAATATTTGAAAGTTTTTGTTCTGGCTTCTTGAACTATTTTCTCTGACTTGGGAGGTCTGGAATTTGGCTATAAAATTCCTGGGACTTTTCATTTTGGTATCTCTTTCAAAAAGTTATCAAGTGGATTATTTCAATTTGTTATACCATCTGGTTCTAGGACATTAGAGCAGGTTTTTTTTTAATTAATTTATTGAAATATGATGTCTAGGCTCTTTTTTTGATCATGACTTTCAAGCAATTCAATAATTCTTAAATCAGATCTTCTCAGTTTATTTTTCAGGTAGTTATTTTTCCATTAAGATATTTCACATTCATTTATATTTTTCTTACTTTGACTTTGTTATATGTGTGTGTGTGTGTGTGTGTGTGTGTGTATTTCATGGAGTCATTAGCTTCCACTTGCCCAATTCTGATTTTTAAGGAATCCTTTTCTTTAGAAAGCTTTTTATCTCTTTGTTCCCACCATTTGGCCAGTTCTATTTTTTAAGCAGTTATTTTCATCAGTGAAGTTGTGTTCCTCTTTTACCATTTGACCAATTATGTTTTTTAGCATGCAATTTTCTTCAGTATTTGTCTTTTCATAATTTCTTGCATCACTTTAATTTCTTTTCCCAATTTCCCCTCTACTACTCTTATTCGATTTTAAAATCACTTTCAAATCTCTACCCGGGATTCTTTTTGGGCTTGTGTCCAATTCACATTTTCTTTGAGGCTTTGCTTGTAGCTATTTTGACATTGACTTCTGAGTTTTATCTTCATCTTCCTTGTCAAGATTGTAGCTTTTGATGGTCATTTTTTTTTGTCATTTGATCATTTTTCAGACTAGCTTTTGAGTTTGAAATTGGTGTTGTTTGGGTTCTCTCCTTTGTGTGGGAGTTGTTGGAATGGGGACCACTGTTTCAAGCTTTAGCTTTTTTTTTTTTACTGCTATTTTCAGAGCTAGTTTGGGAGCTTGGAAGTTTTAGTGCTTGCAAAGTGGAAGAGGTGTGGTCACTGGTCTCCTTGTCTATTATCTGGTTCTTATGGAGGAAAGACATCTGATGTCTTTCAAGTGAAAATAATACTGTTCTTCAGGACCTCTGATCCATTTTAACTTTATGTTCTCCTTTTTTACCCTGCACCTGTAACCTGGAAATGGGTATGGGTAATGTAGATGCCAAAAATACCTCTTCCTATGCCCAGTTATATCATAGGGGTCTTATCTCTTTCTAACCAGTTGCCAGATCCCCTTACCATTTCTGGCCCAAGACCTCCTGAAGCTGCTGCTATTGTATTGATAGAATAGGCAGCACGAGGGTTTCAGGACAGCCCACATTTTTGTGTCATAGATCTATCTTTGTAACTTACTAAACTGTTTTAGATTGAAAAAAATGTCTCATCCATTCTTTGTGTTAGCTCTGCCAACTCAAAATGTAATTTGGGACCTTACTTTAAAATTATTTGGAGGGAAAAGTTTGCAGAGCTTCACTGCTTCCTCTACTCTTTCATCTTGGTACCGAGAGTATAGTCTTCATCTTCCATGATTTTAACCCTCATGTTAATACCCTAAATTTAGCACAATTCCTTGAAGATAGTAGATTTTAAATAAATGTTTAGTTATTGATTAATGTTGATTAATCTTTCAACACTCTGCCTTAATAGTTCTTTGACTTCATAAATCCAGATGATTTTCACCTCCACTTAATTTTAGCAACCCATAAATGGGAACAATTTAGCCTTTATCACCTTCTCTAAACATAAGCAAACTAAATTACAGTGTTATATTTTTCTACTCCTTCTGTTTTAGTCCCCACATGTATCTAGTCATTAAATCTACCAATATTTTATGCCACAATATTTCCACAATATCCTTTCTTTTCCTTCCATTTTCACTTCAATTGATCAAGATCTAGTCTTTATTAATTCTTTTTTTTTTTTAGGCAATTGGGGTTAAGTGACTTGCCCAGGGTCACACAGCTAGTAAGTGACAAGTGTTTGCTTTGAGGCCAGATTTAAACTCAAGTCCTCCTGCTTCAGGGCTGGTGCTGTATCCACTGCACCACCTAGCCTCCCCTGGTCTTTATTAACTCTTATGTGAACTCCAGCAGTCATTATAGAATTTTAAGATTAAAACTCCAAGAAATTTTGAAGATTATCTAGTCAACTATTTTCATTTTATAAGCATGAAAAAAAAAGTCTGAGAGGTTAAATGATGGGCATATAGTCACACAGATACTTAATAATCATCCTAGTATTGAAAGTCATGTCTTTGACTTTTAGTCTAAGGTTTTTCCCCCTATTACACCATGTTTATACTCCTTTTAACAGGCTTCCCTGCTTACAGATAGTCTCAAGAATCCAATTTATCTTCATCCTACTTTCAGAATAATCTTCCTAAAGAAAAAACTCTTTATTCCACCGCCTTCTCAAAACCCTTAAACACCTTTACAAAAGAAATTACAAACTCCTTAGACTGAGATTCAATGCTCTCTAACAGTTTATTAAGGTCTCTTTTTCTAGTTCAGCAAAGCTAAATTACTCAGCATTCCTCAAACATGTTTCCTACTATTCTGATCCTCTCTGTTCATATATTTAGACAGCTTTTTCTTTCTCTTTACTTGAAAAATAATATCTTCCTGCTTTTCCAAGAACTGGTTCAAAAGTTGTATTTTTTTTAGGCAATTGGGGTTAAGTGACTTGTCCAGGCTCACACAGCTAGTAAGTGTCAAGTGTTTGGTCTGCGGTCAGATTTGAACTCAGGTCTTTCTGACTTCAGGGCTGGTGCTCTACCCACTGTGCTGCCCTAGCTGCCACCCAAAAGTTGTATTTTCCAGAAAGATTTTTTCCTAATCAGTCCATTTGGAAACAATTTGGACCTTATCTCCAAACACCTAACTTTGAAGTGAACACTTGATAAATAATTTTGAATTTTGAATTAACATAAGTATCTTTAGAAAAGTGATTTTGTATCATTAAAATATTTATACTTTCTAGAAATAATGGAGCAATGACTACCCCTTAAATATGTAAATCTTTTTTAAAGTATTAGTGACACTGGCTTTGTTTTATATGAAAATAATTATTGAAATATTTTTTTAAAAAATCTTCTGCATATTACATGTGACTGACTTGTGGACTGCCTCACTCAGATAATGTAATTATCAGCTTCATTAAGGTCCTTTGGCTTTCACTTTCATCACTTTTATAAGCTTCATAGAAGACAGAAATATTCTCATTTTGTAAAACCTCGTGGGATAATTTTATTTTACCTAAAAATGAGAACCTATTTCAAATAAAAGACATAAAAAACAAACAGAACAGAAGATTTCTTTTTAAGGGCCAATATTTGTCCTTACCAAGAAAATGCACCTTTTATAACAGTGGTGGAACTGTAATGTGTCAATCAACTATATTCTCATAATATTGGATTTGTCAGTCTGCTTTCGAATGATGTTACTAAGTGGAACATATAATACATAAAACTTAGCTTACTTAGGTTTTATTTAGTACTCTCTAATGGTCTGTGAATATCCCTCTCAACATCAATCAATGACATCAAGGATGATGTCTAATTAAATCTATATGATTGATTAGAAAACAGCAAGGGCATTTTAAAAATAATGTCAAGCTTTTTTTTTTAATGTAGGCCAGAGAGGGCCATGGTAGAGTACAAGTGTTACTATTTCTTTTGAATATCCATGTTTCCCATTCCCACCTTTGTTAAGTTTCTCTAGTCGGAGCTATAGTAGTTTTAAGGTGAGGTTTGGCCAAAGTAACTTTGTGGGAATAAAATTCTGAAATACATATTATTATCACTCTTGTCTACTTCATTGAAAACTGATACCATTTTCCCCTGTTAATAAGAAGATGCAATTCTTTTAAACATGTGCACGTGCACACACACACACATACACACACACAAACACACACACACACACACACACTACTGTAATAATGAACTGAGAGTGTGAATATAATCAACCCATTTTTTATGCCCACCAATGATTAAAGGCAGGCAAATACAAAAATTGCAACCCCATTTTCAAGTACTACTGGTAAGTAATTGAATATTATTTCATCTTATATCTGTGCTTACAGTGGCTATTTTGGAAGACATTGAAGAAAATAATTCTGATAACCATCTTCACAGAATTTATTTATAGACACATTCTCTATAAATTCAATTTAATGACTATAACAATAACATTTTATTTATCTCTTCAACATTTATAAATTTCTTTATAATTTATATACTTTATCTCACTTGATTTTCACAAGAAAACTGTTATCTGGGTGTTGCAAATGTTGTTGTGCAGAAATTGAGCCTAATAGATAATTTTGACTTTCCCAAATCTCACACACCTGGTTAATAATATGTGTGATGTTCAAATATAGGGTTTCCAATTTTAGATATAACACTTTATTTTTTTCCTTGTGATAGCTTTACACTAGAAAGCTCAAGATAAAAGATCACTGGTTGTCCTTTTGTCATTGGGTCCAAGAACATATCATAATAAAATCCCTCACTGTTCCTAATTCACCTGAGCATAAGACATTTGTTGAATCAGACATTTTTGAGTATTTATTTTTCAGAAATCACATTACTACTTATGATACAGACCATCAGTTCTTATGTGCAAAACTGTGCCACTTTTGTTATCATTATAATTTTAGTTTCTTAAATGGCATATTGCTTGATGTTCTCATGTACAGGGATGAATCCTGCCAAAGGAATTTCTGCACTGAAATAAATTTAGTATTCAAAATAGTAAATGCACTGAAATAGATTATATCTACATTCCAAGTGTTTATGGCAACTTGTGAGAAAAAAGAAAATATAAATTTGCCCTTATTTTCTTATGGCCCACTTACATTTCTGCAATCACAGAGTGGTAGAAAAGGTATAAGAAGGGATTAAGATCTGAATAGTTGTTTTTTTTAAAGAATTATAAATATTACTTTAATGATAATAGGTCACATTTATTGAACCTTTTAAAGTTTTCAAATCACTTCACATGCATTGCCTCATTCGTTTATTATAGCAATCCTTAGAAGTAGATAATACATTATTTATTGCCATTTTAAAGATAAGAAAATTGAGAGTCAGAGAAGGTAAAACACTGATGTGTGGGTGCCAACTCATACTGGTTTTCTAG
Organism: Vombatus ursinus; assembly: GCF_900497805.2. Lineage (NCBI taxonomy): Eukaryota > Metazoa > Chordata > Mammalia > Diprotodontia > Vombatidae > Vombatus > Vombatus ursinus. The sequence continues at coordinate 31,348,105 of NW_020954590.1, read as the reverse complement.
AGACAATTGGTAAATTTTCAGGAATTTTGCTAGCTGGTTGTAAAACACAGACCAGGCACAGTTCAATCAACTTTTCACTTATGATGATATTTGTTTCTCTAAAAGAATTGCTACTAACCACTAAAGACTATATTTTCAATACATTATTATCTACTTTAAATAATTATGACTTTAATACAAAGCTGATTGCATTTTGTTCTGATGTTATTTGGAGTAACTATGAAGTTTTTAGAAAATTTTCCTAAAATCCTGTACTTTTAATCATATTTTGTAATTTTCATTTGATGATTCATTATCTGAAACGAAACAAAATAATCACTTTAAATCTTTCTGGAAAAAATATTCCATTTATCACCAATCTAATAAAAATCAAACCAAGCTGATTTAACATTAGATCACATAGGAAATTTTATGATAAATGTGTTTTTTCCCCCGCTAACAATTAAAACTCTCCAAAAACAAAACAGACTGTACTGGAACTACTATGTTACTTCTCAACAAAAGTGTTTTAGCAAAGAATAGAAGACATTTATTATAATACAGTAGATATTATTGTTTTGATATATATAGATAGATAGATAGATAGATATAGATATATATATGCATTCAAGAGCCACTAAGGCCTCTGCCATTGCCGAGGTTCTTTGATTCTCTATTTCTCTAATGCTTGAAATCACACAGGCATATCAGTGAGGATTGGGTTCAATGGATTTTCCTTATCAAACCAGATATGTTATGCAGCCAATGAACCAGAACAACAAACAATCTCCATCCTGTCATGAGTATTATTAAAATATCCAATAAATAATTAAGATTTGGTAAAGCAAAATAGGAACTCCTGCCACTCTGTCAATAGAACAGATGGTCAGCAGGAAATTTTCAGACAATCATTTCCTAAACTGACAAGAAAAGCCAATTGCCATTTGGCATACAGGACTGCATGCCCCTTGTGCATAGGGATTGGTAAAAGTGGAAAAATAGCTTGTAATTGTTATATCTTAAGAAACAAATAAAATATTAAGCAGATGCCAAGAAATATAAGACAACTTATTTCATTGAAAATGTAATTATGGGGACAGTTAGGAGGTGTAATGGATAGAGCACCAACCTTGAAGTCAGGAGCATGTGAATTTAAATGTAGCCTCAGACACTTCCTAGCTGTGTGATACTGGCTAACTTACTTAACCTTGATTACCTGCAACGAAAAAGTAATTATGTCATGATCAATAGAAAGCTGACATCAGAGTTAGGAAGACCTGTTCTCAAGTCTTGTCTCTGACATTTGCCATCTTTATGACTCTGGGTAAGTCCCTTAATGTTTCACATTGTCCTAGGCAACTCTCTAAACTATAGGTTAAAGAACACTTGCCACTTAGGACTTCTGGGAACCAAGAATGTGGAGTAAGTAGTGAATCACTGTAGCTCTCACATATTTGCTTCCAAACAACCATAAAACAACACCCCAAAACAAATCTTGGAGCAGTAGAATGAGCAAAAAGATGGAGTGAAACAATCTTTGAGTTGAGTATAGTCTAGGACAGGAAGCATTCTATCAAGGCAGCAGAAAGCCATACCTCAGCAAACCAGAGGTAGATCCTGAGCTCCAGTGCAGTGGAGCAAGGAAATACTAACACCAGGCTTCAGAACATGCCAGACACTAGAACTAGATCCTAAGCTCAACAACAGGTAAGCTGCAAGACATCTACAGACTCTGGCAGTACCAGTCATCCCCCGCCAAAGAACCCCCTCAGTGCAACACCAGAAAATAGGGTCCCCCAGGGACCTTAGAGTAAAATTACTGCAGCACCAAGTAAACAGCCAGATAGATAGTTCTTAGATAAGAACTCACTATTTGATGAAAACTACTGGAAAAACTGGAAGATAATATGGCAGAAACTAGCCATAGACCAGCATCTCACACCCTATACCAAGATATATTCAAAATGGGTACCTGATTTAGACATAAAGGGTTATACCATAAATAAATTATGAGAGCAAGGAATAATTTTCTTGTCAGATCTATGGAGAAGGGAAGAATTCATGACCAAAAAGAGAAAGAAGACATTATGAAATGCAGAATGGATAATTTTGATTGCATTAAATTAAAAAGGTTTTGCACAAAGTCAATGCAACAAAGATGAGAAGGAAAGCAGAAAGCTGGGGAGTAATCTTTACAGCAAGTGTCTCTGATAAAGGCCTCATTTCTCAAATATATAGATAACTGAATCAAATTTATAAGAAGACAAACCATTCTGTAATTGATAAATGGTCAAATGGTATGAACAGACAGTTTTTTTAATTAATTAATTTATTTTTAGTTTTCCACATTCACTTCCATAAGATTTTGAGTTCCAAATTTTCTCCCCATTTCTCCCCTATCCCCACCTCAAGCAGCATGTAATTTTGTGGGTTTTTTTTGTTGTTGTTGTTGTTTGGTGAGGCAATCAGGGTTAAGTGACTTGCCTAGGGTCACACAGCTAGTAAGTGTCATGTGTTTGAGGCTGGATTTGAACTCAAATCCTCCTGATTCCAAGGCTGGAGCTTATCCACTGCATCACCTAGCTTCCCCCAGCACGTAATTTGATATAGGTTCTACATATACATTCATATTAAACCTATTTTCACATTAGTCATGTTGTAAAGAAGAATTAGAACCAATGGGAGAAACTACAAGAAAGAAGAAACAAATCAAAACCAGAGAGAGAGAGAGAGAGAGAACAAATAATATGCTTTGATCTACATTCAGACTCCATAATTCTTTTTTCTGGATGTGGACAGCATTTTCCATCACGAGACCTTTGCAGATGTCTTAGATCCTTGCATTGCTAAGAAGAGATAAGTCTATCAAAGTTAATCATCATACAATATGGCTGTTACTGTGTGCAATGTTCTCCTGGTTCTGTTCATTTCACTCAGCATCAGTTCATATAAGTTTTTCCAGATTTTTCTGAAGTTCACCTGCTTATCATGTCTTATAGTACAATAGTATTCCATTAAATTCATATGCCACAACTTGTTCAGCCATTCCCCAACTGATGGGTATCCCCTCAATTTTCAATTCTTTGCTGCCACAAAAAGAACTGCTATAAATATTTTTGTACATGTGGGTCCTTTTCCCATTTGTATGATTTCTTTGGGATACAGACCTAGAAATGTTATTGCTGGATCAAAGGGTATGCACATTTTTGTAGCCTTTGGGTATAATTCTAAATTACTTTCCAAAATGGCTGGATCAGTTTGCAACTCCACCAACAATGCATTAGTGCTCCAATTTTCCCATGTCTTCTCCAACACTCATCATTTTTCTTTTCTGTCATGTTAGCCAATCTGATAGCTATGAGGTGGCACCTCAGAGTTGTTTTGATTTGCATTTCTCTAATCAATAATTATTTAGAAGATTTTTTTCATATGTCTATAGCTAGATTTAATTTCTTCATCTGAAAATTGCTGAACTTTTGATCTCATGGTGCCCCTACTAGGTCCGTATCCCAAAGAGATCTTAGAAAAGAGAAAAGGACTCACATGAACAAAAGAAATGATAAGAGTTGTTTTTGATTATATTAAAATAAAACTCTTTTGTGCAAATAAAACCAATGCATATAAGATTAGAAGAAAAGCAGAAAACTGGAAAGCAATCTTTACAGCAAATGTGTCTGATATAGCCCTAATTTCTCAAATATGTAGAGAAGATGTGTGAAAAATGGGACACTAATGCACTATTGGTAGAGTTGTGAACTCATCCAACCATTCTGGAGAGCAATTTGGAACTCCTTAAAGGGCAATCAAACTGTGCACAGCCTGCGATCCAGTAAGACCATCTGTATCCCACAGAGATCGTAAAAAAGGGGAAAGGACCTACATGTGCAAAAATATGTATAGCAACCCTTTTCAAGGTTGCAAAAATATTGGAAATTAAGGTCATGCCCAACAATTTGGTAATGGCTAAACAAGCTGTTTTATATGAATGTAATGAAATAATATTGTGCCATAAGAAATGAAGAACAGGCTGATTTCAGAAAAACTTGGAAAGACTTGTATGAACTGATGTAAAGTGAAATGAGCATAACCAGGAAAACATTGTACACAATATCAGCAACATTACATGATGATCAACTATAAATGATTCAGCTCTTCTCAGCAATACAATGATCCAAGACAATTACAAAGGATTCGTCATGGAAAATGCTATGCACATCCAGATAAAGAACCAATAGACTCTGAATACAGATTGAAGCATACTTTTTTCACTTACTTTATTCTTGTTCCTTTTTCTCTTTTGATCTTTTTCTTCTTTCACAACTGTGACTAATATGGAAATATGTTTTACACAATAGCACATGTATAACCTATGTCAAATTGCCTCCCATTTTTGGAAGAGGGGAGGTGAGGGAGGAAAGGCAAAAATTTTGGAACTCAAAATCTTGTAAAACTAATGCTAAAATTGTTTTGACATGTAATCAGTGAAAGAAATAAGATACTATGAAAATAAGGAATGCTTGCTGATCTTAATTAGTAGAGAGATTTTCCTCACTGGGAATTCCTATATATCAATAAAATCACATATATGACTTTGAATTGAAAATGTGCACTTGCTCTTCAAGAGAAATAACATTTATTATAAAATGACAATTCTTTAGCCTTTCCAAATTCAGATTTCAGAAATGTCATCTCTTCAGTCTTGAGGTTCTAGATTGACTTTAATTCAGAGTAGGTATAATAATGGCACCCCTTACTTTCTGAATAGTTGTGATAATCATAATAGCAACAGCAGCAGAAGCAGTAGAACAAGTTTTAACATCTTTCAAAGGGTTCCTTGTGTGGAAGTAATGGTTTGATACTTTTAGGGAAATCTCTAAATTCAATGTTAGCTACTCCTTCCAATAACACAGACATTATACCTTCCATGACATATCATTATAACCATGTTTTCATAGGAATCATCCAAAAACAATCTACTTAGCCCACTGGAAGGCAACATCTTTTTTTTTCTCCCTATCCCCCAAGAATATCAGAGTACCATCTGAGTATCCATCTATTCTTGTTAATACTTTCTACATAACCAACCTACTTCCTTTTCTTATCATTCATATCTCAAATGTCTTTCACTTCGCTTTTTACATGCAAGTTGGTATTACATAACAACTTGGTTTTATGAACTATGTATCTTCCTATTTCCAATTTTTTTACAGTTGTAATTTAACATCTTTGAAGGTATTAAAGAACTTCCCAAATTCATCTACATTCTTAAATCTATTTGGTTCTCAGCTCCTTACCCAGCTGCAGTTAGTTCTTCTTGAATGAGAAGTGATAGCTGCATAAATAAAAAGGTGCCAGATGAGTGAAATGTAGTGAAGATAGAAACAAGAAGATTTGAAAATTCACAGGATATGTGTAATGAGGTTGAGAGAGGAGCAGAGTATTATGCTGATGTTATGAGTGTGGGAGATTGTAAAATGATAGTGCCCTTGATAGAAATAAGGAAGATTTTTAGAGGTATAGGTTTTTGGGGGAAGGGAGTGGAAGACAAAGAGTTCAGTTTGGAAGTTCATTCAGTTATTCAGTTTGAGAGGTTCTGGGATGTACAATTTGAAATATCTAATATGTAGTTGCTCCATCATGACTGAAACTCAGGATAGAGACTGAGGATGAATATATAGATTTTGTGGATCTGGAAGTCATCTACTTAGCTACTATAGACTCTAAGAAAGAGATCATAGAGAGAAAAAAGAAATATGGAAACAAATCCTTGGGATACACTCACAACTAACAAATGTGATATGAATGATGAGACAGAAGAGTAGTCAATAAGTAAGAAAATAATGAGCAGAAAGTAGTGTTATTGAAAAAAGAGAGAGGGGAGAGAGTAACAGAAGTGGGAGATTAAGTGTATCAAACACAGGAGAGAAGTAAAAAAAGGATTACGACTGAGGAAAAGAAATCAGATTTGAACTTTAAGGAGCCATTGGTAAATGAAGAAAGAATAGTTTTAGTGTTAGCATTGCTATTTCCATGGTAAAGGGAGTACAACATCACACTACAGTGAAGATCTCAAAAGTGCGAGAAACCGATTGCCTCAGACAATTTAGGAAAGTTTGATATAGTGCTTGTCTATTGCTAAGTGAGGCTGAACTAGAACTTGGCTACTTCAGAACACAATGCCATATATCTGTTGTCCCAAGTGTCCAATGGAACTATTATGTTTAAAGTTCCATTGGCACACTATGTTTAAAATATGTAGTAAATTTATTACCCCATTTTCCTCTCTCTTCTTTGATGGCCCCCTATTTTTTCTTCAAGTCAATTAACGTCCCACTAATATCGAATGATAAAGCTCACAAACTTCCAGCATGACCCTATTATCCAAATCTAAACCTATAACATGAATCATAGGCATCCATCTGTGAAGATCACCCCTAAGCCTTCTGAAATTTGGAGAAGCTCATCTGGAAAATGCTTTGAAAATGAATAACTTGGTTCCCCTTTGCCATAGTAGTATTAATGTGCACAGCCTTGTATAAAGTCCTAATGATATAACAAAAATAGAAAAAAATTAATAAATACATAAAGTGACATTTAAAGTAAGATTCAAATATAAAACCAGCTAATTTGGTTGTAGAAATGTTTCATTTTTAATGGAGCTGTCTTTTCCACCTCTGTAACCCCATTAAACAGTTTTATAATGAAATTTTGCTTTTGCAATATTAATATTGCAATGATTCTCCTTGCCCATGTGGATATTGCTCTCTGGTTGTAAATTAGACACTTCTGAAAGCTATTTTCTCTTACTCAGGTCATCAGAGTCATATTTGCATGGTGGAAAACATACTATCCTCTAATCGAATCCTATAATCAGAACATAACCAAAGTTACTGTTTCCATGCTCTAAATGCTATGATTCATGTGTCCTGAAAGGGTTAACAGGACTTCCAAAGAGACCTAATTTATAACCAGGGACTAGATTTGGTACTGGGGAAATCTGTATTATTTAATAACATTTGTCATATGGTATTTCATCTGGCAGGAAGTACACTGTGTTGGCTATAGAACATCACAGTGTGTTCTGACTGGTAACCTCAGGTACAGAAGTAATATATCCCATTATTAGTTCTCAGAGCCATTCACTTCACTGAAAGAAAATACTTTTCATTTTTATTACATTGTTATACCTTCCAGTTAAATTAATATTCAAACCATGTAGGTCCAAATAGCCCAGCACAGCTGGTGCAGTGTCTTGTTATTTCTCACTCTTTCTCTTATCTGAGCAATTTTAATAATTGGGAGCAAAAAAGGTACAATAAAATGCCTAAAGTTACGGAAGGAATTCACATGTTTGGCACCAAGTCAGTAAGAGGCTTAAATACATGCTCCTGAACTGTCAGCCATGATCTATATCTAAAGTGAGAGCCTGGGCTGGGTCTAACTAGTTACTCAGAGTTTACACTTACTTTTTTTTCCTGTAAGTTTCAAATACAAAGATTGGTCAAGATTTTTAGTGGATTTATTTTAGTCATTTTTTTTAAATGGCTTTAGCAAATCATGAATATTTAGTTATTCAAGTAAAGAAAAATCCCCTTCTTTCCTTTAAAAAGTTGTAGACCATTCTTTATGCTGTACCTTTTTCAATGTTCAAAAGTGATATTGATTAAAATAAAATCCCCCTTTTTTTCCTGTCATTTGACCTCTGGGCCTCAGGAATATTCTCTCTCATACTTGAATATTCTGAACTCAAATTATTCTAGGCAGCTTCAGGTTGTGAATATAAATGACAGGAGGTACACTCTTTGTTTATATTTGGGTTTTGTGCCCCAAAGTAAGTTATTTAGACCTAGTTATGCTATTTTTAATCTATATGTCAGACTCTATTTTGTGGCAGATAAATAGAACTCTTATATTTGTAGATACATGAATTTAACTGAAAGATAAGATAAATATTGTGCAAATGGATTAAATTTAGCATTGGTTAAATCTCAATTCAAGATTAACATGGAACAGCTCTATTCACTGGCTTCAAATTGTAAAGTAGATATATCTACTAGAATTGATTTTAAAAAAGCTGAAAGTTCATTTAAAATGGTGGCAGACATTTCTTCTCCTTTATATTCCATCTAGCTCCTATCCTTTGTATAGGCCACCTTATATTCTGATCAATATAGAAAAACAAACAAACAAAAAGGAATTTTGTTGGATTCCTTGTTTTGATGTTATTTTAGGTTTTGTATGTGCACACACTAGCCTCCCTATTAACAGAGTTAATTTTGTTAAGGCAAATGAGATTTTGAGTAATTTTAATTAAATTATAAGAAAAATGAATTGAATATTACTGTGATCAAAGAACAAATCTATTGCCTCTATCTTCCCATTTTGAGGATTAAAAGAAATTTATTATCAGCCAAGGCTACCATATGCTGACTGATGCAACAATAATGCTGTGATAAGCCATCTTTTGTAGCCAAATGATCAAATGTATTGTTATACTAAATGGCTTACACATGACTAAACAAGATTTCTCCTATGAGACTAGAACACTCTATCCCACTCACAAAAAAAAAAAGCTTCCCCATAGAACTGGCTCCATCCTGAAGATTATATTAGCATCTCCCTTTTAGAGGCTTCTGCATATTTTTTTTTACTCTATCAGTCTGCTTCTAATTATGTCCACCTAACACACACATAACCCAAAGGTGACTTTTGAATGTCAAACTAAATTGCAGAACTAATATAAGATTTGAATATGTTGTCTGAAGGCATAGAGTCAGACAGTTGACATATTATCAATTTCCCAATATTCACTATATTGAACATGAAATGAAGGCCAGAAAAGGTAAGCAAATATCCCTACATTATATGGGGGGTCTTCAACAAGTATACTAAATTGTTATCTCATCTAGCAAGGTGAGCAAGACTATATTTGCCTGGATTCTGGTCGGTCTAATTAAAATGCCTCTGAACTGAAAGGGAGTGGTAGAAAATTGCTTTTGTACATCTACTATGCCAGAATTGAATGCTTCCAGAATGAGACACTGAAATATATAAGAAAAGCAGTAGTGATGACAATGTTGACAGGATACATAATTCAAGAAAGAAGTCAGTAATAACAGCTATGGCATTAGCTTCTATAAACAAATATGCAATATATGGGTAATAAGAAAGGTAGAAGAGAGATACTAATGCAAAGAGGCATATTTAAATTCATAGATATTATTAAAAGTTGTCATAATGAGACACATAACTATAAAATGACCCTGGAAAGCAATTATTTATTCAAAAAGAGTAGATAACACAAAGGAATATCAGCAAGCCAAGTGTCACTGTGTACCAATAAATCATTTACATATATAAAGACATCTGGGACCTGGGATATGGGTTGCATGGTGGAGATTATCTGGAGGCAGATTAATAAAGGCAGAAACAAAATCAATACTGAAAGTAGAATATATTCTAAAACATTTGGAGGTAAAGTAAGTTTTTTAAGAGATTTCATCAAACAATTTAGAATTTATAAAAGAAAATATAAAAGATGGAATCAAGGGCAGATAACTAAAAATTAAACCTGAATGATTGCCACTTCACTTACTGGATAGTGTCACAATTTCTAAAGCTGAGAACAGCTGAAGCTGATGAGGGATGTGTAGAACAACTAAAACATTTTTTAAAAAAATTATATTGGGAAAAATGGAGAATCCACAGATTGTATACTACTTGGTATAGATAGGATAATTACAAAGGAAAACTTAGAAAAGGCCAGTTCCTCAAATTTACATATATTACTTTTGTTTTCTCTTCTAAAGGAAATTAACCTTGGTAACAACTTCCTGCTTTTGTAAGTTTGATTACTTCCTAAGAAAGTTAGACATGCATGTAATCCTTCACAGATTCACCCTAAAGCCCCTTCTAATTTTTCACTAGGCTGCATGGCATTGGAACTTCTCTGAGTGACTTCTCCACCAGACCCCAGGAAGCTCATTATTGGGATAACCTTATCATCCTGTAAGATCTCATTAGCCTAACTATACCACCTCATGATTACTTTCTGCCTCTCTTGTTGCATGGTGGGATCATGAACTCCAAACCTCCTTTTAAAGAGAGAACTCAGCTGGGACATCTCATTTCTCACCTTATAGTGCTCCTTTAGGACTTTTCTGACGGACTTATCCACTATGGCCCCATGTTGGGCAGGGGATTTTCCCAACTTCCCACCCTTTTAAGCTTTCTTTTGTGTGCTGTTGTCTTCCTCTATTAGATTATAAGCTTTTTTAGAGGAGGAGATACCTTTCCTTGTTGACATTTGTATCCCCAGTGCTTAGAGCAGTGCCTGGCACATAGTAGATGCTTAGCAAATGGATTTTTATTGAATACTGACTATTGACCTCACTGAGTAAAAGTAATACAGGGCTAGTTCAAAGATGTTGCTCATATCTACAATAGTCTAAGGCAATGGAATCATCTATGATAATGGGATTCAATGTAATTAATGGAAATATTCCACCCTGCAACAGGGACACAACCTCTGGTGATCTGGCCAGCACTTTTGATCAACTATCTGTACTAGGATCCCTAACACTATGTTCATTTTATAATGTTGTAGCCTCCACAAGTAATCCAAAGCTCCTAGTAAAATTTTAAAAGTTGTTCCAAAAAGTGTACACAATTATTCACAAGACATTTAACTAGTTTGATTTTAATATGTTTTTAGCCTCGCCATTGCCACTTAATTTGCTTAGACAAGAAGATTCCTGGCAATGATATTAAATTGTTTTTATTAATGTTTTTTCTAAATATTTTAGAACCTGTCTTTTTCAACTAGAGACACATTCACAAAATACCATGTGAATATTGCCCAGTTATTATTCATTATCTTACCATATTTTTACAACCCCAACCTATCCATTCTTACAGCCAGAGGATTGGAGAAATGTTGGTGAGTCATCTATCCCACCTGTCAAGATGCCATGAGGACCAAACAGACTAATTCTTAATTTTGGTGCTAATTCTTACTTTGAAAGAGCTATGAGAGTAGAGATTCTAATTCTTCCTTGGTTATTTACTAAATATCTTAATAATGTTCACAGTTAAGGTTGTGTCACCAAATCCTCTTACTGAAATTTTCCTTTTGTTCATTGCAAAAATGGAGATGAAAAATAATAACCATTTAACAGACTCGTAAGAACATTTTATATTTTCAAGGACCATTATTAAATTTCTCCTTGAACTAACCTTCTCCAAAGTGAATAATGTCAGGTTCTTTATTTTTTCTTGTAAATCTTTGTTTTCTAGTACCTAAATATTCCATCTTTTACTCACTCCTTTCCACATTTCTCTCATTTCTTTTTAACAGTTAAATCCAGAACTGGAAAGAGCTAACAATGACTAGAGTTTTTGCTATTCTTCATCTCCTAGGCCTAGCTACAAGATCTTCTCTTTAGACACTGACTAGAAAATAAAATAAGAACCAAAATGTGTGTGTGTATATGTGTCTGTGTGTCTGTGTATACACACATGTACACATGCATGTGTGTGTGTGTACAAAAATATTGTTTCTTTTTCACTTTTCTCCAGAAGACAAAATAAAAAGGCTTTTTGTGCAAGCATGCTGACTCATTAGCTTTTGCTGTGTATGAGACAGAGCAAACTCATTTCTCTCTCACACAAAAGCAGATGATGATGTACTCTAGTAGACTGAATATATGCATGAGTCAGGAGACAAGGTACCTATTTTTAGTTTGCTCTTCCTCTGTAACTTTGAGAAACTTTTTAAGAAGGAAGGAAAGGGCTCAGATTCTTATAATCTAGTCACTGCTCTGATTCCTTAAGAACCTAGCCAATAGCTCACAAATGTTCAGATTCCTTAAGAGTCCGGCCAATATGACAGATGTTCTAATAAACCTCATCTTTGGCTGAAAGAAGACTTGGGTCAAATTCTTTGGGGTAGAACCTGTGTGTTCTGATTTTGGGGTCCCTGCACCACTAACCCCTGAACCTCAACATTTTGGTGGGGAAGCTGCCTAACCCCAAGTTCTCCTTCAGCCAAGACTGGAAGGTATGTAAGCCTCCTTACCTTCTTTCTTGCCCTACAGTTGGGGTCACTCTCTAAGCACCTAGGAGGGCTTGGAGGTGCTTTTTAGGCAGACAGTTATGAGGCTGTCTCTCATTTGGCCTGACACTCTCAGGCTTATGGTGCACTGGTTCAGTTTGAGGCCATGAACCCGGGTACACCTTCCACAGTATTGAGGACAAGGATGGAAACCCTATCTGGAAGTGTATGCCCAATTCTGTCAATTCTTTCAGTGCTAGGGAATTGGGAAAATTGCAGGTGCTTTTTGGTTCCCTGAGGCTTATGTACCCCTTCCCTGTACACCCCTGGATCTTCCTTCATGGAGGCTATAGGGAAAAGTTAGAACACCTAAAAATATCTTAGCAGATTCTGGAGGTTTTGTGATCAATGATTAAGGAGTTTTGAAACACCTCCTTACAACACCTGGTCGCTCCATTCTACTACTCCATTCCCTTGAGTCAAGAGGGTATCTGTTAATCCCTCTCATGGAACAAGAGAATTTCACCATCTCCCTCACTTCTGAATTTGCCCTCTATAGCATGGGCCCCACTGGCAATGGCCTTGGGCCCTGGGGCAACCTTTGACTGGAAGTATCACCCAGCTTCAGCACATCCTGCTCAAGGTAAAGAAACTAGCCTCCAAACTTGGGTAAGCACACTTTTTTAAAGCTGTAGTTTTAATTGTTAATGATGAGATGTTGATTCTCTGGCTAAAATAATTTTGAAATGCATTTAGCAAAATTGAAGTAATCTGACTGGTAATGGGTTTGTTCTAAGTTTCAAAGTGGTGAACTTTTTGTATCAGTTATGTCAAGCAACTTTTCATAATTTGGTTACCACTAAAACAACTTGGCTATTGGTTATTGTTTTAATGTGTAAACTTGCCAAAAAGTTTGTTTGGGTTTTGGCTTGCTGAGAATTTGCAAGTATATAGAAATAATTTCCAACAATTGGCTTTTTACACCAGGACAAATTTGATGTAAATCCTGGAAAAGCTTTTCCTCAGCTGTAATTAGCAAAACTTGCTTATTGAGGTAAAAGCTCATAGGATTTTATTTTGAATTGTCTGATGGATCACAATAATCCATTGATAATCAATAATCCACCATCTGAGAGAAATGTCACAAAATACTTAGAGAGAATGTGATACTGGTAGGAAGTCAGCATTGGGAAAAGCTGAGAAGAAAATTTTAGCTTCAGTCTAAAATGGGGTCCTCCTGGAGCAGTTTCCTCATTATGTTCCTATAAAAAGGAATGCTATCCACTTGGCTATTCCTGAGTCTGGCTATGATGTGGATTTTATACTGCAAGGTTGGAAAGCTGAATTATCTGAATCCAAATAGAGCTAAGGATGCTTTATCCCGTCATATTTGGACCCAGTCCCTGCTTTATCCTTTTATAGCAAATTTCTATAATCAGAGCAAGTGGTCAGTAAAAGATCAATGCAAGTGTGTGAGATATTGCTGTTTTGACCTGAATGTGTAGTCATTCAATACCCCCAAACAACTGTAATTAAGTCAGAAACATCTTCAGTTTGGTTTGAGGGGGAAAATTTCACTGATAATTGAAGTGAAAGTCAGTCTCTGGCAAATTCAAATTCATTTGTATAACTATTAAACCCAGGGGTGGGAAAACTTCTACCTGCAAAAGTGTTACTTAAACTTTAGAAAGAGTTATCAAGATCAGATAATCCTTCAGGTCAAATTTAAATAATTTTAAAGGGGCTTTTACACTTTTACTTCTCCTTATATCTGGGCTCTGCAGTCTTTTCTGTCAGATTTGTGTCTTCCAGACTATAGGCAATTCATCTACAGTTGGTAGCAAACAGTGGGTACTACTCAATGTCCCCCCATCATCCCCTGGATGCAGCCTCTGCTCAGTTCCAGTCAACCTCTTTGGGACCCCCTCAAGGCAGGGACAGCTCTATACCCCTTGCCAGCAGGAAACAGTTTCAGAAGCCAAGACCTTTGTCCCTTATCCCAAAAGAATTTGGGTCCCATTTGTTGGAGGGGGGAATAATGGGGATGGGATCTGAACCCCTAAAAGGAAAACACCATGTCTTTGGAATCTGGACCCCAAAAAAATAAAAACTCTGGACTTTCCCACCTGGCCAATCTCTGGGAATCAGCTGAGGCTATAATCCTATCAAATGGCCTTTCATTGTGACTAAGCCTAATGTACCAATTCTGTTACCTCCTAATTGCCCCTGGCCACTTCCCACCCTTGGGAAGGGCTATCTAGATTCCATTCTCCCTTGGCCAGGGGGTCCAGGTCACTGGTGTTCTGTTCACCCCAGCTTACTGGCCACTCCTATCCAGATCTTCCTTAGAACCCTCCTCTAGTCACCCCAGGATGGCTAGAACTTGGCCACTCCTAGATACCCCCCACAAGCTTTCTATATATAAGGTCCATCTTGTCTCCATTAAGGTGCTCAGATTCTTATGATCTAGCCACGGCTCAGATTCCTCAAGAACCCAGCCAATAGCTCACAGATATTCAGATTCCTTAAGAGTCTGGCCAATATGATGGCTGCTCTAATAAACCTTGTCTTTGGCTGAAAAAAAAAAGGAAGGAAAGAAAGATAGAAGGAAACAAGTATTTATTAAGTGCCTACTTTGTGCCAGGAACTGTGCTAAGTGCTTTACAAATATAATCTTATTTGATCTTTACAACAATCCTGTGAGGAAAGAGCTAATATCATCATTCTACAGCTGAGAAAACAGAGACAGACAAAGGCTAAGTGACTTGCACAGGATCATATAGCTAGTAAGTGTGTAAGGCTAGAACAAATCCTACTGATTCCAGGTCCAATGTTCTATCTACTTTGTCATAAAGCTGCCTTTAGTAGTTCTTATTATCTGTCATGGAATCCCAATAATATAAAATATAACAAAAAGATTTTGCATGGTAATTCACCTCAGTTTTTCTACACTGATCCAGAAATACAAATGTTTCTGTATACAATTATGCTACAATAAGAAGGAGCAAATAAAAAACAATTGAATTTTTCAGGCATATCTAACTTTATCGTGGCCTACAGGTTTTTGAAATGTTAAGTAAGAGTTATATATATATATATATATATATATATATATAATATTATCAAAAGATTATTTCTCAAGTTTGATATAAACAAGTAGTGTGAAATAGTGAATAGGGGTGATCTCAGAGGCAAAAAGAATTGGGTTGAAGTTCAATTTCCACCATATAATGACTGGGCATCCCCAAATTTAAATTTTAAATGAACTTTATATGCCAAATAAATCACAGATACCCACCCTATCTATCTATCTATGACTATAATTATATGTGCATATACAGATGTATGTGTGTCTCTGTATCCAAATACCAGTTGGAAAATGTGGTTTTGCAGAAGAAACTAAGTCTCTTTTGTAGTCTTATTATTTACATCATTGGTACCATTGATTGGTACCTGTCATAGTGCTATTATTTTAGGGTGTAGGATGATGAGATCATAGAGAAATCTACAAAGTGCTTTGCATATCACTTAATGCAACCAAAGTTGCATTAAGATTTACAATGGCAAAACTTAGATTTGCAAATGACAAAACAGAAGCCCAAAGAACTTAATATCTGGTTTGATCAAGGTCACATAGGTAGTAGACAGCAGAGTCACAATTTTTAATACTCCTCTGATTCAAAATTCAATTGTATTTCAAGAATATTATGCTCTTTCTAATGTAATTTGTCCACTAATAATATCATGAATGTGGAAAATAACATTAATTCTGGGTTTCATGTCATTATAAAGGTTTATTTTTCAATGATTTACATTCTCAATTTGTTGCTGAGAAATTAAGTTCCCCCCTTACATTAGCTTCTTATTGTTTGATATTTTAGGGTCATGCAGTAAGAGAGATAATTGTGAAATGAATCAATCACCTGCATATACTTTTCAAGACTGTAAGAGTTAGAGCATACTTGGAATTTTATGCACAATAGTTTAGGTGCATAGCATCATATCCCTGTCTTAAAACCATGCCAGAAATGGACATGTTATTGAACAGACTGTCTTTTATACCTAGTCTGACCAATTATTAAAGGCCAATGGCTATCATGGCAGCTGCTTTCAAATGTACAATTCACTGGATGTCTCTGTTGAATATTTTTGGGAACATCCCTTCCTTTGTCATGATTCTTCTAAACTATAACAATTGCACTTTCTCTGCTCCAAGACAAGCAAGAACAATATCTGGAGAGTTGTGGTTTTTAAATACAGCTTCTTCACTTGAAAATGTTGAGCATTTCTTTTTTTTTTTAGAAAAAAAAAACACACTTGATACAATAATGAAATATGTTAGGGCACCTTGGGAGGTGTTTGTTTTTGTTTTTGACCTGTCCATTTCCACCTGTGTATCTTCACCCTTTCTGGTCAAAAACAAACAAACCAACAAACGAAAACAGACACATAAGCAAACAAAAAAACTAAAACAGAACTTCCACTCTTTCTCTTCTAACTCTCTTCTAAATACTCTTCAGACTGACTTCAATGCCATAGTTCAATTAAAACTGCTCTCTCCAAAGTTACTAGTGATCTCTTAATTGCTAAATCTAATGTCTGTTTCTCAGTCCTCATCCTTCTTGACTTCTCTGCAAACATGAACAATTAATATTCCTCTTCTTGATACTTTCTTCTCTTTCAGTTTTTCTAACACTATTCTCTCCTGGTTCTTCTCTTTCCTGTCTATTTCTACTCATTTTTCTTTGCTGATTCTTCTTCTAAATTATATGTGCCAACTGTGGGTGTCTCCCAAAGCTACATTGTAGGCTGGATTTCACTTGATGATCTCATCAGCTCCAATTTATTCAATTAACATCCATATGCATATGATTCTCAGGTCTATTTAATCAATTAATAAACATTTTTAATTACGTGGCATGTGCCATACACTATGCTAAGCACTGGGTTTACAAAAAGGAGCAAAAGGTAGTCCATGCTCTCAGATATCTTGCAATCAAATAGCCAATCCTAACCTCTCTCTTGATCTTCAGTTTCATATTTCCAACTGACTATTGGATATCTAGAACTAGATGTCCCAATAGACATCAATTCAAAACTGAACTCTTTTTCTCTCCTCTTTCAACCTCCTGTTGTCCTCTATTCTGTTTATTTTTTCTTTTTATTACTGTCAAGGGAATCTTTCTCCCTGTAATACAGGTTCTCAATCCAAGCATTTTTTCTAATTTTCATTTTCTCTTACAGTCCATATTCAACCTGTTATCATGTCCTGTTATTTCTACCTTTTCAGTCTCTCTCCTATATGCCCATTCCTCTCTTCTGCCCTTGCCCCTAATATGGTGCAGGCCTTCATCACCTCATCCCTGGACTGTTTCCAATAGCTTTCTAATTGATTGCCTTGCCTTATTTCCCTCCCCACTCAACTCCATCCTTCACTCAGCTACCAAAGTGAACTTCCTATATCTCAGGTCTGAGCACGTCATTTAATTCCCCAGTTAAATAAGCTCTGATGGTTACCTACTACTTTCAAAATCAAATATAAACTACTTTGTTAGGTTCTTAAAGTCCTTCACAACCTGACACCTTCCTCCTTTTTCAATCTTCTTACACTTCGCTCCTCTCTAAGTATTCTGTTATCAAACAGCACTGCTCCCTTGAGGTTCCTAGTGTGATACATTCCATCTAATGGGTTTGTGCCCCCCTTTTCTGGTGACTTTGTGCCTTTTCACTGGGTTTTATGTGTACTTGTACTTTGTCTTTGCCTCCTGGCATTTTTCATTGCTCAGCTAAAATTCTGCCCTCTTCAGTAGTCTTTTCCTGATTTACTCCAATGGTAATGCTTTCCCTCTGAGATTACTAAATGCACACACACACACACACACACACATACATACACACACAACCACACATACATACATACATTATATATGTATGCACATATATACACACATAGATGTTTGCATTTTGCCTCCCTCACCAGAATGTGAGTTCCTCAGGGAAAG
Organism: Vombatus ursinus; assembly: GCF_900497805.2. Taxonomy (NCBI): domain Eukaryota; kingdom Metazoa; phylum Chordata; class Mammalia; order Diprotodontia; family Vombatidae; genus Vombatus; species Vombatus ursinus. Next base: position 31,330,072 of record NW_020954590.1, on the reverse strand, counting down.
GAAAAAAGTTTGGTTTTCTTTGTTTTTATATCTCCATTGATCAGCACAGTGCATGCTGATCATGTTGTTCAGTCATTTCAATTGTGTTTGACTCTTCATGACCCCATTTGGGGTTTTCTTGACAAGGATACTAAAATAGTTTGCCATTTCCTTCTCCAGCTCATTTTACAGATGAGGAAACTGAGGCAAACAGGGTTAAGTGACTTACCTAGCGTTTACACAACTAGTAAATGTTTGAGGCCAGATTTGAACTCATAAAGATGAGTCTTTCAAAGTCAAGTGTTCTATCCACTGTGCCACCTAACTGCCCTACCTGACACATTAATACATGCTTAATAAATGATTGCTGATTTGAATTCCACTTTAGTAGCTTTCCTTTGATTAAGTAATTAAAATATATATTTTGTGATGAATATTCAAGGGTAACAGAGATAATAGGTGTATGAGGCCAGACTTGAATTTAAGAATATGTCTTCCTTACTCCAGGCTTGTCACTCTATCCACTGTGCCACTTAGCTGCTCTGTCTACATATACATTGGTATGTTTGGTGCAGCAGAACATATGCTACCAAAAAGATGTTTCTGAATTTGGCATAGCTATTTCTCATCAGTGATAGCCCCAACTCACTGCGTTGACCTCCAAAGTTGAGATGGATTTCTCCAGAGTGAGAAGTTAATGTGTGTGAAATAATTTGAAATCTTATACCGAACAACAGAATATATTGCTGGAAGCAGCAACTACAGTTTTCTAGTGATTTTCTGGGTAAGGAAAAAAATCACTGGATGTATGACCCACTGCCCACTCTGCTGTCTGCTTTCATGCTATGTTTCTCTACCAAGTGGCAGTGATAAATCACTGAGAGAACTCAACATACCCATAGTTCTCCAATCTCTAGTGAGCCATTTAATATAAAAACTGCCCTAAAGACTTGCATTTCATACACAGGCACAGTGACTTGGTTTTTTGTAGTCTATTACTGTGAGGTTTTTCAACAAGGCTTTGTATCTGCCCCAACTTTAACAATACCAGTGTGTGTAGATAGACAACCATCTAGATATAGATACACACACTTACATGTATGTGTGTGAATGTGCAATAGAGATATTCATATATGTACATAGACATATAAATGCACATATAAAATGATCAGATCAGTGCATCTATTATGGATAACATTTGAAATAATTACAACTACTTCAAAACATGTTAGTAACTTCATGAATACCATGTCTAGGAAACATGGAAATATAACATTAAACTCATATTCCCAATAAGAAATGGGACATTGAAAATCCTATTATACTTCTAAGCTAATGCAGCCAACAGCACATTCAGGGATGAAAGTAGATAAACTTTGACTAGAGAAGGAGACAATAAATAGAAAGTACAAAGACTGACATAAGATTGCACATGAAAAACAAACATGACTGGTGGGATACCGCCAAACCCCTTGTACTGTTAATAGAACCTGACAATCACTCCAGTCTTTAAGGGACAATTTGTTTGCCTGTGATGAAAAATAAAGCTGTGTGAAGAAAGAATGAGGGGAAAAGCCCACAACCTCACTTTGTTGAATGTTCTACTTTTGATCTAGACCAAAGGGTTTGTGATAACCTCTCTGCCTGGCAAAGCATTAGGTGTAGTGTGGACAAGATACTGATTAGATTCTCAACCTTGTGCTTATAATCACTGCATTATAACTTCAATATTGATGTTAATGATCTACCTAAGAACCTGGTGAAATATTTTCATTTTTTTTTCATTTCTGAATCCCATTTCTCAAAGGAGGTAAGTTTTGCAATGATCTTTTAAAATCCTACAAGACTATATACAAGATAGATATTGTTATCATTTCAATTCTTCAGTGTTCTCCATTCCCACAGTGGTCTTCTACACCAAACTTCTGCCATATACAAGCATTGTTTCACCCTTATCCCAACATTTCTTCATATTGTCCCACTCAAAACATCTCTTCAAAATCCTCTTTGTCATCATCACATCTGTTGTTTTCAATCCCATGCCTCTTATTGCAAGTAATTGTTGCGTTAACTTTTGGTTGCCAAATCAAACTATTGATTCATAAACTAATCTCACATTTTTTTTTCTTTAAAAATTAGGTACTCTTCTCATGTTTTCCTTAAACTTACCAACTTAAAATTGATTTTGTTGTTATTGTACAAAGAAATTATTAAATTGCATCTGATTTGTTCTGTATTTCTAGTACGTTGATACATTTTAACCAACACGTTTTTTGTTTCTCATCCAATACCTTAACTGTCCCTACCAGTTTGATATTATTGGGCAATTGGATAAGAATGCAATATTGTATCTTAATCTGAGCCATTGATTAAAAAAAAAAGTTGAACATTTTTACATGAAGGACAGTTCCTCTGAGCACTCCACTAGTTTTCCCTCCACTATTTCATTGGTTAGTCACTACCTTGAAGGAGTCAATCATTCAGCCATTTTCAAATCCATATATTATCTTAGCCATCAAAATCTTGAATATTCTATCCTCTTTCCTTTTTTGTTGCCATATTCCTAAGACTAGTTCCTTTCCACAATATTTTTTTTTCAAGATTATTAACAGAGGTTCAATAATTATCTTAGTTGGGTCTTTCAGTATGCTTGGTAGATACTCATCTGAGATTGGGGTCTTAAATGTATTGAGGGTATTTGTGTGTATTCTTACTATTTTGTAATTTTTTTTACTTCATTACTAAAATTCTGGGAAAAATATTAGTCACATGTGAAAACTTCATTTTATTAATACCCATCCTCTCTTCAATCTCCATCATTCTAGTGAAACAATTTTTGAAGGTCACTAATAATTGCTCAAGCTGATGACCTTCAAAAAAATCCCCATCATTTTTGTTTCTGAATCATTTGTCTCAGTCTTGACTGATGATCTCAGTTTCCTTAATTTCAGTTAATTTTCAGTCTCCTGTTTGTCCTTTAACTCTCTAATTATTCTTTAATTGTTTCTTCTAATTGTGTTTCCCCTTTTTTGCATGTATAATAAGAATTATTTGATCTTTAAATATTTTATAGACTTCATTTATGATTCATTCCATTTTGTCCTGGAGATTTCTTTTTCCTATTGAAGCTCATTTATGGCTTTCTAATTCCTATTATTGAAATTGGATTATTTAGATATTTCAACTCCTGCTTTGTTAACCCTGACATTTTATATTTCTATATATATTACTATACTTCATTTTAATTTTTAATTTTTTTTCTAATAAATTTAGAATTGACCTTTGGGAGACCCTATAACTCTGATCAATGAAATGATAAACTATATTCAGAAGATGAAGCATAAAACATGACTTCTGCCTTGAGTAGGTAGGAGATGGGTGATGGATTTCAAATGCAGAATGAGACAAATATTTTGGAGATGGTCAATGGATTAACTTGTTTTTGCTGTATTGTGCATATTTGTTCTGAGGGTTTTCTTTTTCTTTTCTTTCTGTTGTGATTGTTCAATGGAAATGAGATGTAATAAATGCCTGTAAATGTTTTCAAAAGAAACAGGAAAACATAAAATTCAATTTAGTAGATAATTTAGCAATTTTATTTATTTTATCTCATCTGTTGTAACATTCTTATTTTCATTTGTGATTTGTAATTTATCTTATCTCTTTTTTATTAGTTTTTGCAATGATTTATCAGTTTGGTAGTTCTTTTAAAAAGCAATTCTATTGAATAGGTACTTTAAAAAAGTTAATTCAGGGATTATTCATTTATTAGTTATCTATAGGTTTTTAATGTATACTCAATTTTCTTATGCTTTCTCTTTACTTTTTATTAATCTAAGTAACCAGAAAGATAAATTTCCTTATAAGGAGCACTTCAGCTGCCTTTTGTATTTTGTATCACAATTATATTTTCAATATGTTTATGGTTTCCCTATTTTCTGTACTTATTGTTTAAGGTGAAATTTATTTTATTTTTTAATTTGGGGTGTTTCTTGAAGAGGAGTTGTTATGTTTGATTGATTTGATTGATTGATCTAGTCAGATTGGTTCCAGGATGCTTCCTCCTAAACTGAGTGAATTAGGGAACATAAGGTGTTCTGAATGACTGGTGCAAGGGATGCTACAGTTCTATGTGGGGAAAGATAGAAGGAAGTAGTAACAGAAAGACCAGAAGTTGCATATATATATATATATATATATATATATTTATGTCTCTATGTGTGTGTGTCTCTGTGTGTATGTATATATGCATATATATGCGTGGAAAGTATGTATGTATGCATGCATATATGTATATGTCTATATCCATGTAGCTGGTTGCTTCAAAATTCTCCAATGGCACCCAACTGCCTACTAAATAAAGTTGAATTTCTCTAGTATGGCTTTCAAGATCATATGCAACCTAGCATTCTCTTACAATTCCTGCCTTCTCTCCCACAATTCCTCTTCCATTTTTACTTATTACCAGTAAAACTGTGTTTACTCTTATGTTTTTGATATTTTTCATTTATACATGGAATGACTTTGTTCCCATCATCAGAAATTTTTTTATTAATTTATTTTGATTCATCAACAATCACTTCTATAAGCTTTTGAGTTTTAAATTTTTCTACCCTTCCCTTCCCACCTCCCTCCCCAAGATGACGCACAATCTGATATAGACTATACAAATACATTCCTATTAAACATATTTTCACTTTAGTCATGTTGCAAGGAAGAATTAGAACAAATAGAAGGAACCACAAGAAAGAGAAAACAAAACAAAACAGAAGAAGAAAAAAAAGTAAATAATGTGCTTCAATCTGCATTCAAACTCCATAGTTCTTTCTTTGGATGGGGATAGCATTTTCCATCATGAGACTTTTTGGAGATATCTTAGATCCTTGCATTTTTGAGAAGGGTTAAGTCTATCAAAGTTAGTCATCATAAAATGCAACAGAAATCTAATCCAACCTTCAAAGCCTAACTCAACTATCAAATCACAGAAAATAAAGCAGTGTTGCAATAGTAAGGGGAGTCAGGGCTATCCTAGATTTGAATCCTACCCTGACCTTTAAAAGTTTCATGACTTCGGGTGAGTCACTACTTCTCTGGGCTTTAATTTCTTCATTTGCAAGATGAAGTAATTGAGCTAGATGATATCTGAGTCCTTCAAACTATAAATGATGCTAGGAATCAAGTCCACATATTAAACTTTGAGCATAATTTATACATTATTGTAATTATAAATACAATAGTAATAATAAAATGTTGTATTGTATAATGAAAAAAAAGCTGCCCTGGGATTCAGGAGACCAATGGTCAGTTCCTACCCCTGACAAGTACTGCTATTTGAACATGATTTACTTACCTAATTTCTCAGTACCTCAGACAATTGTCTCAGACTAGGTTTCAGATCAGTTGCTACCTTCTACTGGTAGAGAAAATTTGGTAACAAGAGCTCCTTGAACTGATGAATCACAGGTCTATTAGAAACAGAAAATAGTAATAACAGCTCCTATTTCATAATATCACTGTTTTAGAGATGCAAGGGATATTATGGGTTACATTGACCAGCCAACTTGTTCACTAATGGATGACACACAAATCATTTCCAACTGACACATTACCACAGAGGTAATAAATGGTGAAGCTGGGATTTGAAAGTTGGGCTAATGACTTCAAATTTAGAAGCCTTTACATTGTGCATAGCTGATACAAATGTAGCTAGAGCTATAGATATACATATAATATCAAATATACTAAAATAAAATTATATAAATTTGAATATGTAACCATGTGTATGAATATATCAATGGTATGCATCTTTGTACATGTGTATTATATATACATGTTTATAGATATAAGGATATATGTGGGTAAAAATATATATCCAGATGTAAATGTATGTATTTGGCTATACATACATACATACATACATACATATATATGTACATATATATATATATATATATATACAAATTTACATATCTTTATTCCTGCATATTCTATACTACGGCATTTACAAAAAAATACTAATACCACTTCCCATTTCTAAGGCACTATAATTCTGATAAAGTGTTTTATTTCTCCTCAAAACAACTTTATATGTATATTTCCTCTTACTTAAAATACAAGTTCTTTTGGAGAAGAGACTCATCTCCTTCTATATTTTTATCCCTAGTGTTTAGCACAATCCCTGGTATATAATAAACACTTAATACATTCTTATTCATTCCTCTTTGAATTTTATTAACTTAACAATTATCAACAAACATTTAGTTAATACAAAGAAAAACAAGAAAGAAGACAGCTAAACTTTTGTTTATAGTTTTTAAATAAAAATGTAATTTAACAAAGTATTATGAAAACTAATCTATTTCAGTCTTTGATACCTTCCATTTTCTTTCACATATTTTAATGTGTAGTATATTGATGCTCTTTTACATGTCTATCATTATTCATTAACCTTTCCACCCCCACCAAAAAAAAATCTTTGTAACAGACACACACACACATATAAATAATGCATATTTATACACATGTGTGCATGTGTGTAAAATCAAGTATAACAAAGGGTACATCTCTGAAATACATATCTCATTCTGCTACTATACTTTCAGTACTCTGACAAGAAGTAGGAAGCATCCTTCAACAACAACCAGTCTTCTGTTTTAATCTTAGTCCTGACATCTTTGAAAACTGTTCTTTTGATTTTTTACAGACATTATGTAAATTTTTCTCCCGCTTCTGCTCACTACAATCTGTATCTGCTCATATATGTATCTGCTAATATTTTTCTTTATCTAAATATTCATAAATTCTTCCATGATAGTAATTTCCTACTACATTCATACGCAATCTGTTCTTTCCCCTTAATGGACAAAGATTTTATTTCTGATTTTTTAGTACAACAAATCTTGCCAATAAGAGCAATTGTGCTAGCCTTGACCTCCTTAGGTTATATGTCCATACATGAAGATAACATTTTTTCCAGAACTTTTCCTTTCAGGGCAGCCAAATTTGTTCAGGATGTATTTTAAGTAGAATTGAATGAAAATGTTAATGGTATATGTTTTATTACAGTGGCAGATTATCTTTTTGGAGAGTGGATACTCAATATTGCAAGCTACAAATTAACTGAAGCTTTATAAAATATTGGTGGCATTTGCCAAAACTTATTTATGAGACATTCCTCTGATTTCTTTTGAAGGCCTTGAATATTGGTTATATTTGACATGGTATCATTGGTTTCTGAATCTTTTAAAATTTCACTATTTTGAAACTTCAATAAAGGATTATTTTAATAAATCCTTAAATTAATTGTTAGATAATGTGATGCATTAAATAAAAAAAAAAACATACAGTTAGGCACTACCCTATTGGGACAATAGGAAGGGGCTTTCATTTCTTTAATTTAAATACCTAAAACAACACTTTGCAAACCATAGAGAATTCAAAAATATATGATGAATTAAATAATTGATTGTAATATCAGAGTAGCCAAGTAAGTCTTACATCATTAGGCACTGGTTATTATAGACACTGCAATGTGTATTATATTTTATTCAATGAATACTGCCCAAGAACATTATGGTTATTTAAATCAGAAATGGAAGTACTAGAATTAACTAATTAAGTAGCTATAACAATATGCAACACACAGTAGGTATATAATGTGTATTGAATTTTTACTGATAAAAAGAAAAGGACTTTTGTTTTTTACTGAAAATGTTAGGATGTTACCTGTCAGATCAATGGAGATGGGAGAAATTTATGATCAAACAAGAGATAGAGAACATTATGAAATGCAAAATGGATAATTTTGATTACATTAAATTAAAAAGGTTTTGCACAAACAAAACCAATGCAACCAAGATTAGAATAAAAACAAAAAGCTGGGAAACAATTTTACAGCCATTGTTTCTGATACAGGCCTAATTTCTCAACTATATAGAGAACTGAGTCATATACCAAAACTTGTTCACCCATTCCCCAATAGATAAATTGTTAAAGCACATGAACAGGCAGTTTTCAAATGAAGAAATTAAAGTTATCTATAGTCATATGAAAAAATGAACTAAATCACTGATGAGCAAAATATATATTAAAAGAAGTCTGAGGCACCACCTCATGCCTATCAGATTTGCTAATATGATAGGAAAGGAAAATGATAAATGCTGGAAAATATGTGGGAAAACTGGAACACCAAAGTATTGTTATGAACTGATCCACCCTTTCTGGAGAGCAATTTATAGCCCAAAGAGCTATAAAACTGTGAATACTCTTTGATCCAGCAATACTAGATCTATATCCCAAAGAGATCATAAAAAATGGAAAAGGACCAACATGTACACACATAATTATAGCAATTCTTTTTTGTGGTGGCAAATAATTGGGAATTGAGGGGATGCCCATCAGTTGGGGAGTGTATAAGCAAGTTATGATATATAATGTAATGGAATGCCATATAAGAAATAATAAGCAGGCAGATTTCAGAAAAAACCTGGAAAGACTAACATGAATTGATGCTGTGTGAAGTGAGCCGAACCAAAAGAACATTGCACATAGTTAGAGCAACATTGTGTGATGATCAACTATGATAGACTTATCTGTTCTCAGCAATACAATGATCTAACACAATTCCAAAAGACTCATGATAGAAAATGCTATCCACATCCAAAGAAAGAATTATGGAGTCTGAATACAGATCAAAGCATACTATTTTCACTCTTTTTTTTTCTCATGGTTTTTCCCTGATTCCTCTTTCAGAATATGACTAATGTAGAAATATATTTAATGTTATTGTATGTGTATAATCTATATCAATTGCTTTCATGGAGAAGAGGGAGGGAAGGTAAGGTGGGAGAAAAATTTGGAACTCAAAATCTTATGAAAATGAATGTTTAAAACTATCTTTACATGTAATTGGAAAAAAATTAAATACTATTAAGTACAAAAAATAAAGATGAATATTGGTTTGGGGGTAGAATATTAACTCTTTATGTTATTCATATTATGATTTTACAGTTAGTGAGAAAGAATGAAGGAAATTTATGACATGGAGATCAATAAAAGTATTGACCACTGCAGAAAAAGAAAAGAAAATGTTATGATGGCCAAAATGAAGAATTTCAAAATTTTTATTCATTTCTCAGTTTTTTCCTCTTATTTTTAATTGACTACATATTAAATACGACATCTATTTTATATTTAATTACTTAACTCGCCTTCCCCCTAAAGTATGTGCTGACTGTCCCTTGCGTGTTGAGTTAACCTCACTCTCTATATATTTATCAGTGATACTGATATTGTATTTCCCTTTTCTCTTCCTTTCTCTTTTCGATTTTCAGGGCTTGAGCTACTAGTGTACAGATGCCAAGGAAGCACAAAGCAACATCAATTCCATCTTTTATATATATAACAGAGGCTTTGAATCTTTGTTCTCATGCCTTTGTCCTTGTCTTTGTGTTTTGAAGAGGCTTTAAATCTTCTTTCTCCTTTTCTTTTTTCATCACTGTCACTGTCTTTTATAGTTTCTTTGACTATTTCCTCTTCTTTTTAGGTTGTAAAACCTTTCTATTATAAATGGACTTTTAATACCTCTCTCTGTTCTGCTCTTCACAGTATTCTAAAGGTATTTTGATCCCTTCTCTTTCTCTTTTTCTTCTGGATTCCCCTCTTTTTTTTTCCTTTCCAAATACTGCCTTACAATAACTCCAACTTGCTCAGCAGGTAGACTACATTAATCTTTTGACATGATTGGTCTTCATTTGACTGCTGTTTGGAAGGAGGGAATTTCTGATCTTTGCCAAGAAATAATGCCCAACACAAGGTACACTCAATAGAGAAATATTCAGGCCCCTTGCTATAAGATTCCTACTCTTTAGCACTGATGGAGAGAGGGCATCTCTCCCTGTGATTATAGACAATATGTTGTTGTACATATGTTATACATATGTTATACACACACACATACACACACACACACACACACACACACACACACATGCCCTCTTTACCAATACTCCAAAAAAGAAAGAAAGAAGGAAAGGACAGAAGAAAGTAATAGTGGAGGAACAGAATTTAAAGTTTCTGCAATGATTAAAAAATACACCCTTCAATTTGGGACAATTTGTTTGCATTTGGATTCACATTTTTAATTTCTGGGATTTAAAAAAGCAGAGTGAGAAGAGGAATGATGAACAACTAGGCTTGTTATCAAATCAAATGGGGTGAATTTGAATGTATGTCTTCTGAAACCTATCCTCATTTTCTTTAATGGAGACCCTACTTGTTTCTCAATTGTTCACTGTTGTAGTCTGATGGCTTTTACCTAACTGCTTTGTTTCTCCTTCTTTTCTCATTTACTGTGTCAAACTAAATCTAATGCAGTGAGAGTTAACTTGCTCACTGTGACATTGTAATCAATTAATTCCCCTTAGTCTTCACGCCTATCTTGCTATTGGTTAGTTTGTAATTGAGCCATGGGGCAGAAACCATTTTCAGCTGCTGTCAGCTTGTCCAGCAGTTCATTCATTAGGTCAGTAAGATAAACTTTCTCTTGGACTTCCAATAAATAGCAGGAGGACTAAAATACGACTGGATCATATATATGGTTCAGTTTGTAGAGGCGAGGAAATGCATTCTGGGAAATGAGAAAGGAAATTTAGGGCATCCTCAAATTCTTCCACTCTCCTAAAATGCACAATGAAGCAAATCAGTCAACAAGTACTTATTAAGTCCTTACTATGTGCTAAATGCTAGGATAGATGAGGGTAAAAATAGAATGAATGAAAGCATCCCTACTTCCAAGATCTTTGTACTTTCATCTTAGTGACGCCTTTTGTCATATCCTCCCATAAATCCTGCAAATAGGTTTCACTCAAGGTTCTGGGGACCAAGATCTATCAGGTGGATAGTAATGGAGTATACAGGTAATACATCACAAAAATGATAGGCTTTATACCAATTTTCTTGCAAAAATTTCCCTTAATAAAATGTTGCAACCTACTAACTCCCATAAATGCATTTATTTTCTTACTTTAATTTATATTTGCATGCTGATTACCCTGATCATCTGCAAAGAGTGATACTTTTGTTTCCTCACCGTCTGTTTTTATTCCTTTAATTTTTTCTTGTCTTTTTGTTTTAGTTAGCCTTCTTAATACGATATTGAATAATAGTGGTGATAATGGACAAATGCTTCACCCCTGATCTTATTGGGAAGGCTTTGAATTTCTTCCCATTATAGATAATACTTGCTCTTGATTTGTATAAATAGTACTTCTCATTTTAAGAAAAGGTCATGTGATACCTGTTTTCCAGTGATTTTAATAGGAATGATTATTGCATTTTTTTAAAAAACTTTTTCTGCATTTATTGAGGTAGTCACATTTTCTTTCTGTTTTGTTATTGATATAGTCAGTTATACTTATACTTCTCCTAGTTTTGAAGTAACCCTGCATTCCTGGTATAGGAAAGCATTTTGAAATTATAGTTTGTATTCCTCTAACTGACTTCTCCTTAGACCATTGTTTTCCTTGGGACAAGGATCAACAAGAAGTTAAAAGAGCACTTGATTGGAAGTCAGAAGCACCTAGGTTCCAAACCCAGTTCTTATCATCACTGCTTGTATTCCTTGTTAAGCAAAAAGAGCTAAATAGACAAATTTAACGTGAACAACTTTGACTTTCAAATAATTATTATTTTGGCTTTCCATAAATTTTAGGGTGGGGAAAGTGCTTCCTCTTAATGTGATTTTGTGACAAAAGATGTAATAAATCTAAAAGAAAAATAAAGCCTGTATTCCTCCATGGAAAATTTTAAATGTAGATGTGTGTGTGTGTGTGTGTGTGTGTGTGTGTGTGTGTGTATTAAAAAACTTACTCCTGAAATACATTTAATGTTAAACAGTCATGCTGAGGAAACAGAAAAATTCTAGAAATGAGGGATTTTTGCATAAAAATATGTGGAAAATAGAATAAGGAAAAAGTGGGTGCATAAAGCTACATTTGCAGCTATAGAGGAAGCTTTATGCTTGCAGTTAAAACTTAATCTACCATTGTAACTCAAATCCAAGATCTAATGAGAGAAAGGAGACACTGGGTAGTGAGGGAGGGACTTTTATTTCTGCACAAATAGAAGGAAAACACAATGTAATTACACAGAAGACCCTAAGCATCATAAATACATATGCCCTTGTTTAAATTAGTCGAATGCAATATAATATTTTTAGCATTTTATGTGCAGCTTCTCAGAGATACTCTTTTCTTTTTGTACAAAAGAAAACTTCATTTAAATATAATTATTTTCTTTTGACATAACATAGTACAAGTGTTCTCCTTTTGGGAAGGAGTCAAGGCAAGGTTAATGCTTGTATATTGACATCCTAATGGCTATTGATAAGGTAATGACTCCTTAAAGAGTGAAAGGAAACTAATGAAATCTAACCAAACTGGGATAGTGGGTAACATGAAAGGAGTTATTTGAAAGGTTCTAATACCAGGCTTCAGTTACACAAAATTTCAACTAAATAATGGCTGTTCAATGTCCAAATGATTCACCATAGGAGAACTTGCATGAAATGTACTGGACAAAGAAAGAGTTATATAATATAGCCCCATATTCTCTCTGCTGTTATGATCCTTGGTTCTGGTGAGAATAATAATGCATGCACCAATGTCTGCAGAGAGTCCATTCCTCCTCATAAAGTGCAATTTACAGACTCTAACATATGACAGTACAGCTCCTCACAAATATCTTTATGCACCAAGACAGAAAAAGATTTTAAAAAAAAACCTCCTTCCTTTTATTTCCTTCCTTGTTTTTGACAAATAGTGTTTAATACTAAAAAATAATAATAAAAAAAATCATTGGAAACTGTGCAGCATATCTTTTTTTTAATATTTTCATAACTTCCTCTAAACTGAATCTCTAGACACCATATTCAGGAGGATCTGTCCTTCATTTCTGAAATCTAAAAAGCCATAAGTTTTCATGTTGACCTAGGTAATTTTCTGCCATGTCTCTTCAGCACAATTCTGCACTCTTTCCATGTATAGTTCTGCAAACTACAATCAGGTCATTCATCATCAAGTCTGGAAGGGGAATGTCAATGTACTTCCCCATTACTCTTCTCACTATCCCTTTTTCTTTCCAGATAAAATATTCTTCTCTAGCCCACTCCCTTATTTGTCTGGTCTCTTCCTATTTAATTGTAAACTTCTTTAAGGCCGGGACTTCTTCTGATTTATTTATTTATTTGTTTTTGTGTAGTCAATAAACATTATGCCAGCCATTGTGCTAAGCTGGGAGGATTCAAAAGAGGCCAGAGGCCAATCCCTGATTATGAGGGAGACAACAATTGAAAAGTTAAATAAAAACAAACTTTATATAGGGTAAATTGGAAATAATTCAAAGTGGGGACACACTAACATTAAGAGAAGTTGGAAAAGACTTTTTATAGAAGATAAAATTTTAGTTCTGGCTTAAAGGAAGCCAGGGAAGCCAGTTGGCAAAGTTGAAGAGAGAATATACCAGACATGGGGTAAGAGAAAATGCCTCTATTATGCATCAAGAACAGGTCTTGAGACATTATTGATTTTGATGATTACTCCTTTGTAGTATAGTTGACAGTGTTTGTAACCATTCCTCTTTTGTTTTATTGGTAATATGTAGAAAAGCTGATGATTTGTGTGCTTTATTTTGTTTACTGTTCTTCTGTTAAAGATAATTTTTCAAGCAATTTTAGTTGACTCTTAAGAGTTCTCTATACTGATCATCACATTATCTACAAATGGCATTAATTTAGCTTTTTTTTTCTTCCCCTAAGATTATTTTCTTGATTTATTTTTTCTTCCCTTATTACTATGGGTTAACATTTCTAGCATTGTGTTAAATAATACTGGTGATAATGAAAATAATAAATTTATCTATGATTTATTGGAAAGTAATCCAATTCATCTCCATGATTTGTCATATTAAGGAAAGGTCTATTTATTTCTATTGAACCAAATATTGAACCAACTCTGCATTTGTGTTATAACTGTTACCTGGTTATAATGTTCTATGTTTTTGAGACACTGATGTAGCATCTTTGCTCTTCTTCCATTCCATTCAACAAGCATTTATTAAGTACTTACTATGTTGCTGGCACTGTGCTAAGTGCTGAGGATACAAAGAGAAACAAAAATATCTTGTGCCTTCAAAGATGTCACATTAGGTATTGTTGCATTGGATTGAGCTCCCAATAAGCTTAAGTGATGTGCATAAAAGATAATATTTAATAGGCATAAATGCAAAGAACAAAATTTGATTCAAATTTCAAGCACATTTTAAAAGAAATATCTCCCATGTGGGAGATATTAGCTAGAAAGTAATTTATGTGAAAAATATCTAAGAATTTCAATAGCCTGAAAACATAATATGATTTGTCTCTGTGATCTGATTTGTGATTTTAAATAGTATTAACTGAAGTACAGTTGATAGACAGAAGAGGGTTATTGTTACTTGGTCCTCATTAAAGTACATTCAGAATAGTATGCACAGTTTTAGAGACATTAGAAGGCTCAGGATGGTGTGATTGCTTTTTGGGGGGGGGGGGTTACTAAGGTGGTAAGCACACTCAAAATAATCCCATAAAGTTAATTCAAAGAAACTAAGGCACAAAGAAAGGAAGTCTTAGGATGGGCATATGATCAGTTTTCAAACATTTGAAACCCTGTTATATAGAAAAAGAAATAATTTCAGTTGGCCCCAGGAGATAGCACTGGTGAAGTAAGAACAGCAAAGTCCTATTTTTCCCCCAGAGGAGTGAGGTCCCATCCATTCCCTATATGTTGATTATGCAATCCTTTCCCCTATATTCTTAGCCCTTTCCCCCATGTGCTGGAGAGATAACTACTTCCCCATATGCTGCACAGACAACTACTTCCCCATATGCTGAGCCAACAACTACTTCCCCCATGTGCTGAATATGCAACCTCACGACTCCATAACCCATCCTATCACCAGTGACCTTGCGGTCAAGAGACTTTTCCAAGACCATGCAAAGGCAATGAAACTCCTCAATACCTATAGTAACTCATGTGATGCCACCATTAACATCTCATGAATATGATGAAGAAAGGACTCTCTAGAGGGAAAGTATAACTATTTCATGATAACTACCTGGAAACCCACTACAATGTAGGTGCAAGTCTTTTTTTTCCTTGCATAGCACAAAGATTATGCCATAGAAAATTTCCATAAGTTACTCCCCCCTCAGCTCTGATATAAGCAAGTCCCCATTCCCTTTCCACCCAACCAATCAGTATCCTGAGCTGCTTGGTTCCATTTGCTTTTATGACAATAAAGCCCTGCTTGGAAGGACTCTGGCCTTGCCATTCTTACCAACTTTGAACTAGCTCTTCCACTGCAGTAGGACCTAGGGGTGGAAATTACAGGAAGCAATCTTTGACTTAATCACAGGCAAAAGCCTCTTGACCACCATTGTTACTGTACAAAAATGGAAAAAGGTTAAGTAGGTATAATGATTTCCCTGTCACTGGACATCTTTACTTAGAAATTTGATGAATACCTTCTGGGAAATCCAGTAGACAGCATTGATATTGTGGGTTGGCATTGGTTTACATGATCTCTGGTTTCCTTTCCAGCCCTGTGCTTCTATGAATGCATAATTTATTGTCAAATTATTTTACCATCATTTGCTCTCCATTTCTCCTTCTTCATTTCTCCTGCTCCACTTCTGGGGTCTAAGAGTACTATCAAGGCATGTACTCAGCTTCTGGAGAGTTAAGCCCTTCAAGATAATGAAGATGTGACTTCAGAAGTGGTACACTTCATTCTACTTAATTTAGAACAATAGTTATTAAATAGAAAGCAACAAACGTGAGATAAGAATCTAAATTGCAGAAAATGTGCTGAGAAAGGAATACTATGATGAGAGAAGGGATTTTGTTTACCATGGGACAGAATATTATAACTCCTTGAAAAAAGTCATTTGTGATATGGAAGTAATCCGATCCTAAGTACCACATAGTAGTATGGAGGTTAAAACTATTGGGTGACATTTTCCAGCTTAAGCAAAAATTTTATTAATGCCATTTCCAATCATTTTGCCTTGTTAGAGGTAAAAGAAAAATCACTGACTTAATATCCTACAGGCAGTATTTCCATGGGATTCTTTATCACCACCATAAAAGGAAATTTATGCTAAAATATTAATAAAATGTTGCTTCATATCTGCTACTTCTCAGGTGACTGAGATTTTAGATAACCTTTTAGAAAAAAAAGTAAAGTTTTCATTTCTGGAAATGTTCTGAATTATAATGTTTATTTTACTAATTTTATCTTCCTATGGCAGTATGATGACTGTCTGGAGCCTTTGAAAGTTGCTTACTCTCATGTCTCTCCAACTGCCTGGCTTTCCACTCAACTCTCCTTTCTACTTTATATTCTAGCTCACTGTTTTCTTTACTTGCTGAACCCTAAAGTCCTTTTGTACATAATCAACTAGATTTTTCTGACACATAAATATTATAATACTATTAACATAATACACCAAGCATTTGGGGATGATCTGAGAGGTTTATGGGAGGTTCACACCTAAAATATCTATCCATATGCCTGTCATAGTGCCTGAAATTCCACTCTTAATTGTTGTTGCTGTTTGGCCCTTGAAAGTTTTGTAGGTTGCAAGCAGTAGCCTATTATCAGGTATAAGGTGTTGTCAGATAGTAATTGCAGGGTGTGTGGATGCCAGGAGTAGCAAAAATAATTTTCAAGTCCACAAAAAATAAGACTCAGCTACTTTGTAGTAGTTGTTTTTTCTAAGACTGTCTCTATGCAAGTAATGGCTTGTGTGCAATTTAAACACTCTTAAAAATAACATTATCCTTTTTGGTACCCCTTCCCCCAAAATAAATATTATTGTAGCTATCATTTTTATATACTAAAAGGTATCTTTGTAATCCATAAGATGATGAATTTTTTAAACGCATGCTTTAAACCTGCAAAAGTATTTTCAGTGGTTTTGAAATTATAAAAGTATAAAAAACAACATTTATGAAATGCTATATATTGTGTAATTTGGAGTCAATTATTCATCTGATGAAGCATTCAATAATCAATGATTAATCATTAAGTCAGACAGTCAACAAGTATTTTTAAAACATTTACTACATACCAGACTTAGTGCTAAGCACTGTGGTTACAAAGAAATGGCATGCCTTTAGAAGCTCACATACTCATGGAGGAGACAAAATCCTATGTATATATAAGTTATATACAATGTAAATGGAAAGTAATCTCAGAGAGAAGGCACTAGAAGGGCTACATACTAGTAATATTAAGATAAAAAATGCAATAGCACTGGACCCCAGGCTTACATCTATCAGCAGAAATAGCAGTCATATACACACAAATATAATGTATGTATGCATATGTACATATATATGTGTATGTATGGAATACATATGTATAAGTGAATATAGTACCAAATTATAAACATATATAGACAAATAAATAAATACACTTTCATATACTCTGTTTATTTTGTTTATACCTAGATATTTACATTTCCCCCATTGGAATGTTTACTCCTTGAAAGCAGAGTCTGATTTTTGTTTTTATTTGTATACCCAGCACTTAGCACAATGCCTGAAGTGCATAATTCAATAATAAATGCTTGTTGATTGAATGACTTGTAAAAAATGTCATTCTTGTAAGGGAAACTCTAGCTCAAGAGCAGTCTACTTGAGCTCCAACCAAGGACAAGTCTACATTTGTGTTGCTTAGACTCAAATTTACATCAGAAATCTACAAAGCCAAGGCAAGGAGGGTAGTGACTGGTCTGTCCAAAATTAGATCTGTTAGGATGCATAAGAGTTTATAGTTCACTAACCTGAGCTACCCTGAGATCCTTGGAGAATAATCACTCTACCTGGAGAAAGAAGCAACAAAACTTCATAAAAGTGGTGAAGAAGTGTTAATGTTTCTGTAGTTGCCTTAGGTGGTAGGCCCTGAGTTTCATTTATATTGTCTTGATTTCATTATTTTTTTTTCTACCCAAAGGACAGGATTTTGGCTGAGAAGGAGATCCTTTGCTTGGTGTGGGGTAGATCTATGATTGTATCTCAGGCTTGGATTCAGCAGGGACAGGAAATGACCATGAAGGGAGCAAGAGGATGAGGAAGATTGCTGCTGTATTGTGAAGACTTCAGAGCTTCTGTTGCTAATTCAGCTTGAAAGTAGGAAAAGATCGATACTCAGGTACAGGAGATGTATCTTAGGACAATGAGTTCTTGTGAATCCAGTAAGGACTGAGCATGCCTGCTATGCAGCAGAAACTGAAGTCAATCTGTAGTAGTAAAAAACCAATCCTAAAACTGGGTTTATAATCTAGTTTGGATTTAGATGAAAACCTGTGGTTAAGTGTAGGGTGCACCAGCAGTGGTGCCTGAGCCAAGGAGCAGTTGAGGACTTAGAAGATTCATCTCAGATCTACCCTAAAGCTGTGTATTGGGCTAGGAGCAGACAAGCAGCAAATAGCAGCTATGCAGGTTATGGAATCTGCTCCCAGCCCCAATTGAGGCCTAACCATAAGTGACCTATTCGAAAAGAGTAGACTATGGGGAAGCCTGCAATTTTGCCACTCTGAGCCTGCACAACCTTCCAGCTAGCTAATAGGGGGTGAGCCCAGTGGTAGTCTACTTGAGCTCCTATCAGGGGAAAGCTTACATTAGTGTTGCTTATGTAACCCCGGTCCCAAAGTCTATTTGTAGGGGACTTTTCACTTATTGGTGGATATGAGTGCCCTCCCCTGCATGATGGGTGGGGTGTAGTTAGCAAGAGTGAGAGAGCTTCAGTTCTCATCCAGTCTCTTCAGGACTCTTCAAGAGTGGAGTCTCTTCAAATGCTTCTGGCTTTGAATTTTAAAATGGAAGGTGGAAGAGGACAATATCCCCTCGAGTTACTGAAGGAAAACAGTCTGGGAAGAAATGAGAAAAAACTGTCAGTTTCCATTATGTCTCTAGCCCCCAGCTTCCTATAGTACAGACTTGGGAATTTCCCCTTGGGAGAAATCTGGATCTCTCTCTCTCTCTCTGTAACACCACTCCCGTATGAAAGCTCCTTCATTTTGTGTTGTCTGATAAATATTCTTTTATGTATACATTTTATGATTTCTGTTTTGATATGATTTGGATGAATGGGTTTCCTTGCTATTTCCTACCTCTATCCTTTATCAAATTTGTTTTGTTGGGAAAGGAGGCAAGCTTGGAATATAAAGCTTATAGTATTCCTTCCCCACAGTAATGACATAATGACCAGATATTAGCTTTAATCTGATCATTCCACTTATACTAAAAATATTTAAGTGAATAGATAGCTATGATTCTGGCCTGGCACTCTCTCTCGGGAGAAGCTAGTGACATGACATTGTGGGTTCCAGAAAAGTCCCAGACACAAGTACAAAACCACAGAACACCTTCAAAGACAAAAAAGAAAACTCATTTGGCCAAAAGGTCAGGTGGAGTTCCTGAAATAAATAAGCAAGATCTTAAAAAATAATTAAAATAACATTATAAATTAAATGAGAATGCTGCTGAAAATAACCTGGAAAAGATATGAGAACTTTGAAAAAAACTTGAAAGGAGAATTAATACCTTATTCAAGATCTGCAAAACCTTCTCCAAATAGCATGAACTTCAAAGGTTAGTGATTCCAAGGGGAAATAGTTTATTAAAAATAAAATCCAGATTCTGAAAACATAAAAGAAAATTAAAGGTATTCACATTGAAAATGAAAAGGTATGACAATAGTTATACCCAGGAAAACTGAGTAAAATCTTTTGAGATTAGGAGAGTGAGGAATGGTGGAAGTAGAGGAAATAAACTTTTAGTGAAATATTGGACTGCTGAACTTACGAGCATTTTTGATGAAATGACAAGAGTCAAATGGAAACTTTGAAATACAAACATAGGAGTCAAGAGACACATAAAAACGTAAGTGTAAGTAAGCAACCAGAAGGGACTATAAAAGGATGAAGTTTGGGTTCTAACAGGGGGATTAACACGTGTCCCCTCAGTACCCTAATGTTATGAAGGGTCACAGAGGGAATTAAATATAAAAAACAGGGCCTGAGAGTGGATTTGTTAGTTTTTTTTCTTTTAAAAAAAAGAAAGCAAAGGAAAAAGAATAAGAATATATTAAAGAAGAGATGGAAAGGAAAGATGGAGCAACTTATGATAATTGAGATGCTCAAGTAGGAAACTCTACAAAGAGGAAGGCATATGTATCATGTGGACTTCTTTCATGTTACTTGGTTAAAAAGTAGTAAAACACACACACACACACACACACACAGAGACACACACACCAAGATTGGTGAAGAAATACTTTTTAACTGAAAAAGGAAACAGAAAAAATGGAGAGAAAGGAAAAAAACAGGTATAGAGGAAAGATTGATTTGGGGTGTTATTAGTTATAAGCCAAAATCCAACCTTAGGAGATGGATCATGAAGACAAGTTTACAAGGAAAGAAAAGCATATCAAGAACTTATAATTATCATCTGGGAGAGGGGAAAGGAAGAGGAGGGGGATAAAAAGAAGGTTGAAGGAGATTGCATCTAGGATACATCCTTAGTACTAAGTACATTTTCCCCTTACCATACTTTAGAAAGAGAGAAAGGGAAAAAAAAGATGAAAATAAATATAGGATTCAGATGATGATAAATGTACAATTTAATGACCATAACTCTGAATGCAAATGAAACATGTTTGTTTTCCCAATTTCTTTCTGCATTTTTCTTTTCTGTTGGATTTGCTTGGACAAAATGACTTTTAAGTCTTCTTCAACATGAATCTGATAGATAATTATGTACTATTCTAATGGGAGATGGTTCAGTGGATAGAATGATGGGCCTGAGTCAGGAAGACCTGAATTTAAATCTGACCACTGACACTTACTATCTGTGCAACCTTGGGCAAGTCACTTATCTTCTCTCAGTCTCAGTATCCTCACTGGTAAAGTGGAAATAATAAAAGCATCTATTCTGCAGGGTTATTATGTGTTTAAAATGAGATACTTGTAAAACACTACAAACCTTCAACCATTACATAAATTCTACCTCTTACTTCTATTTAAATTTTTTCAGTGTGAGTGTACTAGTATGAGAATACTAAAAAGATTATAACCTACCATGAGATGTAGCCTTGGGGAAGACCAGAGTAGGCCAAACTAATCATTTTAAAATGACCAAACATAAAAAGAAAAAAAGGAATGTGGTTTTGGGAAATGGATTATTCTGTTCTTATCTTAGCACCTTGCACATAATAGGAAGTGAATGAAAACACATCTTGATTCAGAGATAGAGAGAACAATGTTTATATGAACCTAACACTTGCCACCTGTTCATTGTCTTTTCATAAAGTCTGGCCATGAATTTACTCTTTAAGAAATGCTCAAATGTCAGAACAATTCAAAACATAATTCCATAATAATACTAAATAAAAATAATTTTTTTCTCTCTTCCTAAGATCAATCATTACAAAGGTTAGCATGCATCTCTTCATAGCAACAAAAGCCAAAATAACTGGACAAGTTTCAGAATCAATACATCTATTGGAGAACTGCTGAGATACATGGCTACAAAAAATAAAATGGAAAGAGTGGCATAAAGGCAATTATTGTTGAGATGATAGTAGATAATGGGAGGGGAGTCTTGTGGTTTATATATAGTCCATGCATTTGGGGTCAGAACAGGTGTTAAATGTATCCCCTCAATGATCTTACTCTCTTCTTTCAACAGAATTATAAATTATTCTGATCCTTTCTATATTGTCAAGTAAATCTTTCATCTTGATGCTATCAGACTAGTCCATATTCACCTGCTTATGAAAATAAATTGAGACTTCACAATCAGGATTTGTGAGTCTTTCATTTTTTACTTAGGTTGCTGAAATTTATTATTATGCCACATTGTAATTATCTCAAATTATGTAATTAATCCTCATGACTATTATTGCATAATTAATTTTTCAGTATATGCCATTATAATGCATGTTAATAAGTGGATGAAACATAGGCATTCAAACAGGATAAGTGAATCCTCTGATTTGTGGGGATAGAACATACTCTAGGTTAAATTTTTAAAAATACAATATAAATTTTGCTTAGTTCACAAATTCACAACTTCAGGGAAAAATTAATTCCCAGGCTTGTTTTCCAAAGTATTGCCAATGGTTTTTGAATTATTTTAGAAAGAAAAAAGCAACAATTCCTCATATTTAAAGAGAGAGGATGGCCAGACCAACTGTTCCTGCCTATTTCATTCGCAATTAGATTATTATTTTTACTTATGATTACCAAAAAGGAATCAAAAGGAAACACCTTTAAGAATATGCAAGATGTTCTCTTTTTGCCATGAAATTTGTGTAACATTCATAGTCATTATTGGAAGTGATACTTGATTTTCCCCTACAGATTCAGGGCTGTATCAACACTTATAAAACAAGGTCTCAAAAGATTTCTGACCAAAGACACAATTAATAAAAACAGTAAGTTAAATTTAGATAATGTCTAATGGTTTCCAATAGACTTTATATGCATTAGCCCATTTTATTCTCACAACTTTGTAAGGTAGATACTATAATTAATATTTTCCCTATATTGCAGTTGAAGATGGGTCAGTGATTACCCTATAATCATACAAGGCAAGTTTGAATCCAAGTCTCAACAAATGAGATACTTCTCATTTATTATTCAATGATGCCTTTTATAACAATGATGTTGTAACTGATTAAGTCTACTTCCTCAACTTGCACTCATACTAATAGGTTGGGTCCATAGAAATTGGCTGTTATATCAGGTCTTGGGAAAACCCTGTGATTCTCTATTCCTCACATTTTAACTCAGGAACAAATTTCCCCATTAATCTGGGGAACACTCTCCCAGAAGCATACACCTAGAATTTGAGGAGTTTGGGCCCAAACTTGGAAAACAATCATAATGACACATATGTGTGTAATATAAATGAGGCAAAAGAAACACATTAATCCTGTTACTGGAAACCTTATCACTATAGTCTTCATGAGGACTCCCTTGAGAAGAGTGTTTCTCTGTTGGATTTCCAGAGTTTCTACCTCTCAATAGCCAGCTGTCTTCTTGGCTGCCAGCAGTCACACTCCTTGAAGAAGTCTGCCCTCTGAGTGACTGACATTCTGTTTCCATACCTGTCAGGAATGTGTGCCTCTGCTCCCTCACCTGTTCCTCAAAGGTTCTCTTGAACTGGCAAGTTATCAGACTGCTGCATGGAGTGTCTACCACTACTCTACTTAGAAATTCCCTCCCCAAAGAGTTCATGAGTCTCCCCTAGGTTTAGCTATTTAAAGCCACCTGAAGTACAGCTAACTTAATTTGCCCCTTCCAAAAGGTTATTCTCTTTAATTTACTCAAAGTGCCTGCTCCATACTTCATAAGGGAATTACTGGGAGTTAATACCTTGTCAATACATTGATACCTCATTAACTTTGATATTAAATGAGCTGAGTTTGGAGTGGGTGGGAGGAAATCAACCATCCTCCTTATGATAATAACCCCTCATATTTACATAGTATCTTAAGGTGTACAAATCAGTGTCCTCACATACATCAAGAAATATAATAAATACAAAATAATAGCTAACATTTATCTCTTTACAATTATCTCTTTTCATCCTCACCACAGCTCAGAGAAGCAGATGTTATTATTATAACTATTTTTTCAGATGAGGAAACTAAAACACTCACACAAAACAAAACCCAGCAGTTAAATGACTTATCCAGGGTCACACAGCTAGTAAGTATCTGGAGTTCGGTTTGAACCCATGTCTTTCTGACTCCAAGCTCAGCACTCTATTCTAATGTGCTATTTAAAAAGACATTAAGAGGTTAAAGAACTTTTCCACAGTCACCTAGTATGTGGTAGGAGCAGCACTCAGACCAAAACCTTTCTGTTTTTAAGGCTAGCTTTGCAACATGTTATTTACGCAGACTATTCATATAATTAGGGGTATGCTGAAGCCCTCACAGACTGGCCCTGAACAGCCAATAGTTAAATTTTTGGTGTAAGCATTTAGAATGCAGAGATCAATAAAGGCTAAAATAAGTTCTTGTTTTATTGTTTTGTTGATTGTTTAGATATAATAAAGTGATGGAGAAAATGTTAATAATGCAGTTTAAACAAAAATACGTCATGTACATTTTTGAAGAACCAGTTGTCATACATTTGCCAGTATATTATCACACATACACACAAAATATGTGCTAGAGAAGGCCCTTTAGTAGTACAGCTATAGAGAAAGGGGAAGTTATTTTTTCATCCCAGAAGCCTGGTTTAAGTCAGGGTTAGACTGTAAATCAGCCCTAATGATTACTACTGAAAGGTACTGCAATCTCTAAAGCTCAGAACATTGTGTTCCCAGTACTAAGGAGAGTATTTGAATATAGCCTCCTCAAATTAATTGAGCATGGCAATACAATTCCTAAACATGGACATTTTAGGGACATCTTTTGGTTTTAGTTTCTTAATCTTTTATCAATCAATCAACCAATCATCCAACCAATACTCATTTATAAAGCACTTAATATATGCAAGGTTTTCAAGTACAGTGACAAAAACACGACACATCCCTTTAATTTTTCTTTTAGTTGCCAAATTTACTGGTCTTTTTCTCAGTTTTCTTTTGACTCCATTGATCACCATTTCCTCCTGGATACTCTCTCTTCTCCGAATTATTTTGAAACTGGTCCCTCTTGCTTCTCCTCCTGTCTGAGAGCTGATTCTCAGTGACTTTTGTTGTTCTTCATCCATGCCATGTTCAATTGCCAAGCCTGTCCTGGGACTTCTTCTTTATTAGCTCTCTACTATTGCAATTGTTTGGGCAGCTAGGTGGTGCAGTAGATAGAGAACCAGGCCTGAAGTCAGGAAGACTTGAGATCAAACCTGGTCTCGGACACTCCTTGTGTGACCCTGAGCAAGTCACTTAATCCTGTTGGTCTCAGTCTCCTCATTGGTAAAAATGACCTGGAAAAGGAAACGGCAAACCACTCCAGTATTTTGGCCAAGAAAACCCCAAAAGAGTTCATGAAGAGTCAGACATGACTGAAAACAAATAAACAAACATTGCGTTTGATATTCCCATTAGCTCCCATGGGTTTAATTACCATCACATAAAAGATTCTCAAAATATGAAGTTGAAGAAAAAAGCGAATAGATACAAATGTAAACTGTTACTCTTGGTTTCAACAAATCAACTTCACAAGTATAGCATGTGCAATTTGTTGCTAGAGTTCAATTTGTCTGGAAAATATTTGGTCATTCTAGAAAATCGCAACCTAAAAATGTTATATACGATAGGTAAAAAAGACTAATATGGGAGACTTCTTTTTAAACAACATAGCATATAAGATTTGGTTCTAGGCTTCATATTTTAGTTGGGATTAATATTGTTGTTGTTTATCCTTCAGTCTCAAAGCGTACCATAACATCAGGAAGGTGATGCCATGACATGCAAGTGAATTAGATTTAAGTGAGGGAGGGCTGAAATTGGATTAAAAAGTTAGAGAGTGATGGGAATGGCATATATTTATTATTAATTCTGTGTTGCATAGTGTTGCAGGTACCGGAGATATAAAGACAGAAATAAAACAGTCCCTGAACTCAAGGAGATAAAGTACACACACACACATACACACATACACACACACATAAACACACATACATACTTATAGATATACATATACATATACATGTATACATACACACAACTAGGTGGCACAATGGATAGGGCCTGGAGTCAGAAAGACCAAAGTTCAAATCTGACCTCAGTGACTTACAAGTTGTGTAACCCTGGGCAAATGATTTAACCCCTGCCTGTATAAAACTGGAGAAGGAAATGGCAAACCACTTTCCATGCACAATTGGCCCATGGGGTCATGAAGAGTCAGACATAACTGAATGAATGAACGATAACAGCTTTATGTGTGTGTGTATATGTGTGTGTATGTATGTATACTCTCTATGTATATGTATATAATATATATGTGTATATATAATATATGCATATATATACATACACATACATACACATATGTACATACACATACATACACATACATGCATGTGTGTGTGTGTGTGTGTGTGTAAAATACTCTGAGGTCCCTATCCAAGACATCTGGATAGGGACCTCAGAGTATTATTGTCTTATTATCTTCATTTCACAGATAAGACCTTAGAATTATTATTGACCCTCAATGCACAGTTACGTAGTGTGGTACTGAATCTATGACCTCTGTGAGAAATTCAGTACTCTTCCCACTGAACTATGCTGCCTTTCTATAATAAGTGCAATAAGTCAACATAATTACATGAATCAATTAAAAAAATAAGGAATATTTTTAGTGGGGATTGGGAACTTAAAAATGACCAATAGGAGTCAAATATTTAGACTCAGCCAATAAGAAGAAAGGAGTAAAGCATTATAAGACCTGGCTCATATAAACTCAGAAACAATTCCAGAAACACAAAGTAGGATATTAACTAGAACTTTATTTATGATGATGGCAATTATAAATAAAAATTAACTTAATGTCAGAGGGAAAGGATCAAATGTGTGATTTGATGATTTTATATAATAATTTAAAATTCTCTATTCTCAAAGTTTCAGCATATCTGAAACAACTTTCTTCTTGGTTCAATTAGGTTTTGTTTACACATGAAATATCCAAAGAATCTTATTTTATATAAAAATATTGTTTACCCCTTATTTGAAGAAATGTATTTTTTCTTCAAAATAAATATTATTAAATCAATAAATTTGTATTTAAAATCATAGTCTATTTCTTTAGAACAGAGTTTCTGTGCTTGCTCATGGTCTGTTGTTTCTGTTTTTCTGATTTTGTTTCAACACTGACAGCAAACATTATCTCTTCAGAAGAAACAGAAATTACTCTGAATTGAATTGTGCCAATAGATTTTTTAGGATTACTTTGTTTTCCTTTAATGTACATTAAATTCTGCCAGTTCTTTGAATAGACCACTAAAAGAAGCTTCAGCGAAAATAATATTATAACAAAATGGAAGATGGGTAAATGGCTGTGGTGGTCATTGGTTCCATTGTGTAAGCAGAGAAAGAAACACATTAATCATAAAAACTCAGGAAGACACTAAAAAGAAAACTTGATTCTGCCTTAATGAAGTTTAGAGGTAGATAAAGTAAAAACATAATAATAACTCAAAGTACACATTTCTTTAGGCTATTCAAAGTTTCAGGCCATTGATGAAAGTAAGTGGATGCTTTGAAAGCTGGTCAAGATTCATATGATGGATTCTGTTCTTTCTTTGCCTGCAGGCAAGAGAAAGGAACCAATACACAAAGAAATAGATGAAGTTATGCTAAATTAATCATGAATTCTAAACCTCAGTTTTTATGTATTTTGTTCTTTTATCTCATATTAATCAGGAAAGTGCCCACCTAAAACACATGGAAACAACATATTATGCTATTGTATGATTGGGAGAAATAGAACAAGGGGTTCTAGGAAGAAAGTAACATTAAAAAAAAAGTTCTGTTTGGAAAATAGAACCAAAAATGTATTGTTGCTTGATGACGAAGTTAATTTGAAGGGCTAGATCAATACATTTAATTCTACAATATTTTTTCATGAGAGTGTAAAGAGACAGGCTGCCTGTGGGCATTTGGGGACTTGTCAATTGTGATTACTTACACTTAAATTATAATTCTTTTTTTTTAATACTTAGGAAAACAGCTTCCATGAAAAATTTAACTTAAGAAAACTGTTCAATATAATTTAACAGTAGTATGGGTTCATACACACACACACACACACACACACACACACCACATGCATGAGTGCTTGCTTGTGGACACCCCAACAGAGGTCCTGGGCAAAAAAAAAAATATAGTTAGGAATTTACTTAACTTGATTCAAAAGGTAAAGATTTCCCTGCTAAAAAGATACATTCAAAGAAAGGTGAAATGACTGAAGAACAACTTGGTATCTGTAATTCATGAATATCATCTTTGCAGCTGATATTTTTGCTGTTTCTATATCACATTCTTTAAACTTATTAGGTTACTTGATATCTATCTCCATTTTATATCCAGAACGCTGTTTTTCCATAAAAATGAGAGACTGTCTCTTTTCAGACAGAGAGGTCTAGAGACAGAGATTGAATGGTAAAATAATTATTTTTAATCCTGTTAAATATTATCACTTAGAGTATAGTACAGTGGCAAGAACACCATGGCCCAAGAGTCAGTTCATTTTAAAACAAGGTGTACTCTTATGAATAAACACATATTTCTTAAACTTCACTCTGAGTCGATCATCTCTCTATCTAGTGGTAGATGGTGACATATTTTCTGTGGAATTTGGGTTGACCATTGTGTTGATCAGGCTCCTAAATCTTTCAAGGTTGAGGGTTTTTTTTTTTGTTTGTTTTTTGTCATTAAAATATTGTTATTATTGTACAAATTGTTCTCATGTTCTGCTCTTCATTTTACAACAGTTTATACAAATTTTCCTACTATTTTTCTGAAATACTCCCTTAATCATTTCTGATAACACAATAGTATTCCACCACATTTGTATTTCATAACTTGTCCAGCTATTCCCCAACTGATGAGCACATCCTCAGTTTATAATTCTTTTCCATCACAAAAATTGCTGCTATAAATATTTTTGTACACACGAATGTTTTTTATCTTTCTTCACTTTCCTCAGGGTATATACCAAGTAGTTATGGTTAGTTGTTGCCTTTGGTTCTTAAAGAGGACCAAAATGACATTGCTATGTTGGAGTCAGGGTACAGTGTATCCAACTGTGGCAGATCAGATCAATGTGAGCTTGGAAGCTTCCACCACAGGTTGGGAAGAAACAGTCTATATGAACATTTGGAGTGGAGATGTCTCTAAATTTGCTAATCTTACATTTCTTTCAAGTGACTGCAATTCTGCTTCACTCATAGAGCACAGAATTTTCTTCAATTCAGGCATGCCATGCTGGACAGTCCTGTGCCAGTATCTCCCATGTCATACAATCAATTCCAAAGTTCTTCAAAGAGACCTTGAGAGTGGCCTTGTATCACTTCTTCTGACCTCCATCTGAGCACTTGCCTTGTGTGAGCTCTCCATAAAATTGTTTTTTTAGGCAAACACACATTTGGCATTCAAACAACATAGCTAGTCCATTCAGAGTTGTAGTCTCTGCTGTGACATATAGAAGTGCGAGAGACATAATTTCTGGGTAATTAATCATTTTATAAATTATGACTAGTGAATAATTAATAAAAGGATGGTCACTTGGCTGTCTCTCATAAACTAAAGATCTCTCTTGAAGGCCTGATTGACACTAATATGCTCTTGTAAGAGTGGGTGTTCCAAATATGTAGCAATCAACTCTGATTGGTTAATAATTAGTAAGAATGGATATTATAATGAAAGGTGGACATATTCTAATGAGGGGCTAAAGGATGTGACCCTGATCATTCAGTTTTGGACAGAGACTTCTCTCTAACAACACCACTCCAACTTGGACAATCTACATAAAGGAGGTTCACTTCCACTCAGACCTGTCTGACTAGAACACAATGTGCTGAAATTCAGCTCGACTAGAATCTTTAACTTTTGATCAGATCTAAGTTTTTATAGTTGGGAAATCTTGCGCATGATTTCATGTCATCATCAAGAACTAAGCCTTGACCTAATCTCCAAATGAGGAAATAGGAAGGGAAAAAATCCTGGATCTCCCCATTATTAACAATTGGTTATTTAATAATCATCTCACTGCAGTAGAGTTTGAATGCTTGGCAGTTCAGCTTGAGAAAAGACCTCAGCATCCAGTACCTTATCTTGCCAGATGATCTTCAGATAATTCAAATGGCAGCAATTCAGTTTCCTGGCATGGCACTGGTACAGGTTTCACAGGCATATAGCAATGATGTCAGCACAATGGCTCTGTAGACCTTCAGTTTGGTAGGCAGCCTTAGACCTCTTCTCTCCCACCCTTTCCATTGAAGACTCCTGAACACTGAGCTAGCTCTGGCAATGTATTCATCAACCTCATCATCAATTTGTTTTCATCCCTGGAAAGTATACTGCCAAGGTAATTGAACTTATCCACAGGTTTCCAAATTTCTCCATTTACTGTAATCTATGGTTCCACATATGGATAACGTGATGCTAGCTGGTGGAGCACCTATGTTTGTATGTTTGTTTGTTTGTTTGTTTTTGGTGTTAATTGTTAAGCTAAAATTAGCACAAGCAGCAAAGAGTCAATCCATGCTTCGTTGCATCACAGTCTCAGAGGCAGCATTGAGTACAAAATCAGATGTGAACAACAACAACAAAATCATGCACCAACTCTCTTTCCACTTTAGTCTTGGCTAGTAGCCTTTTAAAGTTAAATAATTTACTGCCAGGGTGGTAGCTGACCTTGATGCCATTTTTGTCCTCATTGAAAGCACTTGACAACATTGCTATAAACATTATGCTAAAGAGCATGGGAGCAGGCACAAAGCCTAACTTCATTCCATTGGTGACTGGGAAAGCACAAGAGCATTGTCCATTACCCAGTAATAGTCATATCACTGGGTAAAATGGCAGGCATAATTTTGGGGCATAATGCCCAGTTGCTTTCCTGATAACAGAACCAATCCAAAAAAGTGCTTTAATGTACATTTTTCCCACAGAACTCCATTTTCTTTTTTTTGTAAACTTTACCAATCTTATGAATGAGGTGATATCTGAGAATTGTTTTAATTGCATTGCTCTAATTATTAGTCTTTTAGAATATTCTTTTCATATAGCTATTGACAGATTGTATTTCTTATGGAAATTCCCTATTCATATCATTTGAACATTTATCAATTGTGAAATTGCTCTTATTCTTATAAAATTGAATCAGTTCCCTGTCTTAGAATTAAATCTTTCATCAGAAAAACTTGCTGCAAATATTGTTTTTCCCAATTCAATGTTTTTCTTCCAATTTTAGCTGAAATGGCTTTGTTTGTTTATAGATTTTAAAATTTTATATTATCAAAATTATATATTTGGTCTCCTATAGACCTCTCTTGGTAAATGTTGTGAGTGTTGGTCTATACTTAGTTTCATCTAGGCAGCTTTCCATTTTTCCCAACAAGTTTTGTCAAATAGTGAGTCCTTGCCCCAAAACTGAGATCTTTAGGTTTATAAAACATTAGATTAATGTATTCATTTGCTTTTCTACATAATATAACAAAAGACCAAAAATTAGAGAACTAAAATGACATCACTATGGCAGAGTCAAGTTTTAGTGTGTCTGACTATGGCTGATCAGACCAATATTAGTTCAGAATACTCTACCACAGGACAGCCACGAGTAGTCCATGTGAACATTTGGGGTGGATTCTCTAAATTTGCGTATCTTGTGTTTCTCTTGAGCTACCTCAATTCTGCTTTGCTCATAGAGCATAGCACCTTTTCTGATGTGGGCATGCCATGCTGAGTGGTCCTACGCCAGTGTCTCCCATGTCATACAATCAATTCCAAAGTTCTTAAGAGAGACCATGAGAGTGTCTTTATATCACTTCTTCTAACCATCATGTGAATGCTTGCCCTGTGTGAGTTTTCCATAAAATAGTCTTTTTGGCAAGCATGTATTTTGTATTCGAACAACATGGCCAGACCACCAGAGTGGAGCTCTCTGAAGCAGAGTTTGAATACTTGGCAGTTTAGCTTGAGAAAGGACCTCAGTGTCTGGTATCTTATCCTGCCAGGTGATCTTCAGAATCTCCCTAAGACAATTCAAATAGAAGTGATTCAGTTTCCTGGCATGGCACTAGTATACTGTCCAGGTTTCATATGCATACAACAATGAGATCAGCAAAATGGCTCTGTAGACCTTCAGTTTGTTAGTCAGTCTAATACCTCTTCTCTCCCCTACTTTCCTTCAGAGCCTTCTAAACACTGAGCTAGCTCTGGCAATGTGTATATCAACCTCATTATCAATGTGTACATCCATGGAAAGTATACTACCAAGGGAAATGAACTTATCCACAGCATTCAAAACTCCTCCATTTGCTGTAACCAATGGTTCCACGTATGGATGGTGTGGTTGTGGCTGATGGATTATCTGTGTTTTATTGGTGTTAATTGTTAGGCCAGAATTAGCACAAGCAGCAGAGAATTTGTCCATATTTACTTTGTAAGTATGGATAATATACCTATTCTGTTCCACCAATTAACTTCTCCATTCCTTATCCAGTACCACATTGTTTTGGTGATTATGGCTTTTAGTAGACTGTGAGATCTGATATTTCTAGGGTGAGAGAAATGGTTATTAATAATCAATGGTTTGGGGGCTCGAGTTCCCCTTTTTTTTTCTAAAGTCCTGATTTTAAAAGTTCAGTCTGTTAAAGGAAATTGCTAGTAATGAGATTAAACTAACCTTCTGGTTTAGACCCCACCCAGGTGGGTAGCTATTGTGTTCCACTCAGGTTAGAGTGGGGATAAATATTTTGGATAGCCCAAGGCTGAAATAACTTTGAAGTAAAGAACATAATCAAGGTTCAAATTTAGTCCCTCATTGTAATATCCATTCTCTCATTATTTGCTAGCCAGTCAGAGTTGATTGTCCCCCTAGAGAGCACTCTTCTTCCAAAAGGGCATACAATCCACGGCCTGACACCGTGATGGCCTTTGGGTTAACAGAGAGATGGCTAAATGACCATCTTTTTATTAAAATGCTGGCATTATTAATCAAACTATTAAGTTACCCAGAAATTAAGTCTCAAATCTTTTTAATTGTCACAAGGGTCCCTTATTTCCCCCTTTTAAAAAAATAATTCATTTGGTATTCTTGAATTTTTATTTCTCCACATAAATTTTATTTTTTTATTTGTATATAGTCATTCAGTAATTTTATTGTCACAGTAATGAACAAGTAATTAATGAATTATGAGTAATGAATAAGCACATTAATGTAAGTAGCATTGTCATTTTTATTATGTTGTTTTGGCCTACCAATAAGTAATTAATAGTTCTCTAATTATCTAGAGTTGTTTTTTATTTTTGTAAAGAATGTTTTGTACTCATATACCTCCTATATGTATCTTAGCAAGTGCAATCCCAAATATTTTATATCTATAGTTATTTTAAATGGAATGTCTCATTCTCTTTCTGCCTGTTATATTTTTCTGATAATATACAGTAGTGTTGATGCTTTATATGGGTTTATTTTATATCTATATCCTACAATTTTGCCAGAGCTGTAGATTATTTCCATTAGGTTTTTTTTTTTTGTTAACTCTCTGGGATTCTCTAAGTAAGTTATCATTTAATCTGCAAAAAAGTGATAGTTTTGTTATTCTTTGCCTTTATGGGTTTAACTTTCATGATTTTAAGCATTCCTGTGATTTTATTAGTGGCCTCATTTTCACTTTTGCATTGGCAACCATGCATATTCACTGCTACATGCATTAGAGGTAGAAAACAGAGAGAGAGAGAGAGAGAGAGAGAGAGAGAGAGAGAGAGGCACAATATGCAGGTTTATAACAACAAAAAGCAGGAAAGTATTTATAGCAGTGTTTGGGAATCCTTAAGTGCACAATGACAGAATTGAAAAAATGGAAAAGCGAATAAGTTTATAGGTAAATGAAGTGGCGGTCAACTTTCCTTCCCCCAAAACACACACACACACACATAAACACACCCTTCCCTGTGCCCATGTAGCAAGGTTCCCACTGCAGGGAGCTCTGACAAGGACCAGGGACTCACCCCGAGGCATGTGCTTTTCATCAAGGAACAGTTCAGCCACAACCATGGAACTGAAAAGAACATTAGGATGGCAGGTGTTTCCCTTTTCCTTTTTTTTTTAAACCTAGGATTCTTTTAACATCCCTGTTCCTGCCCCTCCCTGTCCAGTCTGGTGTTGTCTCTCCTCTCCCCTTCATCACTGCATTTCATGGGTTATTTCATAGGAAAATCACATATTATCAGAATTAATGTTTTGTTATAAAGAACTGTATGCAGAAAAATGCATTTTCAGCAATCTGTAGTGAAAGATTAGTTTTTGGTCATTGAGGGAACCAAACCCCCTATTTCCCAAAGTTTCAGTGTATTGACATTTGCATTTTTTACTTTTACACTGAATGTTAATCCCTATGAAAGTTAAGGAATGACTGTACTTACTATCTAAATTAGACTTGGGTTAAAGCCATAACAATCATCTTCAGACAGAACAAAACAATGAAGTATGTTTATGTAAATAGGGAAGGGTACTTCTTATTAAAATAATTGATACTAAATTGCTACCATTTTACCAAAAAAATCTTACAAGTAAGCTTCTAGTTCCATTAAATAATATATATGCATATATAAATAGTGTGCATGTGTGTATATCTATATATACACACAAAGTCAATACAGCTAGATGAAGAGGAAGAGAATGGGAGAAGGTACAGGAAAAGGGAAGGGAAGGAATGAGAAAAGGAAAGGAAGGTATGGAAAGGGAAAGGGAAAGGAGAAAGTATAGGAAGGTACAGAAAGTGGAAGGAAAGGGAGGGCAGGAAAGTAGAGGGGAAGTAAGGGAAGTAAAGGGAAGGGTAGGGAAAAGAAGGGAATAAACATTTATATGTAGCCTACCATATGTCAGTCACTGTATTAAGTGATTGACAAATAGTATCTCCCTTTACTCTTCATATTTTATAAATAATATATATACATATATATATATATTTAGAATAAGAAGAGAAGTAGAGGAAACAAACTATTAGTAAATGTCTGTTTTCCAAGATTTATAAAGAGTTTGGGTTTGAACTCTGTGTTTGAATCATGGAACATACATACACAATGAATATACACACATTTGTGTATGTGTATATATATATATATATATATACATATAAATATATATACTCATACATTTATATATACAGACACACACAAACACACAATGTGCACATGTATGTGTATACATGTGTATATATATGGGTGTATATATATATATATATATATACACCCATATATACATATATACATTTCCTATTCATTTCTATTTACCTCCTTTTTACTGAAACATGGAGCTTGGTCTTATAGAGTTGTATCAAAAGTTGGAGTGTAGGCTTGGGTTTTAATAGTATCAAAGCCTAAACTTACACTAAAACTTTTATCATACTTTATTATATCCATTTCCTTTATATCTTGGAGCATAGATCTTTAAAAGGTATGTAGAATGCAATGGTTTTCCCCAACCATACAGCTTTTTTTTTTATTCTAGTTCTATTAACTTTTTTATATGAAAGATTTAAAAACATTTATGTAGTCAAAATTTAGTTTTTTATGTCAGATCTCAGCCATCTCTATATCAGGATCATACTTAGAGCTGGAATTAGGGTTAGAAATTATTGGGTTCAATTTTAATTATTTTAATGATGAGGAAACTGAGGCACATAAAGGTTAAATGACTTGCTCAAGGTCACACAGCTGACAACTTACTGATCTCAAGGCTTCCAGATGTCATAGCAAGTATGCTAAATTTTGTGCCACCTAGCTTCCTTATTTTTCATTTAATGATTTATCTCAGACATAGATCTTCAAAGTACCTCCATTCAGTTCTATTCCTTTTAAGGAAAAAAAAATACAACCTTTTGCATTTAAAACACATATCCATTTGAAGTTTGTTTTAATTTGTGCTATAAGATGCAGGTCTGTTTTTTCTCTAAAGTTATTTTCCAGATTTACCACCAATCCTGGTTAATTAAAAGCCAAACATTGGCTCACTGTGTCCATATGTGTATAGATCTTGTGATTCTATTCTATTTGACTAAATTACATTTTTACTTTTGTTAATCAGTGTTTTGAATGAACAAATGAAAAAAAATGATTGAAGTATTACTGTGTCAAGAAATGTGTGAAGCCCTATGCATACAAATGTAAAAGCCAAGACAGTCCTAGCCTTCAAGTAGGTTACTTGCTTACAGGTGACTAAGTGGCAGTATAGGTAGAACCATGTGCCTGGAGTTATGAACACCTGAGTTCAAATCCTGACAGACAAATTTGACTAAAAATACCACAATACTTGAATTTGCTCAGTAATACATACTTAAGATTTCTTTAAGTATCGTTTCAAAACACTCAATAAATAAGTAAAAATTTGATAGGAGAAATATCATTTTTTCATTTTTCATTAGTCTATACCAAAATAATAAACATGCCAATAATACATAAAATACTTTATAGATGTAGGGTTATACCAATCAAATACCAACAATTCAATTGAACAAACATTTATTCAGCTTCTAATTTGTACATATTTATCATTAAGAGAGCCTAGCCCTAGGATCATCTCTGACCTCCTACCCAATCCAAAAATAGTTCCCAGTTTGTTCTGCCTCTATAACTCTTCCCTGGGGCTTGGGCTGGGGGCATATGGCAAGCACAAATTTGGACCTACAGAGTAAAGAGCTCATGAGTTCTTGTATTGTTTTTCTCTATTCTTAGCTAAGATTAAGTTGTTCCCTCCCCTTTCCTCTCCTTTCTTCTCCTCCTCTCTCCTCTCCCGTCTTTTCCTCTTTCCTTCTCTTCTCTCTGCCTCTGTCTGTATCTCTCTGTCTCTGAGTAATTCTGACTCTATCTCTCTGACTCTATGTCTTTGTCTCCCTCTCTCACAATTTTCCTTCCCTTACCTCATATGGAATATTTTCCTGGGCTATTTTCTCTTTTCTCTATACTCTCTCTCACCTATTGATCTCATCGTCAGCTTCTGTCAGTTCAATTATATTTTTTTTACAAAGCTCTCAGATCTATATATCAGTCATAGTCTCTCTCCTTCTAATGAGAGGATTTTCCTGATTGCACTTTTAAAGTCATGACTCTAGGGAATGCCTAATAAATGGAAACTCTGTCATACTTGTGCCAGGGAAGGGAGTTTATGAACCTATTGTACATGGAATATTTGCTTCACCATCAATCTTTATTTTCTGCCAAAGTCTTGGGTCTTGCATGCAGTTTTGATGCTTATTGCTAATGCTGATGCTGCCTATAATGGAATATAATTTTTATATTCCTGCATGTGTAACATTACAAATATAAAGATATTCTTCCTTCCAGCTTTGTTACTTACTCATTTCAGTTATCAAAAAAAAAAAATAGGGGAAAAAGGAAGAAGTTTAATTCTCTTATTGTTTAATAAGAGATCTTCTGATACGTAAAAAAAATCTTTGCTACGTACAATTTATTCAAAGGCTGATACACTAGTCCTATATTATTAGACTAACGAGGAACTTAGTCAGCAACTGTATATGTGATTTGAAAATGACTTTCATAAAGATTTAGCAACTTTTTCCACTTTCTTACAGGCTAAACTCCATGTCACCTGTGGTTCTGTATAGATAAGCACCAACTTATTAGTCCCTGGGCTGAGAACTGTTCACAGAAACAGGTTCAAAGACCCTTACATAAGCGTGAAAATGTCCAGAGGAAACTGAGTATTCAAAAAGTCTGTGTCTATATGCCTACACTGAATTTGAGAATTTGATAGATTTATCTGTATAACTCAAGGTAAAGGACAATGTTACCTCATATAATTGAAAATTTGAAATAAATCTGGGGTTTATTTTGGTTGCAATTTCTAACCCCAATTTTTATTTTAATATATCCTGCTGGTTGGTGCAAGAATCCAGTCAGGATTTACAATTTTTTTTGAGAGAAATTGGAAGGAAATATTAAAAGTTCATTGCTCTTCTACTGAGAAGACAATCTGTATTAATACTTTTATGTATATGCAGATTATCTTTTTAAAGGAATAGCAAATATATATGAGTATGTGTGTATATATACACATACAGTTACATATAGATACATTCATATATATATGCATGTATTTTATGTTTGAAAGGCTATATATATATAGATAGAAATGGATTTAAATATGCATATGAAAAGATTATAGATATATTATACTATACTATTTGATATCAGACATAGCTACCTATAGATATATTTAGCTCTAGACATCCAAATATATATTATAATTGTATAAAGTATATATATATATACGTTGACATGTGTACATATAAATTTTATTTTTGTCAATCAATAGTGAATCATTGAACCAAATTATGTTCATAGTAATGACAATTGATTAACCAGGAAGTATTTATTAATGATTTACTATGTATGAATCATTTTGCTAAGTCCAAGGGATAAAGACCAAAGTAAATACATACATACATGCAGACACACAAATATATATACATATCCCTTACCTTCAAGATGCTTACATTCAAATGAGGCAGACAACACACATATTGGTCAATATATACAAGATATGTATAGAATAGATAAAAGGCAGTTTAGAAGAGAAGGTTTTAGACACTAAGATAATGGGAAGATGATTGCAGGATTCTTAAGTGGAGGCACTTCAGCTTATTCTTAAAGAAAGCCATGAACCCTTAAGAGGTGGAGGTTTGAAAGGAACACATTCCAGGCTTGGCAGACTAATAGTACAAAGGCACAGTGGCAACAGGCAGAGAACCAATTAAGGTATATATGTAGGCCAGTAAGACTGAACTGTAGAATACATGAAGGTTGTTAACATATAAAACTACTAGAAAGACAGACAGACAAATCAAGCACTTCTGATGCTGAACATCTGGAGATAATAGGGAACCATTGAACTTTTTTCAGTGCATGGATGATAAGGTTAGACTTAATTTTTAGGAAAATCCCCTTGGAAGCTATGTGGAGGATAAATTGGTGTGGGGTAAATAGTTAGATTAACTATAATGAACTCTGCATGAGTGGAGAGAAAGGGACATACACAACAGATATTTTGGAGAAAGAAATAATAAGATGGCAATTGATTGGGTATATGGTGTAAGAGTAAGGAGTCAAGGATGACTGAGCTTCCCAAAATTTGGTGACTAGAAAGATGATGGT
Organism: Vombatus ursinus; assembly: GCF_900497805.2. Lineage (NCBI taxonomy): Eukaryota > Metazoa > Chordata > Mammalia > Diprotodontia > Vombatidae > Vombatus > Vombatus ursinus. The sequence goes on along the minus strand of NW_020954590.1, from coordinate 31,291,133 downwards.
ATCCTTGATATTAATAAAGAGTTCAGAAGAAAGGTACATTTATAGATAAAGATAATGAGCTCTGTTTTAGACAAGATGGGTTTGAGATGCCTATGTGACATATATTTTGAAATGACCATAATGTAATATGGGACCAGAATTCAGAAGCAAGATTAGGACAAGATAAATAAGTCTGAGAGTCATCCACAAAGAAACGAAAATTGAGTCCATCTTAGCTGATGCGATCACCAAGTGAATTAAAGAGAAAATATGATACCCCATAATAGAACTTCAGGGGACACCCACAGTTAGTAGAAGTTATATGGTTGAAGATCCAATGACTTGGCTGCTAAACAGAAGATGGACAGGTAAGCAGAGAACCAAGAAAAAGCAGGAAAAAAAAATCAAGATGAGGGTATTCAGGAGAAACTCCTCAAGTGTCAAATGCTATTGAAAGGTCAAGAAAGGTGAAAACAATGAAAATTTATTAGGTTTTACAATAAATAAATTAAAATGTTCGTAATTTTGGAGATAGTAATTTCAGGAAAATGATGTGGTTAATAGTAAGAATGGGAAGATTAAGAGGCAAATGAGAGGAAAGTGGAATACTCACTATAAATGACTTTTTTCAAAATGTTTAGCTCAGAGGAGAAGGAAATAAGGATTGGGTCATATTAGGATCAAAGGAGGATTTTTTGTTTATTTCTGATGTAATTTTTGTTTTGCTTTGTTTTGTTTTTGTTCGTTTGTTTTAGATAGAAGAGTCTTGAGCATGGTTGTAGACAACAAGGAAGAAACAAGTAGACAGCAGTACATTGGGAGAGAATGAAGATTAGAAAGAATGGTGATAGGATCAAAGATATATTTATAGCTAGATTGATCTTTTCAAGCAGAAGAACCATCTCTTTATCAGTGAAGGAGGAAAGATGAGATAATGTATGAATATGTCAAAGAATTAAAAGATTAGGAGATGAGAAAATAAGTCTTGATGAATAGCTTTTTTTTTCCAGCAAAGAATTAGATGGGATCCTCTGGTTCACCTTTCCATTCACTAAGTATTAAAGATATAAATATATACATATATACACACATAATATGTGTGTTTCTGTGTATAGTAAATTGAAGAGAGTCAGCAGAGGGAAGACACTAGCATAAAAATAGGCTAAAGAAAGACTTCTTGCAGAAGATTAGATTTTAGATGGGACTTAAAGGAATCCAAGGAATACAAGAGGCATTGATGAGAAAGGAGAACATTCTAGGCTAGAGGACAGTTAGTGAAAATGCCCAATCAGGAGATGGTGTCATGTATAAGGAACAGAAAAGAGTCCAGTGTTACTGCTTAGTGGAGTATGTGGAGGGAAGTAAGATGTAAGAAAACTAGACAGGTAGCAGTCTGTTTACTGTTTCCTGTGAATGATGTTTCATTCTTTGAGTTCACGATGAAGCCAATTATCTGTGTTATGTCATTTGCTTTGCTGGAGAAAACCTGTGAGCTATCTTGACATTTACTTGCAATTCTTTCATGTAGTCTAGTTCTATTTATAACATAAACGTCAATATGTTCAATGCTAGTTCCTCCAATAATGCATTCTCATTTGTTTTGAAACAAAGTTGTTACTTTAATAGTATGAGCAATTGAATTAGTGTTTGTAGATGGTCTAAAAACATTGACATTTTCTATTCCTTTTCTGCCAGCCAGCCATCAGATTTGCAGAAATGGAATAAGACTACATGGGACAGTGGGCAATTTGTTGTTGTTGCTATTGCTGTCGCGGCTGCCGCTGTTGTTGTTTCCATTTCTTGGATTGTCATGATCTAGGTAAACACAAAGAATAAGAAAAATTTGAGTTATTCAGCCAACCCTAGAGAAATAGACAAAGATGAAACATGATATATTACTAATAATGCGTTGTATATAATAATCATCATGAAATATATCATATGGAACTTACATAATGAAAAAGGGAATAGTTAAGTCATGTAATAAGATCAAAGTATAGCAAGCAGATACTCCAGTTGTTTCACCACTATCTACTAAATGTTTAATTCTGAGAAGAACATTTCTAACATGTTGGAAAGGTTCAATCTATGGAACCCATAATCAAAAATCACATAGAATAGAGAGGCATGTATGGGTCATAATCTGCATCATTGGAGGCAATATCCATTATTTGAGCTCATAGAACCACAAATACATATGTGTGTGTGTGTGTGTTTCTTGAATTATCATGACTTTATACACTATTTACAAACTTTTAAATCATGATCTCCCTTATACTTATCTAGGCTGGTCATCAGACAACAGATACAGTCAATCACCATGACCATATTGTGCTCTATTGACATTGTCTTTAAAAACCTGAAGTTTTATCCATACCATTGTTACATTGAATATTTTTGTTGAGAATCTCCTTCTACCAGTCATTAGATATGTCATTTGACTTGCTTGTTCACTTGAAGGCCTTTGATAGTTTCCTAGGAGGTATTACCATGGCAGAAAACTTGGATATAAGGGGAACATCATACCCTATGAAGTTCAAGAAATGCTATAGATTCTCCTTGGAGGTGGGAGTTTTCCCAAAGCAGTATAATCTCAATATTGCACTAATTTGTCTCATTGGGATCCTAGACTGTTCACTTGGGCTCTAAGCTGTCATAGCATATAGCTTATGATTTATCTTCCCTGGATACAGGTCTTTAGTGGCCCATTTCCTTTTATGTGTTATTTTTCCCCATCAAAATGTAAGCTTTTTGAGGGGAAGAATTATCTTGTTTGCTTGTATTTTATCCCCAGTACCTGGCAAATAGTAAATGCTGAACAAATGTTCTATCTATCTGCCATACGAATGACCTTGAGAACTGGGATTGCAAGATTAATTGGACCTACACTACTTCCCAAAGTTCCTGATAGCTTCTATGTTCACTCTTAAGCCCAACTGACTTTGTGCTGGATTGCCAACATTGCTCTGGGGCATGGTTCATTTGCCCTTTCCTCATCTAAACATAGCAATATGGATATGTGCTTTAACATGAAACTTATGTGATAAAAGCTCATGAGACTGTTTTTTTTTTTCTATGCCAGATTTTGCTTATGGGTCATAGTTTGTCAACTCTTGAACTCAACCACCAAGTTGGATGATATTAAATTTAATAGAAATTAATGTGATGACTGTTCCTTGAGTTAAAAAATACAACTTTGCAATTAGACTTTGAGAAAAGGATGGTTATCTATGGATTTTGGCAGTGTTTAAGCTTAAATATGTAAACATTGGCAGCGAAGTGGTACAGTGAATAGAGTACTGGGCCTGAAATCAAGAAGCTTTATTTTTCAGAGTTCACATCTGGCCTCAGACATTTACTATCTAAGTGGCCCTGGGCAAATCACTTAATCCTGTTTGCCTCTGTTTCTCTTCTGTAAAATAAGCTGAAGAAGGCAATGACAAACTATTCTTGTATCTTTGCCAAGAAAACTCCAAATGATGTCAGAAAAAGTTGAGCATGACTGTAACGATTGAACAGCAAAAGTAAAAAGATTACTGTGACAGCCAAAAGATGGATGCTATTATTCTTCGACCCAGGGTATTCTTGTTCACCTGTTTATTGGATCAGGTGTCTTCTGAATCCCTTCCAACTCTGAGATTCTGTGATTCCATTGGACATAGAATTTGTAGATGGTAATAATTTTAGATATCTTCTTGACCAATGGAAGTTGAAAATCAACAAAAAATAAATAAAACAGGAAGACTTATTCTTTGTGCTTCTTAGTTGCATGACAATAAAGATAACTTTTACTTTAGAAAATGTCCTCCAAAAACAGGCACACTAATTTACAGTTGGTGAAGCTGGGAACTTATCCAAACATTCTGCAAAGCAAATTGGAATTGTACTAAGAAAATGACTGTAATGAACCCACCATTTGAACCAGGGATCCCACTACTAACCATTTACTTCAAGGAGATAAATAATGAAAAGAAAGTTCCTATCTGCAATAAAATATTTTTGACTCCGTGACTTATATTAGCAAAGAACTAAAAAACAACATAGATGCCCAAATAGTATAAATAAAATATTACTGTGCCATAAGAAATGATTATTATAAGGGATACAGAGAGGCAATGTAAGAGATGTTAACTGATGAATACTGAAGTAAACAGAGTTGGGAAACAATATAGACAATGACTAAACTCGTTTAAATGGAAATAACAGTAACAATAGATAACCACAATGACACCAAAACTAGCTAAATGTTGTGAAATCATAATTACAAGCTTGCTCAGAAATGGAAAAAAAATTCTTCTTTATTCCCTTCTTCATAGAAGTTGGGGACCATGAATATAGAACATTGTTACCCTAAGAAGCTGCTGAACTGATTTCCCCCTCCCTTTTAAAAAAAATTTGCTACAAGAGTTTAGGGTACATGATGAGGGAGACGTGCATGTGTACATGTGTGTGTATGTGTGTGTATGCGTGTATATGAAATTGTAGGTGAGATAAAAACAAGCTATGCCAAAAATTCTTTTTAAAAATCAACAGAACTTCCCTATTTCCTACATGTGAGCTTTATTAATGATTCGTCCAATGTTAGGCTGATATTGCTTCAAAGTGCAATGAAAAGTCTTATCCTTTAGTTTTTGTAACATAAAGATGAGAAATAAAACATTTAATTGCTAATATATTTTAGTCCCTTTTTGTTGGGGCCAAAAAATTACTGTTATATTGTCCATATGTTAGGAATCTTCTCCCCTGAGCTATCTTTAAAATCACTCCCTGAGTGTTATCAACTTTACATTGTCTGTAGTGTGAATTTCTTCGTCTACTTCAGGTAGTAATCTTGACATTCTCCTCTCTTCTGATAATTAATATTTATATAGTGCTTCAAAGTTTGAATATATATATATATATATATAATATCATTAAATCCTCACAATGGGTATAATTGTCCTTATGTTATAGATGAAGAAAATGAGCAGCCAAAACCATTAGAGTCTTACCCATGGTGTCATAACTATTAAGTGCTGGAGGTACTATTTGAATGCAGAACTTTCCCAACTTCTAATTTATTACTTTTTTGTGCTATGCTAAGTTTCCTTAGTAAATGCTTTTGTTGGCAGTAGTAATAGCAATAGTAATATTAGTAGCCAGACCACCTCATTTTGCAGATGAGAAAACTAAGGTCCCTAGAGATTCTGTGACTTAGCTTATAGCACAAGGGATTAATTGGTAAACCCAGGTCTTATGATGCCAAGTTCCATACTGCAAATTCAGCCCTCTTTCCCCTGAATGAGAGTGCCTCTGCCTCATGTTCAATTACTATCTAGATCATCTATCTTATTTTTGATCTATCACCAAGCTCATTGAAGGCTCATTTTCCTCTCAAATGCCTTTCAATATTTTATGAAGCAATGCTGCATGCAATGTTGTCATCTTCCTCCTAAAATTCTGCAAATGAGCTTTTACCCTAATTTAATGTTGGTCATAGCCTCTAAGGCATATTACGCCACTAGTGAAGAAGATTAAATGTTTCCTGGCTGAGGTAACTTCTGAGTTATTTTGGTCTGTCAATACTTAAATTTCCTTAAGAAAGCTGTGTCAAGGTCTTTACTTCTAAGCATTTTTTAGTTTGGGGAGTCAACAGGCTTAGATAATTAAGTCAGGTTGATGCTGCTATGAATTACATTGTATTTTGTTCTCTCTGCCTCTCTCTCTGTGTATGCATATATACATACACACATACATGTATATATATACACATATATGTGTATATATGTGAGTTTGAGTGTGTGTATGTATATATGCATATATACATACACACATACATCAGTTGATTTTTATTTGGTTTAAACTTGGCTTATTTTGACTTTTGTTCTCATGACGTTATGCTCAGACTGCTGAAGTAGCATAAAAAGGACATTCAAGGGGCACCTAGGCAGCGCAGTGGGGCAGCTACGTGGCACAGTGGATAAAGCTCCAGCCTTGGAGTCAGGAGGACCTGAGTTCAAATCCAGCCTCAGACACTTTACACTTACTAGCTGTGTGACCTTGGGCTAGTCACTTAATCCTGATTGCCTACGAGAAAAAAAAAAGGACATTCAAACCCACATAGTACAACCTAAATTTTACAGATGATGAAACCGAGGCTAAGAAAAGAAATTGACTTTCCAAATAACACATAGCTAGAAAGTAGCAGATCATCTTCCCCTAAATCTAATGTTCTTTCCATCGTGTAGTACTAACCTGGATGGTAAAGAGCCTTCAGTTTACACTAGGTGATGACAGGTTGTGAGGATGGAGGATATTTATTTTCTTTTTAAGAGAAGCCTGGGATTGGGTGAATGTCCCAATAACTATCTTTTGAGTATTGAAAAGATTGTTTTCTATAAAATATATTATGCTTTTTCTGCTTGGCTTAAGAGGGAACAAGGAATAATGAGTAGAAGTTGTAAAGGCAAATTTAGATTTCCACCATTTTTGATTGCCTTAAGAAGTACTGTGCAACCCTTCATTGGAGGTTTTCAAGCTAAGCCATGATTCCTGCTTCTCAGAGATATGAAAGATGATATACAGTATTATGAATTATTAATTATCTGATTAGTAATACTCAAAGCATCCACCTCATGGGATTGTTTGGAAGAATTGCATGGGAATTATATAAAACTGTTTACAAACCATATTTAATTATGTATATGTCAACTTTTATAAATGGCTATACATAACAACAAATACAAGTTTTAGCAAATTAGGGAATAACTGTAAAATTCAAGGAAAATTAGTTTTTAAAAGTTTTATTTGGGGTCTTCTTTTTAAAAGTTTCACCAAAATGAACTTTGAAATTTCAAAGGAAAAAATAATACCAAATTTCAACAAAGAGATTTATGTTGTCCTTCATAATGCCAAGTCATCCAAGGAGAGTTAAAACACATTGTGCTATTTCTGAGACAATGATAAGATTTTCTGAGAGCTGTTTACCCTTTATCTTGCTTATTATCATGCAGGAATTGTGGCAGAGACGGGGAGGGTATGAAGAAACAGAGAATTTTTAGAATATTTACAAACGTTCATGTAACTGTTGGTATACCTAATAGAAGAATCATGTCCATAATGACATTCTCTTTTAAATGAAATCAGAAGTCATAAAGAAGTTGTGGTAAATTAAGGAATTATTTTCAGGTTATCAATGGACTACAGAAGTAAAAAAAAACATTTAGTAGAGTTGTTTCACTATGTGAACAAGAGTCAAAAGAAACCTGATACTGTATCAATGAGGAAACAGATTCAAGGTGACTAAATAAAGTTCCCATGATCACACCCAGGTATTAAGTGTTGCAGGCAGAATTTTAATCCAGGTCTCTGTTGACTCCTGTGTTCTTTCTACTACATCATAATCCATGAATTTATGTGTCTTCCCGTGCTAAACAGCAGATGAATGGGATTATGAGAATGTGTACATACTACATTTGAAGAGTTAAAAACATGGCCATGTGGAATGATTCTTAACAATACTGATATTTCATACTGTTATGGCAGGGGGAATGAGAGAGGAGGAAGAGAGGAATCTGGGAATACTTTTTAGCTGTTGTTCTAGTTAGAATAATAAAATAGTATGCAAGATGAACAAAACTTGTTCTGTTTCCTCATGGTCTGAGTATTCAGCCATGAAAAGGCTTCTCACTTGGTATTACAGATGCAAAAGGCCTGAGAAAATAATTAGATTCTTGGCTCAAAGAAAAGAATTGATGCCAGGGTTGCTTATTTACCCATGGAAAGACTCTTCAATGTAAAAAGTATAGTTCATACTTACTTTAAAATAGATTGTGCTTCAAAAGTTCATTTTGAACTAATATTTGGATCATGGAAAATATTTTCCAGTAAAACTTGGTTTAAAAAAATTCAAAATATTTATTAACATTTCATCATGAAGTTAATAAGAACTAGATTTTAGGGAGGAAACATAGGATAACATTCATCTTTTGCTACAGTGTGATATTTCTTTGTTTCCTGGTTTTCCATGACTAAAGAATTCCTCAATTTGTGGCCAGCCTGCTGGTAAGGAGCCTCTTTGAATTGAGCAATACCAGTCCTCACATAGGAGAAAGTCTTCAATAATGACTATACCCAACACTTTCTAATTTCCTTAAACTTCCAGAGTTTTGACTCAGATTGGATTTTTGGAGATGAGGAAACTGAGTTCTAGAAATTAGTCCAGTACCACAAAGCTAGAAAATATATAAGGACAGATTTAAAACTAGACCTCTTGGCACCAAATTTGGTACTCTATTAAGTAGTAATCCTGCCCCCTGACTTATAATTGAGACACATAGCCTTAAAAATTCTCTCCCAACAATGAGCTTGTCAAGTATATGAAAAGGTTATTTGATTGACACAACCTTAGAGATAACTTCATTTGGTGATTCTCTGATTATGAATAGTTGGTAAAGCATACAAGAGTGATATAGAGAGATAGATAGATAGATAGATAGATAGATAGATAGATAGATAGATGTCATAGGTATTAACCACTGTTGTCCTACACAGCAACCCCATGGAAGGGGGATAATTTTGAGATATAGAAATATTCTTTAGATGATTTATTGGAGTATATAGCTCAAAAAAAGTTTGCTCTATTTTTTGCACAATAAAAATGAATAAAAAAGGCATATTGCCCAGACAATGCTATGAAATTAGATGGACAACCTATATAGCTCTTCCAACAGGACAAATGAAACTTGTAATTTGTTTGGTCCAGAATTAAAAAGGTGGAAGAAAGCAGGCTGAATCACCTATGATGCGCCCCAGAACTTCTAATAACCTTATACTTGTCTCTGCTATTGCTAAATAACAATTTAATATCAGTCAACAAACATTAATTAAAGATTTATTATGTGCCATTCACTGTGCTATATTCTAGGAGCATAAATGCTAGGAGAAAGAAAGCTAACTCCTGGAGCTGAAAAGGTGAGATGAAGGTACCTATTATAGGAGCATGGTAGGCAAAATCAAATGGAGGTAAGTCAGAAGTGCAGTCTGGAGAGCAGTGAAGACATAGTTGGCCTGGGTCTAAAGAAGTTAGTCATTTAGGCTGGCCTAAAGAGTTAGCCATTAGTTGATAGTGTACCCCCATACCACCAATCACTGTACAGTCATTTTAGATATGAACTTTCTATACTTACTGTGAAGATGTTGTGTTATTGTTCAATCATTCCAGCCATGTCCAATTTTTTCACCCCATTTGGAATTTTCTTAGCAAAGATCCTGGAGTTGCATGCCATTTCCTTCTTCAGCTAATTTTACAGATGAAGAACTGAGGCAAACATGGTTAAGTGATTTGGCCAGGGTCACACAGCTGGTAAGTGACTGAGGCCGGATTTGAACTCACAAAGATGAGTCCTCCTGACTTCAAACCCATCACTGTATCCACTGAGTCACCTAGCTGCCCCAAATGATGTGGTATCTCCCTTCAAAAGTAAGTTACTTTAGGGCAAGGACCATCTGAATTTTGTGTTTGTATTCCCAGAATAGTACCTGTCAGTATTTAGCAAATATGTGTTGATTTACTGATTTTTTTGTATGTTAATTAAATTTTTGCTTTCAATTGTTTATTCCTTTTTTGATCTTAACATTTTTTCTTTTCATTTTATGTTAGAGTATCAGTTTGTTAACAAAGTATGTAAACCTTGTTACACATTAAAGTATTATATTTTTAAAAGATGCAGTTGAAGTCCTACAATCTACATGAAACCTTTCTTGATTCCCCCAATTCCTAATGTCCTCCCTGCTATAGCGCCTTGCAATTAATTACTCTGTATATGAGTGCATATGTGCAATTATGGACTTTTTATTATATACATATATATATATATACGTGTGTGTGTATGTATATAAATATATATATATATTCATTACATTCTCTTGGCTATATGGTGGAGTAGTTCTAGGCTTAGAGTCAGAAAGATGAATTTAAATCTAGCTTCAGACACTAGCTGTGTAACCCTGGGTATGTCATTTAATCTCTGTTTGTACAACAATAATAATTAATATCAATAATATAGTTTATAATTGATGTATAATAATATGTTATTTATAAATACTATTTATGTGACATGGACTGTACTAAGCACTTCATAAATACCATCTCATCTGATCATATGAACAACCCTGAGAGGGGTTATGATATCCCATTTTTATAGATAAGGAAACTGAGGCAAAAAAAATCACCTATGGATACATAGCCAGTAAGTGTCCAAGGCCAGATTTTAATTCAGGTCTTCTTCACTCAAAGCCCAGCAATCTATTGCCTGGGCCACCTAACTACTCCAAATTATATAATGAGCATAAAACATAGTATTTACCTTGCAGGGTTGTTGTGAGGATCAAATGAGGTAATATTTATAAAAAGTGCTCCGCACAGCACCCATCACATAGTAGGAAGTCCATAAATGCTTATTCCCTCCCTTTCTCTTATCCCTCCTTCTTTCATAAAGAATGTTGCATTTACCCTCTATTCACCCCGTCTTTCTTTTTCAATATTCTTCATGACAACATAAAAGCTTTTCTTTTCTTGTTCCTTCCCTCTTTAACTTTTTTGTTATTGTTGTTGGATTAAACATAAAAATGTTATTTGTTAATTTGTTGATTGATTTCTTGCCCTGCCTTCTTACAACTGCCCACTAAAATGTGTGACCTTTGTCAATCAAAACGATCTTGCTGTGTATTGAGTAAAAGTATTTATTGCCTTGGTTTTCATTTAATGAATAAGTGATGAATGCAGGAAAAATAATTTAAGTGCTTCAGATATACAAAGAATTATGCTATTATACCTGAGAAAAAAAATAGAAAACCAGAGACAGGCCCTGCTCTCAAGGAGCTCACATTATAATGGGAGTTGTTTGCCCTTCCTTCTCAAAGAGGACCATCACATTAGGGAGGTGATGCCATGATTTGCAAGTGAATTGATTTTAAGTGAGGCAGGGCTGTACAAAGTCACAAGCCTCACTTTCTCCTCAGGAGCCACCTGGGTCCAGTGGCATAGATCAAGATGATTGGCGATGCTCCTGGATTCAGTGGCAGACCATGGTGTTTTTAAAGTAAGGTATTTCCCAGGTCTCAGTTTGAATGAGGCAACACTCATTTAGTGATTAAAACTAGATGAGGTAAAGAATGGCCTCTTTTACCTAGTCAAAAAAAGATAAAGGAGGGGAAGACCCTGAGAATTTCTGGCCAAACAGAAATGGTTGCTCTTTACATTCACTCTGAGCAATAGGGGTCCAAACATGACCCCGTGGACTTGGGTTCCAACCTATTGTTGTCCAATCAATGAGAGTCAGAGTGTTTTGAGTTTAAGGCATAGTCCTTAAGAAAGAAATCTAGCCCATAAACGCCAAGATACAAGGTGAGTTTTCAGCGATTCAAATTTATATTCCTTTGGACAAAGCAACTGCAGAGAAGGGGACAGACAGAGGGAAAGGAAGTAGGAAAAGAAAGGAAAGGAGAGGAGCCAAGAGGAAAAGAAAGGAAAGGAAGAAGGAAGGAAGGAAGGAGCTGTGTTGCCCAACTGGAACTGGTCAATTAGGTCCGCAGTAGGGCAGCTCATGTTACTCACAGGTTATTGTTTGTCCTTTGTTCTTAAAGAGGACTGTGACATCAGGAAAGTGATGCCACAACTTGCAAGTGAATTGGATTTAAGTGAAGTAGGGCTGTACAAAGTCACCAGCCTCATTTTCTCCTCTGAAGCCATCTGGGTCCAGTGGCAAGATATAGATCAGCACTACTGGAGATGGGCCCTACAGTGGAAGACCACAGCCTTTTTAAGCTAAATTCTTCCCCATTGAGGGAATGCCCATTCAATGATTAAGGCTAGATAAGAGATGAGACAAAGAATGGCCTCTTTTACCAAGTCAAAAAAAAATCAAGAACTCAGCTTGAACATGAAAACTATTTCCCAAAGACTAACAATATTTAGTGGGACAGATAGATAAAATGGTAGTCTGCTGTCCTTTTTTTAAGAAGAACAGAGTGACCCCCTTCTGATGCCAATCTCTTATTTGCCCTCCAGGTAGAAAAAAAGTATCCTTTAGAAGAGAGTATGTAGAGTAAGATATATATATACATATATGTGTGTATATATGTATGTATATATATGTGTGTGTGTATATGCATGTATATATGTATATGTATATTGTGTGTGTGTATATATATATATACCTCCATGCCAGTCATAATGAGACAGATGACTGATTTGGGCACATGTAACCCACATTTGTTTCACATACAGCATACAAATGCACATATACATGCATACATGCAAGCAGTATACACACATAAATATAGTATGTATATATGCACATATATACACAAACATACAAATCAATACATATTTGTATATATAATGTGCATCAATATACTTCATATGATATATAACACATTAAATAAATATAAAATGCCTTTAAATATATTTAAAATATAAAGCAATATATATGCATGAATGCATATATACATGTATGTACATATAGATAAATACTGCCAAACATATGATTATCTTCTTTGAATGTAATTCATAATATAATACAACAACTTTTTTTTTTCCTGGAATGAAGTCCAGTTTTCCTTAGATTTTTGTCCTATAGTTCTTTTTCTTCTTTTTTTTTGTCTGATTTTTGTCAGATTAGACATGAGCCTGGTGCTATGTTAATATCTGTTCTTTTTAAAGAAATTTTTTTTCTTAGTCAATTTTGTACCCTCTTTTTGCCAGCAAACTTCTGGGATTTGATGATGTGTTAAGGTGAGATGGATTATACATTCTTTATGATTTTCTCTAGGTGTCTATGAAATTCCATCAAACTATTATTTGTTCTTTTTTATTATTTGTTCTTTAATCTTAATATTTCAAAGAAATAATTCTAATATACATATAAGAGGTATACAAATTAAAACAGTTGTGATTTATTCTTATGTCTATCAATCTGATAATTTTGAGAACAGGTAGAAATAGTGTTGGAATACATATGATAAGGCAAGTATACACTCTTAGTGGTCACATATTTGTTCTGATTATTTTAATAATATGTTTAAAATTTATGAGTGTGGACAGCAAAATTTTTATGCTCTTGACCAACCAATCACAATATTAGTCTGGAACCTCCAAGGAGATCAAAGACTGGAGTTATAGTTTCAAAAATATCAAAATATTCTTAGCAGCACTTTTTTGGGGATAAACATCTAGAAGAAAAAATAATTGTCAGGAGATTAAAGAATTACTGGACAAATTTTGTTGTGTGATTGGAATACTTTTGAGCCAAAACAACAACAACTACAACTACAACAAGGAGAAAAAAATACAAAATTCAAAGAAAAATGGAAGCATTTGCAGGAACTAATTTTGAAGAATAAAAATAATTGAACCAGAAAATGTATACATAATTGCTATAATAATGTAACAAAGACAATAGTATAATTCAGGTAGAGCCAGATTGTTTGTAGTCCAAATGTTAATCTGGAAAGTCAATGATGAAATACACTTCAGGAGGCAATGATTTTAGAATGTAACAAACTGAAAACATGGTTATATTGTCTGTTATTTAGCTTAACAATTTTCTTTGCTAAAAGAGAAGGCTCAGCATGTTGTGTATGGGAGGATAGAGGTGGAAGGACATTGGAAGGCCCAGAAATTTACTCTCCCTTTTCTGACATTTCACTTTTTAATTACTTTATTGAATTTTCCAATAATATCATTTTGACCTTTGACTCTGGTAAATAGCATAAGATATTGGTCTATGACCAATTTCTGCTATATTGCTTTCCATTTTCCCCCAACAATTTGAACCAAATATTGAATTTTTATCCCAAAATCTTATCTTTACATTTGTCAGATATAAGGTTATTATACTTATTTGCTGCTGTAAGTTGGATTTCTACCCTGCTCCATTAATCTACCTTTCTATTTATTAGCCAGTACCAAATAGTTTTGATAATTGCTGCCTTATACTATAGTTTAAGATCTGGTAATGCCAAAACTCCTTGCTTTGTATTTTGCATTATTTCCTTTGCTATTCTTGACTTTTTGTTCTTCCAAGTTAATTTTGTTATTATTTTTTCTAATTCAGTAAAATATTTTTTGGTAATTTAATTGGGATAGTGTTGAATATGTAAATTAGTTTGGATAAAATTATCAATTTTATTATATTTGCCCTGTGTACCAATGAACAATGATCTTGGGAAAATACAGAAAGACTTGCAGAAAATAGTGAAGAGCAAATAAGCAGAACCAAGAGAATATTGTGTACAGTGACAGCAACATTATTTCAAGAATGACTTTAAGTGAGTAAGTCATTTAGACTATTATAAATGACCAAATTAACTACAAAGGACATATGAAGAATAAAACTATATTCAGCCAGAGAAAGAATTGATGAATAGAATTATATATAGAATAATTTCACATATATAGACTAATATCTTTCACCATTTACCAAGATAAAGTCAAAATGATTACATGGCCTAGATATAAAGATATTTTATAAGAAAATTAGAAGAATATGGAACATATTATTTATCAGACTTATGGATAGATGAATAATTTTTGAATAGACATGAGATAGCAAATTTGGGTGTAAATGGATAATTTTGACTACATTAAATTAAAAAGGTTTTGTATCAATAAAACAGATTTAGTCAAATAAGAAGGAAATCAGAAAATTGGGGTAAAGTTTTTATAGACAGTTTCTCAGATAAAGGTGTCATATCTAAAATACATAAGGGACTTTGTCAAATCTATAAGAATAGGAGTCATTCCTCAATTGACAAATGGTCAAAGGATATGAACAGATAGTTTTCCAATGAAGAAATCAAAACAATTTGTAGTCATATAAAAATTTTCTAAATCATTTTTGATTAGAGAAATGCAAATTAAAACAACCTTGAGACATAATTTTACACCTACCGGATTGGCTAAAGTGATTGAAGGGGAAAGTGACAAATGTTAGAGGAAATGTGGAAAAATTGGGAGACTAATTCATCATTAATTATGCCCAAAGAATTGTTAAACTGCCTATACACTTAGCCCAACAATACCATTATGAAATCTATTCCCAATAATCATTGGGGGAAACAAATACACACACATACACACACACACACACACACACATACATACATATGCATGTATATGTGTGTGTGTGTGTATATATATATACATACATACATACATATACATATACATATACGTGGCAGCAAAGAACTAGAAATTTCAGGGATGCCCATCAATCAGGGAATGGCTGAACAAGTTATGGTATATAATTGTGATGGAATACTATTGTGCCATAAGAAAAGATGAGCTCCACTATTTGACAAAAACTTCTGGGAAAACCATAAGATAGTATGCTAGAAACTAGGCATATTCAACATCTCACATCCTATACCAAGATAAGGTCAAAATGGGTACATGATTTAGACATAATACCATAAGCAAATTAGGAGAACAAGGGATAATTTACTTGTCTGATCCATGGAGATGGGAAGAATTTATGACCAAACATGAGATGACACAGAGAACATTGTGAAATGCAAAATGGATAATTTTGATTACATTAAATTAAAAAAGTTTTTGCAAAAGCAAAGCCAATGTTACCAAGATTAGAGGGAAAGCAGAAAGCTGGGAAGCAGCTTTTACTTCCAGGTTTCTGATAAAGGTTTCATTTCTAAAATATATAGAGAAGTGAGTAAAATTTATAAGAAAACATGTCATTTCCCAATTGATAAATGGTCAAAGGATATGAACATGAAGTTTTCAGATGAAGAAATTAAAGCTATTTATAATCATATCAAAAATGCTCTAAATCACTATTGATTAGATTAATGACAATTAAAACAACTCTGAGGTACTACCTCACACCTATCAGATTGGCTAATATGACAGAAAAGGAAAATGATAAATGTTGGAGAGAATGAGCGAAAATTGAAACACTAATGCATTGTTGGTGAATTTGTGAATTGATCCAACTATTCTGCAGAGCGATTTGGAACTATGCCCAAAGGGATATAAAACTATGTCTATAGATTGATCCAGTAATACCACTTCCAGGTCTGTAGCCCAAAAAGATCACAAAAAAGTAAAAAGGACCCGCATGTATGAAAATATTTACAGCAGCTCTTTGTATGGTGGCAAAGAATTAGAAATTGATGGGATGCCATCAATTGGGGAATGGTGCAACAAGTTGTGGTATATAAATGTAATGGAATACTATTGTACTTCAAGAAATGATGAGCAGGCTGATTTCAGAAAAGAAAAAAACCCTGATGAACTGATGCTGAGTGAAGTGAAGTGAGCAGAACCAGGAGAATATTGTACACAGCAATAGCAACATTGTGCAATGATTACAATGATCCAATACAATTCCAAAAGACTCATGATGGAAAATGATAACTACATCCAGAGAAAGAACTATGGAGTCTGAATACATATCAAAGCATGCTATTTTCACTTTTTTTATCTTTAGTTTTTTTTTCTTTCTCGTGTTTTTCCCTTTTGTTCTAATTCTACTTTTACAACATGACTAATGTGGAAATATGTTGAACATGATTGTACATGTATAACCTATATAAGATTGTTTGCTGTCTTGGGGAGAGGGAATGGAAGGGAGGAAGGGAGAAAAATTTGGAGCTCAAAATTTTACAAAAATGAATGTTGAAAATTATTTTACATAGAATTTGAAAAAATGCTATTAAGAAAAAAAGAAATGTTGAGCTCAGTGAAATAGAGTTTAAAAATAGAAAGAGAAAGAAAGAAAGAAAGAAAGAAAGAAAGAAAGAAAGAAAGAAAGAACCTGGAAATGCAGTAGGCAAGGAGCAGAGTGTATTTTGCTTTCTCCCATCTCCCCATTCCTTAATGTTTCTATGTTGACTTTTATGTATTTATAGTCCAAAAACTTTATGCTTTGTGTGTGTGTGTATGTGTGTGTGTGTGTGTGTGTGAGAGAGAGAGAGAGAAGCACATGTATAGAAAAAAGTAGATGCATATTACAGTACATTAATGTAATTGGATACTACTGATATGATAAATACAAGGAAATAAGGAAAGACTTAAAATGAATTAATGTAAAGTAAAACAATTAAAGCCAAGAATATACCTTATAAAATGATTATTACAAATGTAAATGGAAAGAACAATGATAAAATAGAAAAGCAATGTTGCAAAATTGCAATGAACAAGCTTGCCCTCCAAGAAGAGTTGTGAGAATTCAATTTAAGCCATTAATCATATTTAAGCACTAACTATGTATGAAGTACTGTGCTAAATGTTGGAGATAAAGATGAGACAAAATATAGTCCCTGCCCTCAAGGAGCATATGATCTAATAAGGTAGATAACATGCAAACAAATATGTAAAAACCAAACTATGTAGAGGATAGATAGAAAATAATTGAAAGAGGCAAAACACTCAAATGCAGAGGAGTTAGGGCAGGCTTAATATAGGATGTGGGGTTTAGTTGGAATTTAAAGGAACCTACAGAGGTCTGTAATCAGAGTATAGGAGGGTGAGTATTCTAGGCCTGGGGCACAGCCAGAGAAAATGCTTGAAGTCAAGAGACAGAGTGTTTTGCTCCTGAACGTTCAAAAGACCAGTGTTATTGTATTGAAGAGTATGTGGCAGGGAGTAAGGCATAAGAAGATTGGAAAGGTAGAAGGGCACTAAGTTATAAGGGACTTTAATGCCAGAGTATTTTGTAGTTGTTTCTGAAAGCAACAGGAAGCCATGCAAGCTTTGTAGGGGGAGGGGGATGGACAGGCAGGGTGGATGTGTGTGACATGATCTAATCTGCATTTCTAGAAAATTACTTTAGTGGCTGAATGAATAATGGATTGGAGTGGGGAGGGACTTGAGGGAGGTAGACCCACAATCAGGTGATTGTAATAATCCAGGTGTAAGGTGAAGTAGCACTTGACACCTGTTAAGTGAAATTGAAAGGTCTTTGCAACAGCTTAGATATGAAGTGTGAGAGATAGTGAGGAATCTAGGATGATTCCTAGGTTGTGAGCCTGAGACACTGAGAGAATAGTGTTGCCCTCTATACTAACAGGGAAGGTGAAAAGAAAAGAGGGGAAAAGATAATGAGTTCTGTTTTTGAACATATTGAATTTAAGATGTGTATTGGATATCTAGTTCGAGATGTCTGATAGGCAGTTGAAGATGTGAGATTGGAGGTCAGTGGAGAGATTGGGGCAAGAAAGGTAGATTTGAGACTCACCAGCATAGAGGTGGTACTTAAAGCCATGGGAACTGATGCAATCACTAAGGGACTACCTATCATTAGAGGGTGTGATCTGGAGGAGAATTTAGCAAAAGAGACAGAGAAGAAACAGTCAGATAGATATGAGGAAAACCAAGAGAACAGTATCCTGAAAACCTAGAGAGAAAAGAATATCAAGGAGAGAATGATCAGTGGCATCAAAGGTTGCAGAGAGGACAAAGAGAATGATTGAAAAAAAAGCCACTGGATTTGGCAACTATGAGATCATAAGTAACTTTGGAGAGAGGAGTTTCAGTGGAATGATAAGGCTGGAAGTTAAGTTCACAATTTCGAAAGGACATTCAGAAATATAAAAGACTAAAAATAAGTTCAAAACATATAAAAAATAAAATCTGTGAAAGAGATGTCCTTGAAATTCTGTCTTGAAGGTTGAATAATAACTATGCAGGTGGAACTTGGGGGAAAGGGAATTCCATGTAGAGATTATATTGTGGCCTAAATCAGGGAGGTAGGGAAAACTTCAGGGAACAAGAGAGGCTGAGATGTAAGGTTTATAATAAATAGTAGGATACCATTGGAAAGGTATTTAGGCACCAAATCTCAAAGAAACTTCAATTGTAGGTGACTGAATTTTAAAATTATTTAGTAGGTAAGTGAGAAAGAGCCTATTGTTATCATTGCTGTTGAGGCTGTTGTTATTATTTAAAGGAAATTAACTTTTTTTTTCTGAGGCTGATTTGAGAGTTCTCACAAAGTCAAGTGTGATGAGAACAATGATAAATATAACACTTATCAAGAATAATAGGGTTTATTTAAAGGAGACTCAAAGTGACTTGACACCAAAATAAAGCATGGGCAGTTTGCTCAGTATAACTTTAGCATTCTATGTAATGCTTTTTAATCAACAAAAGAATAATGTGGAAGTTTAAAAAAAATGCTTTAAAAAGTTTTGAAGTGCCTTCCTTTCAAAAAGTTGTCATGTTTTATTTTTGTTGATGATGATGAGGAGGAGGAGGAGGAGGAAGAGGAGGAAATAGAGTATGATAATGGATTTAGAACTGGTAGGGACCTTATCTATCTAACCTAATACCCTTATTTTATAGTAAGGACATTGAGATCTACAGAATTTTTAATATCAAGTCCTGGAAGGGACCTTAGATTCCATCTAAAGCCCATCATTATATAGGTAGAGTAACTGAGACCCATCGATGATAACAAATAAAACAAAGCAAAACTTTCCCAAATTCACATAGCTCTTAAGTGAAAGTGACAAAATTCAAACTTTGGTACTTTGACTCTGAACTTAATGTTTTTTCTACTGCACCACATAGCCAAAAATAATTTATTATTATTTTTTTAAATAAAAGGAGTAGAGTGTAGGGAAAGCAAAAAGAAAAGAACACCTATGTATTCAGCATGATTTTAGCAAGGCTTATTTTGTAGCTATATGAGGAGGGGAAATGTATAAAAAAAGGTCTTTGATTTTTCTCAGAATATATTTAAAATTCCTTCACAAAATATGGCACATCCACATAAAATAATAATAGTGTTTCATCACAGATATAATAAAACCACTGCACTCTATATGTTATGGCAAAATGACAAATTCATATTGTAAACGCATAGCAGTAAAAATGATCTGGAATTTAAAACACAGGCTTTATTATAAAAATGGAGTAACAAATTTGAATATGCTTAAAAAAGGAAATGTGAAGGAGATAAATAAAACCATTAATTTATCCTTACTGACTCTCCATGTTATAGTAAGAATAGTGATAATTTATGATAATAACCCAACTTACTTTCTGTGTCTGAGATGGTTTTAGAAGTTTTGTATTTGCTTTTCACAAATCACTTAACCTGTTTTTATACTAGTAATTTCATTTCTAAAATTAAGATATCTGCCATGCCTACCTCACAGAAATTACTCAAAAGAAAAAAATCCACATTATAAGCTATTTATTTATATCATATATAAAACAAATAATAATAACATTTTCTTCAGACATAAAATAATTTTAAAAGAGATATTTCTACAATACACCCTCTGGGTTCATTCTGCTAACCCCTGACCCAAATTGTTCCACCATATGACTGATTCTTGGGATAACCCTGAGAGATTTGACTGTGTAGGGGAGGGAGTGGGGACTATGTGTGTATGTGTGTATTTTAGTACTTGTGATTCATGTGCCTCCATCTAATCTGCTTCCTATTGATTATCAGCTAGCCAGAAATATAAAGGGTGTGCATTCTTAGCTTTTATAAAGGGGCATATACTAAGTTCCTATGGTAAGAAGAGTTGTTGCTACTTTAATCCTTCCAAAAGTCTGGGGCACACTCTTCTACAATCACATGAACAATAAGCAAAGAAAATGAACACAGACTTAAAGTTTGGGCTATTCCTCCTTACTTCAATGTTCCCTGCTCATAGCATAAGAGGTCTACCTCCTTAAAACAATCCAGTAGTTTGACTTTCTTCCTTAAATTTTTTTTCCTGTGGTCCAATGAGTCCAAGAGATATGTCTATCTCAATCAATCCTAAATAATTTCAATGAGCCAAATCCTTCATTTTTCCCAAATTGATTACTAATTTATAACATTGATTAATTTGTTGATTCAATAAGGATATCTAGGAATTGTTTACATATTTGATTTGTCCTTACCTAATAAAGATATCAAAGAGATGTACATTGTGTTAGTTACAGTAATTGTGGTTAAAGGCTATGGAATACTGCTTTTACAGTTACAATTAAAATCTTAATATTTATGGCATTTTGAGACTTTTACAACAGAAGGGAGGAGGGGGGAGGAGAAGGGGAAGGAAGAATAGAAGGAAGGAGGAAGAAAATAAGAGGGAGGGAAGAGAAACAGCCTCATGTTTTGATCTGGAAGGCTGCAACAAATATGCAATTTAAAAAATCAATGTTGAATGTGAAGTTTTCAAATGGTTCACATACTAAACATAGTACAAGTACGTACTTTATAAAATAAGCAGTGTCAAGGTTCTTAACCTAGGGTACATATATTTAAAAAAATATCTTGATAATCTTATCTCTATATAACTGGTTTCCTTTATAACTCTAAGTATTTTACTTCCTGCATCTAAAAACATTGTTCTCACAAGGAATCTGTAGGTTCTAACACACACACAAAACATAATCATATCAAGTTAAGAACTCCTAACATAGTGGACGGAGCCCTCAGAAAGTTATCAGGAAGAAACAGGTACAAATCCTACCTCTAATACTTCCTGATTTAACCTAAATGGGTCATTGTACTTCTATAAGACTCAGTGTTTGCTTCTATCAAAATATGGTGATAATGGCTCACAGGGTATTTGTGAGAAGAAACTAAAGTAATGGTTGCAACATGAGTTGCAAATCTTAAAGCACAACATAAACATCAATTTTTACTTAATACGATAAAACCCTCTGTTGGATTTGACATATTCCAGTATGTAAAGATACAAAGACAAAAACAAATCCAACTATAATGTCAAGAAGTTTCTATTTTACTTTTTTTTTGTTTTGTTGAGGCAATTGGGGTTATGTGACTTACCCAGAGTCACACAGCTAGTAAGTGTCAAGTGTCTGAGGTCACATTTGAACTCAGGTCCTCCTGACTCCAAGACTGTAGCTTTACCCACTGTGCCATCTAGCTGCCCCTAACAAACTTCTACTTTATCATATTATAAAAATAATAATAAAAATAATAACAAATATAATAACAAATCTGTAAAAAAAAGTTTGAGATGAATACCGATCCTATAACCCAGTTCCATATTTTCTTTAAGGGACAAAGAGATTCTTTGTTTAAATTCATTTCTACTTGATAGGTAAGGATAAAATAATTGGAATCTATTATCGGTTTTCTCCTGAGAGAGCTTCATTAAACACCTAGCCCATGAAAGGCAGTGACAGTGCAACTTCAGTTCAATGTCTCTGTGTCTTCTTGCCAATCTCTATAAGCTCTTGAAGGTTGAGTCTAATGAAAACCTATGGCTACATCATCTTCCTTTCATAACAAAGCATTTGAAATCCCCTTAGTTCAAGAGGAAAGAAGAAGAGATAATAATCAGAGCAGGATTATAACGCTACTTTGGATGAGAAGAGGTATAACTGTCATCACTCTTCAAAGAATCTGGCAATAGTTTTGGAAATGCATCTTGTTGGCATAACTTTTCCTTTCATCCCCCTGATAATTAAATTATTCATTTCTACAGCTTAAGTTCACTGGAGACAAATTTGGATAAACATCAGACAATCTAGGTTTGCCAGGTCAGTCCTGTTTGCCCACTATATGGTCAAAAAAGATGAAGCAGTAAACATAGAAGCACACAGAAAGGAAGGGCTGTGAAAACTGATACCTTTGAGTCAGACTATAAACACAGCAATAACTGTTCTATTAAGATATTATGAAGGGGAAAAGAAGTATATACTTTCTTAAGAATTCTGTGTGTCCTTAATAAAAGCTTGAAAATTCAGAGTGATAACTGTATTATTTAATTACTGACAATTACTCTGATTCTCCAAAGTACAGTTTGGAGACTATACCATAAAATATTAAAAAAAAAGGCCCTTGGAGTTATTCCAGGTAGAATGAGATGATTCCACTTTCTTCAAGACATGGGCAGAAAATGATGTTCTCTTTTATATGAAATTTCTTAGGGCATGTTTTTGTATACCAACAGAACTGAAAGGGAGGAAGCAACTACAGTGTTTTGTAAAATTCAATTTAGCTCAACAAATATGTATCTAAAGTACTTAGTGAGAATTTTAGATTGCTATGAATATATTGTTATGCAAATAATCAGTCAAATTAGACAGTTCCTACTCCACAGGGCATACCACCCTGTACCTCCCAATTCCCATTAAAAAAAAAGGCAAAGGGAAATAACTTCCCTATTTGTTACTCTAGTTGGAATCACTTTTTGTCAACCTCTAATATAACTTCAGAGAGCTTCCTTCAATAGGTTTTTATCCTTACCTTTGTCTGTAACTAAGTGTATTTCACTTATAAGAAATATTTGATATCACAATTTGTTATCACAAATGCCATTGAAATAACAAAGCACTGAGATCTAAAATCTTGAGAAACAAGAATGAAGGAAGGAAGAAAGGAAGAAAAGAAGAAGGGAAGGAAGGAAGGAAATAGATTTTTAATATCATTATCTGTACAGGCAGATAACAGCAAGATCAGCAGCAACAATGAATTACTGAGTTTTGCCTATCTCCTGTTTATATCAACTTTATACTCTACTTTATTTTTAATAGAAATGTGAATACTCCCTGACATATAAAATATGGATTAATACAACAGTTCAGACAGAATACTGTGTCTCATTAATAAGGGATTCTTTGGTGTAGTTTCTAAGTGGTGGTTTCTTTGTTGGTAAGAATTTACCCCTCTTGCATGCTTCTAATATAAATTGCAACATTCATGTACCAGTTCTTTGCTGTTTCCTTTAGCTTCATGGAGATTCACTCAAGGAGACATTTGGGTGCAAGGAATACTTGGTTAACATTATTAGAGCCTCCAGCCTAGTTTGAATAATACCTTTAATATCTAAGGTTAGTTAGGTGTTTTATATGCCTTTTCTCATTTGATCCTCACAGCAATCTTATAGTTGATATTATCTCTATTTTACAAATTAAGAAATTAAAGGTTAGTGAATTAAGTGACTTGCTAATGGTTACACAGCAAGTGCAAGAGGTAGAATTCAAACATACATCTCTCATGACTCAAGGTCTGGTGTTCTCTCCAAGGATACTCTATTGACTTTGAAGTTGGTGAACTCTCTAGAGGTCACTGTGTTGCTGAAATTTCAGACTCAAATGAGTTTCCCAAATTTCTTTTTTAGATTCCTAGTTATGGGGTAACTGCAGGACCTCCTGAATTATCTGATGGGAAATGTGAACTATAGGTAATCTTCTGTCCCATTGGTTAACCCCCATATCTGTGTGCATTATCTAATATGTGTCATCACTCCCTATAGATTATTGTACTATTAATTCAATTTATTCAACAAGCATTTATTGAACATCTGCTATGCCCAAGGGCCTAGAGTTGGTAAGGGTTCATCCAACAAGCATTTATTAAACACCTGCTAAGCTCTAGGACCTACAGCTGGCATGTGTTATACAAAGATAAAATATGGAGTCTTTCAAGGATCTTCTATTTCATTGAGGGAGGAGGATGACTTGTTCATAGGAAATTAAATACAAAATCTTGTAAACTACATACAAAGTAACTCATGACAGCAATCATCCTTAACTAGGGGAATCAGAGCAGATAGGTATGCAATAGGCAGAGCCATTTAAGAAAACCTTTTAAAGAAAGAAAGAATTCTATAATACAAAAAATGAGGATGGAATAGATCTCAAGTATAATGACAGGGATCGGAGGAGCAGCTAATCATTTTGATGACCCTTCCACATCAACTGAATGAGGTATTTTGCTGCAAATATGTGAAAGGCATCTTTCCTAGAGTTTGAATTATTCACTGACTCTCACTGACTGGGTCATAGAGACTAATTGACTGAGGCCCAAGAAGATTAACTCTTGTCAGAAGACAACCCACTCCATCCACCCCAGAATAAAAGTAACCCATTAAATGGCTTGCTTTTTCTTTCCCCATATTTTCTCTTGCTTTAACTTTCATACTAGAGTTTAACAAAGGATGTAATGGGATTTCTACCCACCTGTAACCCCAGCAGAATATGGTGACAAGGAGAAGCATGTGGTGTCCTACTTAAGTTTGTCCATCGTGTCCAGAAAAAGTGAATTCATGAATCTTGAGTTTCTAAGTTTATTTCTGCCTTTCTATTTGCATTCTTGAATACAGATCAGAGACTATTAATCCAAAATGGATATTGACCACCTTGGGGGTTACATCATGGTGATTTCCTGAGGTCCAATGCAAGTTCTAAGTTTCCCAAAAAAGAATGAGTCCCTGAATGTGAGAATCTTCAATAACATGTGATTTGGAAAAGGAAGGAGACTATCTTATAGCTGGAAGACTACAATCAGGACATGGGGCAGGATATCGAGACTTATCCAGTTGTTATGATGTTGCAGTGAGTTGCTCTGATGGTACAGTTAAATGGTATGCATAGCCCTTTGGGTCTACTTCCAAATTTCTCTTCAGAATGGTTGGACTAATTTATAGCTCCACCAACACTGCCTTAGAGTTAGGATAATGTTTTCACATTACTTCCAACATTTGTCATTTCCATTTTCTGTCATGTTAGCCAATTTTATAGCTCTGAGGTGGTACCTCAAAGTTGTTTCAATTTACATTTCCCTGATAAATAATGATTTAAAGCATTTTTCTTATGACCAATGATAGCTTTAATTTCTTCATAGTATAGTTCTCTATATATTTGATGAATGGTGCCTTTATCAGAGAAACTTGCTATGAACTTGTTTCTCCAGTTTCCTGCTTTCCCTCTAATGTGTTCTGCATTTGTTTTGTTTGTGTAAAACCTTTTTAATTTAATGTAATCAAAGTTATCCATTTTACATCCTGTAAGGCTCTCCATCTCTTTTTTTTTGGTCAAAAATTCTTCCATTACCTATAGATCTGACAGGTAAAACATTCTATGCTCTCTTAATCTGCTTATGGTATCACTCTTTGTGTCTAAATTATGTAACCTGCTCTGCTATCTGAGGCTTGCATTTGATAAGTGTTTATTGCAGTTACATTCACAGTTATGACTACTGTGATTTTCCTCCATCCAACTTTGTTCCCCTGTTTATCCTTCTCTCTCTCTCTCTCTCTCTCTCTCTCTCTCTCTCTCTCTCTCTCTCTCCTTCCACTCTGTCCCTTTTTAAATGTGTTTTACTTCTTACCACCACCTTCCCCATTCTCCTGTTTCTTCTATCAGCCTTTCCCCCTTCTATCACTCCCTTCCCTTCCTCCTTCTTTATAGGGCAAGATAGATGTCTATACACAAATGAATGAGCATATTATTCTTTCTTTGAGCCAATTCCAATAAGAGTAAGGTTTAAGAATTGCCCCTTATCTTCCCCTACACTGTAAAAATTCTTTCTCACCTCTTTTACATGAGGTGATTTATCCCATTCTACCTCTCCCTCCCCCCTTCTCCTAGTGCAACCCTGTTCCTTACCCCTTAATTTTATTTAATTTTCTATATCATCTCATCTTAGTCAACTCACACTCATTCTCTCTGAGAGAATTCAATTGCCCCCTTAATGATTAAGTTCTTAGGAGTTAGAGGTATCCTTTCATGTAGGAATGTAACCATTTTAACCTTATTCATTCTCTTATGATTCTCTTTCCTGCTTACCTTTTTATGTTTCTCTTGAGTCTTGTATTTAAAAGTCAAATTTTCTATGAAGCTCTAGTCTGTT
Organism: Vombatus ursinus; assembly: GCF_900497805.2. NCBI lineage: Eukaryota > Metazoa > Chordata > Mammalia > Diprotodontia > Vombatidae > Vombatus > Vombatus ursinus. The sequence goes on along the minus strand of NW_020954590.1, from coordinate 31,264,542 downwards.
CATCAGGAGTGCTTGAAGTCCTCTATTACATTAAATATCCATTTTTTTTTCATCTAAAGATTAATACTCAGTTTCGCTAGGTAGGCAAATCCTTTGCCTTCAGGAATATCATATCCAAACCCCTCTGATCCTTTAATGTAGAAGGTGCTAAAAGATGTATAATTCTGACTGTGGCTCCAAATATTTGAATTGATTCTTTCTGGCTGCTTGGACTATTTCCTCTTTGACCTAGGAACTCTGTAATTTGGCTATAATATTCCTTGTTATTTTCATTTTGGGATCTCTTTCAGGAGATAATTGGTGAATTCTTTCAATTTCTATTTTACCCTTCAGTTCTAGGATATCAGGGAAGTTTTCCTTGATAATTTATTGAAGGCTGAATTCTAGTTTGTGTTTTGTTTTGTTTTGTTTTGTTTTGTTTTGTTTTTAATCATGGCTTTCATGTAATCCATTCATTTTTAAACTACTTTTTAAGTCAGTCATTTTTCTGATAAGGTATTTCATATTTTCTTTTTTTTATTTTTTAAATTTCATTTTATTTTTTCTTCACTCTGTCATTTTGTGGGTTCTGCTGTTTTAGAATTTGCTTAGAGTCATTTTTTATAGGTATGTGGAGGGGTTTGGGGAAGAGCTCAAGCAAGTCACTGCTTTTGCTCCATCATCTTGGCTTCACCCTCTATTTTATTGTTTCTTGATGTTTCATGGAGTTATTAGCTTCCACTTGCCCAATTCTAATTTTAAAGGAATGATTTTCTTTAGTGAGCTTGTGTACCTATTTTTCTATTTGACCAGTTCTGCTTTTTTAAGCTTTTCTCTTCAGTGGGCTTTTGTGCTTCTTTTACCATTTGGCCTATTCTGATTTTTAAGATGTTATTTTCTTTGGTATTTTTTGGTGCCTGTTTTACCAAGCTATTGACTCCTTTTCATGATTTTTTGTATCACCCTTATTAATTTTTCCAATTTTCCTCTACCATTCTTATTTGATTTAAAAATTCTTTTGAGCTCTTTCAGGAATTTCTTTTTGAAGGGTGGCTAAAACAAATTCTTATTTTTTTTTTCCTCTTTGAGGATTTGCATGTAGCTCTGTTTAATTTTTTTGGACATTGCTTTCTTTTGAATTTGTGTTTTGATCATCCATGTCACCATGTAATTTTCTATGGTCAGCTTTTTGTTGCTGTTGTTTTCCCATTTTTCCAACCTATTTCTTGACTTTTAACTTTATGTTTAAATTGGACTCTGCTCTCAGAGTGGAAGAGGGTACTGTCACAAGCTTTGGATTTTCATGCTGCTGTTCACAGAGCTAGTTCTGGGGGTCGATAAATTTTGAATTCTTACAAAGTGGTATGATTTAAGGAGAGTTGTGATCACTGCTCTCCTGATCTGTGCTCTGCTCTGTCAATGACCACAAACACTCTTTTTTGCCCCGGAACTGTACCAGATTCCTGTTCCTGCTGGTTCTCCTTCTCACCCTGGGACTTCAATCTGAAACCCTGTGTGTACAGTGCAATAGAATCTTGTTCTCACTGCTAGTGAAGCATCCCCTGTAATCTCCTTCTGACCAGACACCTAACTCTCTTATGATCTGTGGTCTGAGAACTCTAGAAGCCACTGCTGCTGATTCAGTCACCCCCAAAGCCTACTGCTGGCTTGCTGGACATACCCTGAACTGACTTAGCCTGTGCTGCACTGCACTTACTCTCATCCCAGTGAGACAAACCTTTCCTGCCTTCCTTCCTTCTAAGTTATCTTGTGTTGGAATATTTTTTTCACCCAGTCCTTTGCTGGTTCTTCTTCTTCAGAATTCACTTTGAGTCATTATTTTAATGTTGTTTGGAAGGTGGTTTGAGAGAGCTCAGATGGATTCCTGCCTTTACCTCACTGTCTAGGCTCTTCTTTTTTGTTCCATTTCTACAGGATCTTGCAATTATCCATCTAATCTTCAATGTGTTGTTAGTATGTAATTAACATATGAATCTTTCAGGGACATTTGTCTTTTAATACAGTATTCTTGAAGACTCTAAATTCCTTAAGAGCTAGAAGCATGTACCTTCAGCTGTGAAATGTTACCTACCATGACAGTTGAGTGGGAAGCATGTTATTTCCCTAGGCACTAATCTTTCAGATAATCTTCAAACTAGTCCTCATGCTCATATAACTTAAATAATTAAATGAGATATATATGCAAGATAGTACCCTTATTACTGTTTCTCTGTTCATAAAACTATAACTTATATCTGGCAAACACAGACTTATCCTAGAAAGTTAACATCTTAGAGGGGAGGCAGTGCTTCCTCTATCAGACCATAGCATTCACATATCCTGTTATCCTGAGGAGCCTCTCTTAGTTTCATCTTCCCCTGCAAAATTTATGAAACGAAGGACCAGAAAGCACTATCTTTGGGATTATTTCTGTGCCTTTCCTCCTCAAGAGTCCAATGGTTTTCCCATATACCCTTAATTGTGCTTGCCTAAGGTAGAGGGAAAAAGTAATTGTTGCTCAATTTGTTATAAAATATAATTTTGAAAGGTTATCTTCTATAATTTCCATTGCTTTCAATGAAGTTTGCTCTCATTTTGCATTTAATTAATATTTATTTTTTTATTTTCTTAAATATAAGTTTGCTCACAATATGGGCAATTAGAACAGCCAGTACTGACTCTTCAAAATGGCCTGAAGTTCTGAAAATCTTATTTAGCATGGAAAAAGAATATTTTAGGTAGGAATCATTAAATTATTTATCATGGAATAGTAGTTAATATGACTTTGACCAGACTACTAAAAGCAGCCTGGTGACAGGATGTTACATTTAATCATTTAAAAGAGTAATGCTGATGAAAGCATTTTTTCTACTGCAAAATTAATTATTTAATGTGATCTTGAATTGAGAAATAAATCAATTTCTCTAATTTTTATTTGCAATTATTTTTAGAAAACCTGACTGAATTCTCAAAACTTTTCCCCCCTAATTTCCCTTCCTTTTCCCTTTGCCTCTCCTTTTCTTCTTACTCCTCCTCTTGATCCTTCTTTTCTTCACTTATAGGTGTCTCAATGAAATATATGTATATACAGATTAGATTTATATCATGGAATTGCAAAATCCTAGTTAGTACAAGCTTTGAGATCATTTTCTTAAATATGTACCTAGGAGAGAAAAAGAGCTTTTTCTCCACCCCCTTTGTACCCAAATCAAGCAATTATACAGATTGTACTTAAAGACCTAGTGTTTGAGAAAGCCAATAATTCCAGAGTCAACCCATTTTACTTTTTGAAGACTCTAATTATTAGAAAGGCATCTAGGTGGCACAGTGGATGGAGCACTGGGCTTAGAATCAGAAAATCTCATCAACTTGAGTGTCACTTAACCCTGTTTGTTTTAGTTCCTCATCTGTAAAATGAGCTGGAGAAGGAAATAGCAAACACTCCAGCATCTCTGCCAAGAAAACCCCAATCAGGGTCACAGAATCAGACACAACTGAAATGATTCAACAACAATTGTTAGAAATATTTTTCTCACATTGAGCTAAAATGTACTTTATAATGTCCATCCATGATTATTCAATCTATCTTTGGAATAAAGCAAAATAAATCTCATTTTTTTTCATATAACCCTTCAAGTTTTTTGAAGAATATCATCATATATTACCCAAATTTTCCCATTTCCAGAATAACCACTCAGATCCTTTAATATGCCTTACCTGGTTTTATTTTGAGTCCCTTCATCAATTCTATACCCCCTTTTTCTTCAATTTTTCTATATTATTTCTCAAATGTGACACCCAGATGTAAGCATCATACTTTTAGAGCACAAGATAATATATTATAGCTATTTTCTCAGGAAAAAATCCATGCCACATTCATTAGACTCATAAAGCTTTTTTACATATGAATTTACTGTGGCTCTGTGAATGAAGGCCTGGTTATATTTAATACATCCATATGAAGTAAAGATAATTTTTCCTTTTTGACTAGAAGGATGGAAGAAGTATTTGGTGACTCTCAGAATTTTAAAGTATATTTCCTGACTAATGGAAGGTGTAGCTCTCAGATAATTATCTGAATAATTCAAGTAAATGAAACATGCCTTTCAGAAAATAAAAATAATCAATCTGATTATTTCTCTTTGATCCAAATTTGGTGGATAAAACACTAATCTTGTTCTTACTCTACCTATGTAGAAACAAATTTTATCAGGTCATGGCATCATTTCACTCTTGTGGTAAATGAATCAGTTTGTTTTATTTAGTAGATTTTCTTTGTATAAGGAAAGGTTCCATGGGGGAAGGAGCTAATTGAAAAGTAAGGGTAATATTAAAATAAAGCCATAACACATTTTAAAAAATAATTCTCCCATTGTGTTTCCATGGCAAGTAATGGTAAGGATGAATTACTATGCAAATAAAAAATAATGGAAATTAGTTTAATTTGAATTTTTGTGTGGGAATGATCAGAAAATAGATAAGAAGCAAAGAGGTTTATTTTTTGGTACATTGTAGGAGCTTAATTCAAATGCTCATTGAACTGAATAGAAAAAGAGGAAGTACATGAAAATTAAGAGGTCCCAAGTGCAAGAAACTATTTATAAATAATTCTGACCTGTGGGAATCTGATCTGTAGATAGAAATATATATATATATTTAATTTTTAAAGAAAATTTCTAGTATAATCTCTTCAAAACAATAGTTCTTCTATTGCTGTATGTCCTTATTTTGCTAATTTCAAAGATTGCTCTGAATAAAGATCTATCCTATGCTGGAGGCAGATACAGATAGATGATTATCTAGAAATAATGCTTTCTTGTACATGAGATTTGTAAAACACTCCAAGTTCCTGTATCATGTAGAAAGTGGAATATAAAATAGAGATAATTATCTAGCCACTAAAAGCAAAAATATAGAGTAGATCACTAAGTCAGAAGTGGGGTTTGGGTCTTGATGTATAATTACCTCAATTCCCCACTTGACATTTTGTGCATAATGCGGATTGTAAGAAAATGCTACAGTTGAATTTTAGACCAGAAATGTAGCTACTTTTCTAAAATGTTCAACTTTGTTGGATAGGCTTTTTAGGATAATTGTTTTAAGGCAACTGATGAGTAATAGGGATTTTATTCATCACAAGTTATTTCCTTATGCCATGTAAGAGTAGTTAGAGCTTTTATTCCTTTGATACAAACATTATAGATCAATTTTAACAATAACATTTCAACACAGGATGGGAAAACAGGTGACATTTCCTGTAATGAAACTGAATGAATGAAGGACAAAGGGTGCACTCTTACTTCATTGCAAGGTACAGAGGATTCTGCTGTACAGCTCCCATGAATATTAAAAATGCAGATTACTGATCCAATAGAGGGTGACGGCTCATTCTCAGAAGTCACAGTCCATCACGTAAAGTCATATTTAGGGACTGTACCGTTGCAGGTTATGGTTCTTGGGCACCCTTTAGTTAGCAGATTCTTGACACAAAAGACAGTTACTGTGTATTTATAGCCTTTAAGGTCACTGATCATTGCTATGATAGACCATTATGTCTCCGGAACATGTCGGCTGTTGGAACTATCGGTCTATTAATGAAATCTTTCCTGCACTAACACGCGTGCACTACAAGTCCATCTGCCAAATATCCATTTGAAAAATTTAACTAGAATCTATTCTGCATATACATGTACAAGTCATTTGACAGTTTCTTTGTAAATTTACTATAATTTCTTCCCAATAGTCCCCTCCCCCCACAAACACACACACTTGAAAGTTCTTTGCCCCTTTCTCTATTAATGCTTTGCAGCATTTTAGTTACTTTGATAATGGCAGTCTAAAAAAGTGGCCAAAATATTGGCTTATACATTCTATCAATTTTCAGTAGCTACATAGCTAGGATAAATCCCCTAGCACAGCCACTACCATTTGAAGAAGACAAATGCTCCAGATAATATTTCAGGTTTTTTGGAGTCATTATTTGTTTCATCATTATTCTGATTCGTTGTCATTACACAAGACAAAGACTTTGAAAGAAAATGGCTTATTCAGAAAAGGCATGGCAGGAACCAGTTAACATTGCTGCTGGCTGGTTGTACTAAATTACCCTCAATAAATTTCAAAGATGGCACATAAGGGAGAAATGAGAAAGAAAGAAGTCTAGGAAGTTTGAATTTGACCTTTGAATTGTAAAATGACTGTTTAAGGTTAAGACAAAAACTTAGCAGTCCTCAATTTAACTAAAGCTATTATACTTTTTGGTGTAGCAGGAAAGGATGGAGCTGGACATTTTACATGTAAACTGCTTTTCTTGTTTACATCTAAATATTGCAATCTGTCATATACAATCTCAAAGTAAAAGTTTACTAATGTGCAAGGCACTGGGGCAGATACTAGGGCTATATAGGGAAAATGAAAAACAAAATAACCCTGCCTTGAAGGAGCTTACATTATTCTAGGGGAAATGTCCAGATCTGAAATGTAATTGATATTGAGAATACTGAATTAGTGGCCACCTTCACCAATTCAGTTCACCAACTGTGCTGCAAGTTAAACTCTTACAGAACTGCCTGGACCATTGAGAGTTTCAATGACTTCCCAGGGTTACACTGCCAGAATGTGTCAGAGACAGGGCTTAAACCCAGACTTTCTGATTATAATTCCAGGTCTCTAACCATTATACTATGCTGTGTACTCATATGTAAATGTGATAATTTGAGGAGGGAGAAAGCACTTAACTGAGGAGATCAGGTTATGTTTTTAGGAAGTGGCATATATGTGAAGAGAGTCTTGAAAAAAGTGAAAGATTCTAAGAGGCAGAGATGAAGCAGGGCTGCATCTCTAGCATAAAAGAGAGCTGACACAAGGGCACCAAGGTAAGAAATAAAATAACAGGTTGTGGAATATCAAGAAAGTCAGTTACATTTTGGCCAGAATGTAAAGTGTGTTAAGGGGAGTAACGTACAATAAACCTGAAAATTATTTTGAATGTCAAACCAAAGGAGATTTATTTTATCCTAGAGACAACAGCATACCACTTAAGGATCCTGAGTGACATGATCAGACTTGTGCTTTAGGAAGATTATTTTGTCAGCTATTTGAGGAATGTATTGTAGTATAAGAGGAAATTAAAACCAGTGCATGCAAATAATGAAATAATTTTCTGCATTTCTATCTCAGCAACCTCTGCTGTAGTCCAGAATTTTAGCAAATTTTTTTTGGGGGGGGTGATTTTTTATTAGTCTCTAAATAGGTTCTAGTAGCTCCTAATAGATTCTCCAATATCTTGGTATTCTGAATACCACTTCCAAATTGTCAGATTATTTTTCCTAAAGCCTATATCCGATATAGCTATTCAACTTTCAGTTTATTCCAGTTGACTACTGAATAACACTGGAACTCCTTAACCCAAAAATTAAAGTCCACCTTATTCTGAATTAAAAAAATACAACCTTCTAGGCTCATCTCCCACTAATCTGTTACATTAAACATCTCTCTGCCTGTAACTGTAGGCATTGAACATGGCCTAGAATTTTCTACCTCCATGACTTTGTTCATGCCGTTTCCTCCTCCTAAAATGCCCTTTCTCCTTCACTGTAAACTTACAAGTCATATTTATTTTTCATGGTTGAATTTCAATAAATTCTATTTTTTCCCAACAAGATAAAGTATCACCTTTTTCCCAACTCCTATACCATATTGAAACTTACTTTTCAATAATCATATTGTTTCCTCTGTTAGAGTTATTTGAATAAATGTCATATCCTTTTCTGACATTTTAAGCTCCCTGAAGATGTTAGGGATGGATTTGTTCATCTTTGTAGTTTCTATAGTGCCTTGCACGAAATAAGTGCTAAATAAGAGTGTAACAAATTAAAATATAGGTCCCCTTCCACTCTTTGGCCCTTCCCAATCATTGGAGATCATCCAAGCTCAGGGCCTTATTGGAGGAGACCAAGAAAAAGGTGACAGAATTCTCAGTGATAAAGGGATTTGAACCCAAGGATAGAGAGAAGAGTAGGAAGGACAAAGAGGGACAAAGGAGGTAGAATGGTGATAAAGGATGAGTAAATCCATCTAGAACTAACTCCATTTCTCTTTAATAAGTCCTTGATATCACTGAACTACAACTAGTTCAGAAGGATAGAATCAAAGGTGGAGAGTTAAAGGTATGTGCTTAAATGAACAGCCAACAGGAGCAGGAAGGAAAGTGTCCACAGGAACGTTTGTGCGCACTGTGCTGTGATATGAAGAAGGGATGAATCCCTGATCTGGAGTTCATAATTCCTTCATCTAATGATTGACTCTCCTGGATATCATGGTGAATGACACTTAAGAGATGCTTAAGAAAAAAAAGCTTAATGATTGTTCAATTGGATGTGTTTTATTTCCTATACTCCCTTATTTGCTTCTAAGTAAGATGGTTATGAGGGTGTTACGCAAAATGAACTGCTTACTCATAGTAAGAGGAGTAACTAATGGATTGACTGATCTCTAAACCTCCTGGGTTTGTACAATGACCATAAATGGGTTAAGTTCTGTCTAATTCCTGGAGAAATGGTGGGTTTATTGTAGGTGTTAGAATGCAGACAGTGTAATTCCTTTTTGTTGATTATAACCTAGTAAGTAATACACTATCTTTAGTATTCATTCATAGGTCTGCCCATTTGTTTGAGTGGCAGACTCATACTACCAAAATTACATGATTAATTTTCAGCAAAGGATAGGAAATTTGGGGAGGAAATTGAGTTTCTGGTAGCTGTAGTATTAAAAACTATTTTGATTTCATAACCCTCAGAGTATGACAGGGCCACCAAAAGAGAAGAAAAAAATGATGGATATAAAGTTGTTCACAAGAATCATAGACAGCTTCTCTCTTCATATTCACTAACTTTGGAATGACATAGCACTAGTGCAATGCATTGCTTACAAGGTGAAGATTGGCCTTCACTTGACCTACTCTTTTTGATGAATAGGAATAGGTTATTGACTAGCACCATTACCTCTTGGTTAAACATGCATAACATCTGTAGTGTGGCACTGGGAGAGGACAATCATGTATTTTGTATTAGAAATGAACTACTAATATAATTGAGGACTACATCTGCATTCTATCCAGACAACTCAAGATAAATGATTCAAGTTACCAGGTTGTTAAGGACAGTGTGAAAATAGTTGAGAGAACTTACAAAAGAAATAAGTTAGTTGATGAAGTGGATAGAGCACCAGGCTTGGAGTCAGGAAGACTCATGTTTGTGAGTTCTACTTTAGACTCAGACACTTATTATCTGTGTGACCCTGGAAAACCCTGTTTGCTTCAGTTCCTCATCTGTAAAATGAGCTAGAGAAAGAAATGGGACACCAATCCAGTATTTTCGCCAAGGAAGCCCAAAATGAAATTAAAAAGAGTCAGACGTGACTGAACAAAAAAAAATGTACTGGGATTTTGATTAGAAGGAGAAGGCATTAAGAAGAAGAAAAGACTATTACTATACAAAGATGTACTATCCCAACAAAGGAGCTTCCTAGACAAATGTCTTCCTTTCTTCTACCTTACCTCATCCTATCCTGCCTCTATATTTTTACTCACCTTTCCCTTTTACCTGGAATAGACTCTCCACTCTCATCTCTATCTTTTGAATTCTCTCTCTACCTTCAAGGGTAACATGACAACTTATCCCATAAAGCTGTTCTCTGACCACTCTGCCCCCAACATCTACCCACCAGGCAAAACAAATATGTTCATATTAAAAATATTCCTCTAAAGCAGGAGTCTCTCTTTTAATGATATAATGCTGTCACTTATAATGTAGGTAGTAGTGTGCCGGAATCAGGTTTAATCAACTTGTGAGAGCATTTATACCTCAGAAATCACTAAGAGTCGGGGTTAGCTTTATTGGTTTTTTTTAATTGTCTAGCCTTAAGAAAGTGCTAATAATGCAGATTAAATTATAAATGTGCAGTTTCATGTGCAATCATCTTTTTATTATAACATGTTATGGAAATTCTTATTTTATTCCATAAATTAAAAATAAAATAAATAAGAAATAAATGTGTGCATATTTTTCTTTGGGGGGGGAGGGGAGAAGAGGAGAGCTCAGCTTGGTTATTATACATTGCCAGCACTCTGCAGTACTGTTCTATAAACAAGTTCAGTAGCAGTACAGTAGAAGACCTAGGAAATAAATTCATCACTAGACTAGAGGTCTCTGTGCCTGGAAAAATGTTGTTCCTCTTTACTGAAATATGCCCAAACTACAACTCTAATAGTTAAGTGAAGTACATTGCTCATTAATTATAAATATCCATAAATTTGACAAATGCAGAGTTAAAAGAAACACCTAGTTCTCAGGTTAGTAAATACCCATTGTGTGTTGTTGCTTTAGAGTAAAAAGGGGTAACAGTACTGTCCAACTTCCTTAAAGGGAAGGAATGTCCCACTATCATATCTGTATTCTTATCTTGTTCCTTTAAAGAGTTCTGGGAGTTTACCCTTGGGTGAATTCCCCTCTATTCTGGTTGAACTGAGTAACCTTACTTGGGAATAGGAGAACTCCTTCACTCTGCGTTGTCTTGTATACTTTTTCCTATATATACCTTCTCTGATTTCTCTTTTGTTATGATTTGTCTAAATGGGTTTCTTTGCCATATGTGTTCATATGGAATTGGTATTGGTAGGGAAGAGGTTGAGCCTTAGATATAGAACTTGGAGTCTCCCCTTTCTCTCTTAAATGACAAAACAATCAGAAGTTAGATAGCACCTATACTATAGACTACTACTACTAATAATAATGCTAGTATTATTAATAACTGATATTTATGTAATACTTTAAGAATTGCAAGATGTTTTTACATCCATTATTTAGTTTGAGCATCACAACACCATTGATCGTAGTCATGCATGTGATTGTCCTCTCTTCACCACTCAAATTGTAAACTCCATGAAAGTAGGACCTCTACCATGTTTAACTTAATATTGCCAGTAGAGCATATACTTCATACACAGCAGGCACTTAATTAATGAATTGGATTAGGTTGAAGTGAACTGAAACCTGAAAAAAAAAATTCCAACCTAAACACCAGACTCCTCAGTATCAAGTGTCTGGTAAATGCTTTGCTGACCTGACTATTTGCTGGTGCTCTCTAGAGATTTCTTTTGATTTAAAGGGACCCTGTGCCTTTTACTGAGGGATCCAGGACTTGTTTACAGCAGAGTGTGATAGTATAATTTCCAGCAGGCAGCATTTATTTTTTGCATTTTCACTACCTTGGAACTGTGCCTTCCTTGAGATCAAAGGGCTGTGATGATGATATACTGTACAGTACATTGCCTTTTCTCAACAGTGCAGGTGTATTCAACAATGAAATTAAATTCAATACTCATAATGATTTGTCTCTGTGCCTGGAAAGATGGTGTTTCTCTTTACTGAAATATGCCCAAGCTACAACTCTAATAGTTAACTGAAGTACATTGCTCATTAATTATAAATATCTGTAGGTTTGACAAATGCAGTATTAAAAGAAATACCTAGTCCTCAGGTTAGTAAATACCCATTGTGTGTTGTTGCTTTAGAGTAAAAAGGGGTAACAGTACTGTCCAACTTCCTTAAAGGGAAGGAATGTCCCACTAAAATAATTATGTCATTTGGGAAACAGTACCTCATAGTAGTTAGATAGTTACTTGTTTCATTTATCTTATCTTTTCTGGGGGCGGAGGGATATGTATAAGAAGCAAGGAGAGATCACAAGGAAAGAAGGAAAAACAAAAATATTAAGAAGAAAATAAAGATTTGCATTATTACTGTGGGAATTGCTATAATGGATCATGTCTAGCGTTTAACTAAAATAATAGTTTATTATTCACACAGGATTTTCCATAACCCATATCTATGCCTTTGCATAGGTTATCTATAGTGTCATATAATATGCAGTAACTAGCAGAGCCAGAATGGAAACCCAGATCTTTAGACAAATTCCAACCTAATGGAAGCTTGAACTCCACCGTATCTTACTTTCTTCTTCTAGTGAGCCTTTTGCTTTATCAGACCTGGAACCACCAGGTCTCTATGTCATTTCCTGAAGTGTTCCCAATGCTCCTTTCCCTCTCTACCAGTTTCCAGTACCCCTTTAATTATTGTCTTTCCCTATACTTTAAATGGAACTATCTTTTCCATTTACCAGACATCCTTTATCTATTTCCTAAAGTATAGTGACTAGAACTCCATAGAGCATTCCAAGTGGAGGCACTATTGTTTTATTTAAATGTACTCACTGTCCCAAAGCCCATTTGTACAGGACTCTTCCCTTTTTGGTGGAGATGAAGACCTTCCTTACCCTACCTGAAAGGAGGAGTGGAACTGGTAAGAGAGCACAGCTTCACCTCTTAGTGAGTCCTTCTTTGGGGACTCTCTAAGAGTCTTTTTCTAGCATTGAGTCTGCTTCCAGCTTTGTGAGATACTGTGGAAGAGACCAACTCCACACCAGGTTGCTGAAGGAAATGAATCTGGTAAGACATGAAAGGAATTGGTGGTCTCTTTTGTATTCTATCGTATCTGTATTATTATCTTGTTCCTTTAAAGAGTTCTGGGACTTTACCCTTGGGTGAATTCCTCTCTGTTCTGGTTGAACTGAGTAACCTTACTCGGGAATAGGAGAACTCCTTCACTGCATTGTCTTATATACTTTTTCCTATATATACCTTCTCTGATTTCTCTTTTGTTATGATTTGTCTAAATGGGTTTCTTTGCCATGTGTGTTCATATGGAACTGGTATTGGTAGGGAAGAGGTTGAGCCTTAGATATAGAACTTGGAGTCTCCCCTTTCTCTCTTAAATGACAAATCAATCAGAAGTTAGATAGCACCTGACCACGTCCCCTAGAATAATAATATTTAAGGAAGCAGAATGGTACACCTCTCTCTCTAAGGAAAGCAGAGTAGCAGCCTTAACCTCAACCTCCTTCCCCTATTGGCAGAAATAAAAGTCTGTCTTAGAGAAGGGTGGGGGGAGAATAACCTAGATATGTCTATTCTGTTTCCCTTAGAGTCACGTACAATGACAGTTATTGCCACATTGTGAGTGTTACTACAGGTAGGGCTCACTCACTCTTTCTCTTCCATATATATGGATGAGGTAATGTAGTCTCTGTTGCTCCAGAGTTGTTGATGATATTTTAAACTAACTGCCTTTTCACTGGACAGGGAATAATCTACAAGGGTTCCCAAGTCCCTTTTTGAGGTCAAAACTAATACCTTAAAGCCGTATATTTTGTAAGTATAATTTGAATTATTTTCTCTAAATGAGTCTCTTTATTTTAACTCATTAAAACATCTACCACTTCCCTGTTCCATTTCAACATTATGCTAACATTCTATTGATGAAAACATCTATTTTTCTACACATACTTACCCAAGAGCAAAATTATAAATTAAAGAAGGAAAGTGTGAATTACTTTGCAGGATTCTGATGAAAATAGAATCAGAAGTCATGCTGCTAGACTGTCTGACTATTGTGCTTTATAGTTATTTAAATATCTCCCTCATAACACACACACACACACACACACACACACACGCACAGCATTGATGTCCAAAGGTGATATTCACAATAGAGCAAGGCTGATTTTGAATTTATCACAGTACTTTATTATGACTTTTATGTCTCAGATGCTACTTACAAAATATCTTTTATATAGAGTGAATAGATAGAAGGGATCCTGGATGTAATCATCTAGGAAATTCGATTCTGTCTAGGTTTTTTATGTTACAGAAGTTAAGAAAAGAAGAAGAAACATATTGTCTATATGTGAGTCATATCTAAAAAAAAAGAGCTTTCCTCTGTTAATTCAAAAAAGGAAATGAGTGGAGAGTTTTTTGAGCCCACTTAGGAGCACTCTGTTCAAGGGTTTCATTTCCTTGCCCACATTATGCCATATACATAGTAAGCACTAATACTAGTTAAAAGACTTTATATTCAGAGCCCTTTCCCTTCCTTAAGGAGTAGCCAAAGTCAGCTGTTGATCAGAGGAAACCAGAGGTAAAATAGTGTAACCCTTGTTTGCAAAGAAAATTGACCCCAAGGAAAGACAAAGGAATAAGAAGGTCTTAGAGGATGAGGATGGTTAGAGCAAGATGATGATTATGAAGAAGCAAGCCTACTATGACTGTGACCCCACTTTCTCTTAATGCAGATGTTCTAAATCAGGAGTGGGGAACCTTTGGCCTTGAGACTACATGTGGCCTTTTAGGTCCTCGAGTGTGGCCTGTTTACTGAGTCCAAGTTTTACAGAACAAATCCCTTTATTAAGGGGATTTATTCTGTGAAGTTTGGATTTGGTCAAAGGGCCACACTTGAGGACCTAGAAGCCCATGTGTAGCCTCGAGGCTGCAGGTTCTATACCCTTGTTCTAAACCTATTTTCTAGAAACTTTTAAAAAATATTTTGATATTTCAATAAATTATGTTCTTTTGTAATGCTTTGTATTTAATTTTATACAATAAAAAGCATTATTTTGAGAAGGGTTCCATAAGCTTCACCAGGCTGCCAAAGGGGTCCATGATACAAAATAAAATTAAACTTAATTAATGAGACTTTCATGTCTTTGGGGTAAAAGTGGTTCAGGAGGCCAGAAGCAAGACAGAAGAAGTTGGAGGTATGGCGTAAGAAGAGTAACCAGTGAGAAAAAAGAAAAGCAAAATAAAACAAACACATAGCAACAAGAACTTCTGCCTACCTTGTGCGGTGAAGGAGAGAAGAGACTCTGATCTACAGTTTTAAGGGTCTTAATTATGCAGCTTTGTGATTTCATAGATTTAACTGGTCTATAAGAACCACTTAGGCCTATCCTAGGTTAATGAAAGGTTATATAGCGGTTAATTTGTGTCAGATTCTAAATTATCAGAGGCAAAATTACACAATAAAAAGGTAAAGAAAATAGCAAAATAATAAACCATGGGAGTCAATCATTTATGGAGAAGAGAGAAATGGGAGTAAAAAGAAAATAGAAGATTGAAATTGGTCAAAGTTGGAATGGTTCGAAAACAGAAGAAGAAAGGGTTGCAAATGCAAAAAGTGATAATCAGGATAATAATAATAATAAAAACAACCACTCAGCATTTTGGAGACTGCTCATGTTTACAGGGCTGAATAATTTTGGGCTTATACCTGAACGCCCTTAGAAAACAAGGCTTTATTTTATTTTTTTTTCCTTTAAAATACCAAGAGAGTTCAGGAGAATAATTTCAATTGCATTTGGAGCAGATTGGAAGAAGGAATGAAAAATAACATCTTAGAGAGTCTGACAAGAGAAAGAAGAAGAAGACCTAGACTTTAAAACTTTTTTTTCTCCGTCTTGCAATTTGAATATAGCTTATTCTCCACTGTACCTCAGACTGTTAGGAAAATAATTTCTTGTACTCTGGTCCAGTCAACAAGCATATATTAAACACTTACTATTTGTCAGGCACTGTTAAGTGCTAAGTTCTGGGAATATGAATTCAAGCCAAAAGAAACATAGTCCCTGACCTCAAAGAGCTCACATACTAATGTGAGAAGACAACAATGCATTAAAATAAGCTGAGAAGAGAAATGAAGAAATGAATATACTTCGCATTTTCCTTAAAACAAAGGTACTAGGAGAAACCGGCCAGAGAAAGGACCTCAGAGGGGAACAGTTCTTCCAATGTGTGAAATTCAGGGGTCGAGAAAAACTCTAAATTGAGGAGGTTTCATCTGACTGAATATGATGTCATGAGTAATTTGCTAGGAAGAATGAGTTTCCTAGAAGATCAATGACAAAATGGAAACCCCAAAGTTTGGCTTACAAAGGAAACCTTTCTCCCTAGCCCTTGAAATAAAGATTAGTGACAGTACAGGTGCACAAGGAGGGAAATAAATAAGATCCTGTTGAAATATCTCAGTTGATTTATCATAATTTCCTATTTCAAGGGAAAGGAAGGACTTCTTCAGTTGCCACACAGAAGAGACTAGGGAGTCAACTTCCCAAAAGGCATAATGATGTATAACAGAAATGTCCTGCTTCCAATTTTGAGCATGAGTAAATGTTCTGTAAATGGTTCTGGAATGCTAACCATATAATAATGAGAAGATAAAGTGTTGAGAGCCTGCATAGATGGACCTGGGACAGAATCAAAAGACACCATTTGTAAGCCAGTGTCTTGATTTAGGCTCTGACTTTTTAAAGACAGACATATTCAAATGAGGAGATAGATTAAACTCTCAGTGTGGAAAAAAGGCATCATGCCTTTATAACGCCACTGAGGTGACCCAAGTGTGATCTATGAGATCCTGGCTCTGTAGTTACTTCTGTCACCATTGTGTCTATTCACCCTACTTTTTAGTGAGGAGAATGACTATGGCATTGTGACTTAGAAAGGTCAAGAGAAAGAGTCACAAGGAGGTCAGCAGCCTAATTCCATTCTGGGTTTTTCCGGAAGCCATATAAGGAAGAAAGTTCCAAGGGACCTGCCCACCTAGTTGAGCAATGGCAGAGATTCAGATTAATTTGCTCAATGGCCATGTTGCATTTGGAAATGAACTTGGTGGGTTGAGTGAAATAAAAATACTTGATTAAATCTGAGCTCATTCTCCCTAGAAACTGAGGTGTTATAGGGGAGAGTGAACACTCATGTATTAAGAGAAAATATTTGTTCTTCTCTTCTGGCTATATCTTCCCAGTAAATATCCCATTGTAAAAGCTAATCCATGGAAATTTGTGAATTGGAACTGGGATAGAAATCACTGAATGTTAATATTTGGGTGAACACACAAGAACAGAGGATTCAGGGAATAGTATTAGGTAAAGACTTGCCTGACCTCTCAGAAATACCGTAAGAACCCCAAAGTGTAGATGAAGTAGAATCATCTAACCTCAATCTGTGAAAGACAGGCAAAAACATTGCTATAGTATAAAGACAGTCTTTAGGTTCTCTGTAACTATTTACTAAGGGTGATAAGATTTTTGTTTTGTTTTTTATTTTTGTTGCTAGGCAATGGGGTTAAGTGTCTTGCCCAGGGTCACATAGCTAGTAAATGTTATGTGTCTGAGGCTGGATTTGAACTCAAGTCCTCTTGAATCTAGCACTGGTGCTCTATCCACTGCCACCAAGCTGCCCCTGCTTTGCTTTTTAAAAGCTTAGAGAAGGAAGAGCTACTTTGGGACAAACCTCGGTTCTTTGTCTCAAATAAAGATACTATTAGCTATTATTTCTAAGCTCAAAGGGCACAGATCTAGAGAATATCTGACCTGGAAGGGACTTTTGAGATTATATAGTCCAACTCCTAATTTCAGCAGATTATTCATCTGTGGCCTCAAGTTTATTCAATGTGCAGCAGCTAGTTACTGGCAGGGCCAGCAAGGAAATATTTGGACAGACTCTCCCATCATAATAACAGAATGCAACAAACGAGATAATTTCTCCCCTTCAAACATCCTCTGAAGGTGAATGATTGTTTAGTCATTATGAACTTGAAGGAATGACCTGACCTGTTGAGAGAATAAGACCCACTTCCCCTTAATGTATACTTGTCAGTAGACATAAACTATTATTGTAAATAATTTGTTAAGAGAAATGTTGATTATTCTAATCGAATACACATCTAAAAGCAATGGGTAGAGGTGCAGAGAGGGAGACTTTGGCTTAATGTTGTGCTCAAATTCCCAATATGTGTGTTCTAGAGTGAAACTTGCTGCCTTGAGAGCTGGTGGATAACCCTTTGTTAGGCAACTTCATGCAGAGACTGGATAACAATTTGAGGGTCTGGGACTGAATGTGCAAGCCATTGTTGTCCCTTCCTACTCTAAAATTCTGTGATTTTGTTCATAATATCTTTTCAAATTATTTCTAGCAACTAAAAATCAAAAGCTTAAGAAATGTGTCCTTTATTTGAAGAATCCAAAATTGTAAGGATAAAAATAGTTAAATTAATTAAATTGTTATATTAATTATCCCATTATTCTGATTTCCCTCAATTTTATAGGAAGAAGATAATGACCTATTAATCTCCTATCAAAAGGATAACTCCTACATATCATGTGAAAAAATTAGTGATTTTTCAGTCTATATCCTCAGTGGAAAGAAGTTACAATGACAAGAGCATTTGCTTTATAGTTCTCTTCTAAACTCCCTCCCATTCATTGGTGTTGCACATAGTACTTAGCATCTCTTTCCTTCAATATATAGCTCTAGCCATACTAACTGCAGAGTCCTGTGCCAATTTGATATTTTTAAATAAAACAAAACCTATTTAATAATAATAATTTCATATAGGCAAGACAATATGTATTCTTTCTTTAACAATTAACTCTTTCCTGGAAGATGAACAAAACTATAGCAACTAGCAAGGGGCAGCTAGGTGGCAAAATGGATAGAGCACTGGCCCTGGAGTGAGGAGGACCTGAGTTCAAATCTGGCCTCAAACACATAACACTCACTAGCTGTGTGACTCTGGGCAAGTCACTTAACCCCAATTGCCTCACATAAAACAAAACAAACAAACAAACAAACAGACAAAAAAACTAGCAAGAAGATATCCTCCCAACTTCTGGAGCTTCTGTCCACATTGCTTCCAGTGAACTTAAAATTTCAAAATGGATTTAACTCTGCAACATCCTCTCTGTTCTAGGGAGAAGAGATTCATATGGGCTCTGTAAAGAAATTATAATTTCTTGCCTTCCAAGCAGGAAGAGGGCCAATCTTTACATGTAGGAGGTAGGAAGAAAAGAGAGATCCCTCCAACACCCCATCTAAACAATTTCAGATTACAAGCGTGTTATAGAGTGAGTAAATTTAAATCTAGGGTAATATTGGGTCTGAGGTTCATTCTCATCCTTCCTGAGCCCTTTATTCATGAATCTGGTAAATTAAATAGGTGATGGAACTATTACAAGTAAGAAAAATAATACTAGCCCTAGAAAGGTATAGGAGAAGACACAAGGGTATCTGTGTACAGGCAAAGCACAGAACCTGGCCTGACCTAACTTGAGAAACAAAGGACAGCAAGGGAGTGCGAAGTTCCACAGGGATGAGCTCTGGTCTAAACCAATGCATACACTCAGTGGTTATAAATACACTTACCCAAAGGCAACAATTGCAAATTAAATAAGAGAAAGGGGAAAATGTGTTATGACACTTAGAACAACAACAAAAAATAGAATTAGAAGTCTTGGTTTAAACACAGGTTTAATAGAGCTTCCAACTGAAAAAAATGCAATGTAGCTAAAATAACACAGCAGGTACCATAAAAGGAAGAGCTTATATGATGAAGCTATTTTCATGGTAGAATAAGTGGCTGTATAACTGCATTTTTTTTTGTTCAGAGAATAAGGATTTTAGGTGGACTGGGATTCTTGAACTTTTTTTTTCGTGAATCCCTTTGACAAGCAGATGAAATCCATGGACCCCTTCTCAGAATAATATTTTTAAAATGTGTAAAATAGAATATATAGATTACAAAGGAAGCCAATTATATTGATGTACAAATATACACAAAAATACATATAATGGATATATGTGATATATACAGTGATCCTTTCCACATTTGAAGAATAGTCTTAGGGGTACAGTACCCAAGGATCTGGAAAATCCACATAAAACATTTTTGGCCCTTCATGATTTTTTTTTCTTTTAAGGAGTGTTTCAGTACCTTATTGCAAAATTTGGATAAATATTTTTCAATACTGTATATATATTTTATGCATTTCTGAGTTTCTAAGTTTTTTCTGTCATCCAATGCTTCTACAAAACTCCCCTGAAATTCCCATTTAAGTTCTTATGCTGACCCACAATGTATCGAGACCATGATGGGGAAAGTGGTGATGTAGAAGGGATAAATGTATGTATATAAGGTATACATAAAGAAAAAGACAGACATGTATTAGTACAGAGGAGCATTCCCTGGAGAAATATAGAGATAATGGTCTAGTGTTGGGGTTCCCTTTAAATTGAGGCCTTGGGAGGAACTTTTTAGCCTCTAAGCAGATGGTAGAGGGTGCCTCCTAGTTGTAAGTTAGTGTGTTCTCAAACTGAAGTTATCTTCCAGGATGATTCCAGGATGTACCATAGTACATGATTGAGAAGTCCCAAGCAGTGAAGCCTAATGGGGAATGAAGATATTGCTGTACTTATAGAAAACTATTTAAGTATTCTAGATAATAAAGCCTTCCATCCTAGTGATTTAAATCCCTTTGAAAACCGACAAAAGTCTCTCCACAACTAGAAAATAAAGATTAAAATTAGTTAATTGGTTGGTTGGTTGTTGTCCTTCATTCTTGAAAAAGACCAAAATGATAACCCTATGTTACAGTCAAGTTTTAGTGTGTCTGACTATGGCTGATCAGACCAATATTAATTCAGAATACTCTACCACAGGGCAGGCACAAATAGTCCATGTGAACATTTGGGATGGATTCTCTAAATCTGAGCATCTTGTGTTTCTTTTGAGCTACTTCAACTCTGCTTTGCTCATAGAGCACAGCACCTTCTCTGATAAGGGCACGCCATATTGAGTGGTCTTCTACCTGTGTCTCCCATGTCACACAATAAATTCCAAAGTTCTTAAAAGAGACCTTGAGAGCATCCTTATATCACTTTTTCTGAATATCATGAGAGCACTTGCCCTGTGTGAGTTCTCCATAAAATTGTCTTTTTGGAAAGCATACATTTGGCGTTCAAACAATGTGGCCAGTCGATCAGAGTTGTGCTATCTGCAATAGAGTTTGAATGTTTGACAGTTTAGTTTGAGAAAGGCCCTCAGCATCTGCTGTCTTATCCTGCCAGGTGATCTTTGGAATCTTCCTAAGACAATTCAAATGGAGGCAATTCAGTTTCCTGGCATGGCACTGGTATACTGTCTAGGTTTCACAGGCCTACAACAATGAGATCAGCACGACTCTGTAGACCTTCAGTTTGGTAGGCAGCCTAATACCCCTTCTCTCCCACACTTTTCTTTGGAGTCTCCCAAACACTGAGCTAGCTCTGGCAATGCATGTGCCAACCTCATTATCAATTTATATATCCCAGGAAAGTATATTTCCAAGGTAAGTGAACTTATCCATAGTATTTAAAACTTCTCCTTTTCTATAATTGATGGTTCCAAGCATGGATAGTGTGGTGCTGGCTGATGGAGTATCTGTGTTTTTTTAGTGTTAATTGTTAGGCCAAAATTGGCACAAACAGCAGAGAATCAATCCTTACTTTGTGGCATTTCCACTTCAGAGGCTGCATTGAGTTCACAATCATCTGCAAACAGAAAATCATGCACCAACACTCCCTCTGCTTTAGCCTAGGCTTATGGCCTTTTAAAGTTAAATAATTTAGTCAGTGTGGTAGCTGGCCTTGATGCTGTGTCCATGCACATTGAAGGAGTTTGACAACTGTAAACATCATGCTAAAAAGCATGGGAGCAAGCACACAGACTTGTTTTATTCTTAGCCATCACAAAAAGTTGCTATAAATAATTTTGTACCAACAGGTCCTTTTCACATTTTTGGATGTCTTCAGGATGTAGACCTAACAGTGCTGTAGCTGGATCAAAGGGTATGCATAGTTTTATAACATTTTGGGCATTGTTCCAAATTGTTATCCAGAATGGTTGGATCAGTTCACAACTCCACCAACATTGTAGGGTTGTCCTTTTTTGTCACATTAGCCAGTCTGTTAGGTATGAGATGGTACATCAGAGTTGTTTTAATTTGTATTTCTCTAATCAATAGTGATTTAGAGCATGTTTTCATATGCCTATAGATAGCTTTGATTTATTTGATTGAAAATTACTTGTTCATATCCTTTGACCATTTATTAATTGGGGGATGGGTTTTATGCTTACAAATTTAATTCAGTTCACTGTATATTTGAGAAATCAGGCCTATATCAGAGATAATTATTACAATTTTTTCCCCAATTTTCTATTTTGGTTGCATTGGTTTTATATGTGTAAAAACTTTTCAGTTTTATGTAATCAAATTATCTCCTTTAGACTTTGTAATGCACTCTCTATTTTATTTGGTCCTAAATTTTCTGCTTATCCATATATGTAACAGATAAACTATTCCATGTTTTCTTAACGCGCTTATGCTATCACCCTTTATTTGTAAATCACATACACTTGTTGCCTAGTCTTGGTATGAGTGTGAGATGTTGGTCTATACCTATTTTCTGTCATACTGTTCTGTAGTTTTCCCAGTAGTTTTTGCCAAATAACGAGTTTTTGTTCCAAAAGCTTGGATCTTTGGGTTTATCATACACTAGATTACTATGGTCATTTACTATAACGTAAATTTACCTAATCCATTCCACTGATCCCTCCCTCTATTTCTTAGCCAGTACCAGATTATTTTGCTAATTATCAATTTATAACACAATTTGAGATCTGGTATGGCTAGACCACCTTCTTTCACACTTTATTGTATTGATTCCCTTGATATCCTTGAGCTTTTATTCTTCCAGATGAATTTTATTGTTATTTTTCTAGCTCTATGAAATAGTTTTCAATACTTTGATTGTCATGCCATTGAAAAATAGATTAATTTAGGTAGAATTGTCATTTTCATTATATTGGCTCTGCCTACCCATGAGCAATTATTATTTTTTCCAAGTATTTACATCTGACTTTATTTGTGTGACAAGTGTTTTACAGTTGTGTTCATCTAGTTCCTGGGTTTGTCTTGGCAAGTAGACTTCCAAGGATTTTATACTGTGTATAGTTACTTTAAATGGAATTTCTCTTTTTATCTCTTGCTGCTGGACTTTTTTGGTAATATATAGAAATTTAGATGATTTATATGGATTTATTTTGTATCCTGGAAATTTGCTAAAGTTGTCAATAATTTCAAATACATTTTTAGTTGCTTCTTTTGTATTTTCTAAGTATACCTTCATGTAATCTGCAAAGAGTGATAATTTTGTTTCCTTGTTGCCTATTCTAATTCTTTTAATTTATTTTTATTCTCTTGTTGCTATAGCTAACATTTTCAGTAAAATTTTGAATAGTAGAGTTGATAATAGGCATTCTTGTTTCACCCTTGATTGTATTGGGAAGGCTTCTGGTTTATCCTTATTGCAAATAATGTTTGCTTATGGTTTTAAATAAATATTACTTATCATTTTAAGATAAGATCCATTTATTCCTATGATCTCTACTGTTTTTAATAGTAATGGGTGCCATATTTTCTCAAAGGCTTTTCCTGCATCTATTGAGATAATCATGATTTCTGTTAGTTTATTTTTTTATGGAAATGGTCAATTATGATGATAGTTTTCCTAATATGAACCAGCCCTACATTCCTAGTATAAATCCCACCTGGTCATTGTGTATGCTCCTTGTGATATATTACTATAATCTCTTTTTAAGATTTTTACATCAATATTCATTAGGGACATTGGTCTATAATTTTCTTTCCCTGTTTTGGTTCTTCCAGTTCAGGTATCAGCACCATATTTGTGTTGTAAAAGGAATTTGGTAGGACTCCTTCTTTACCTACTTTTCCAAATAGTATATATACTATTGGGATTAATTGTTCTTTAAAAGTCTGGTAGACTTCACTTGTAAATTTATCTAATCCTGGGCATTTTTTCTTAGGAAGTTCATTGATGAATTGTTCAATGTCTTTTTCTAAGACTGGGTTATTTAAGTATTTTATTTTTTTATTCTGTTAATCTGGGTAATTAATATTTTTATATATTCATATATTTTATTTAGATTGTCAAAATTTTTTGGCATATAATTGGGCAAAATAGTTACTAATAATTGTCTTAGTTTCCTCTTCAGGTGGCAAATTCACCCCTTTCATTTTTGACACTAGCAATTTGGTTTTATTCTTTCCTTTTTTTAAAATCAAATTAACCAATGGTTTATCTGTTTTATTGTTTGTTTGTTTTTTTTCATAAATCCAGCTCTTAGTTTTATTTACTAGTTCAATGGTTTTCTTACTTTCAATTTCATTAGTCTCTACTTTGATTTTCAGGATGTCCAATTCGGTGCTCAATTAGTGATTTTTAATTTGTTATTTTTCTGCTTTTTTAGTTACATGCTCAATTCATTGATCTGCTTTTTCTGTATTTTATTGATGTAAGCAATTAGAGATATCAATTTTCCTCTTAGTACTGTTTCTTTGTCTGTATTCCATAAATTTAGGTATTTGTCTCATTGTTGTCAATTTATTTAATTAAATTATCAATTGTTTCTATGATTTGTTTTTGACCCATTTATTTTTTATATTAGATAATTTAATTTCCAAGTAATTTTAATTACTCTTTCCATTGTCCATTATTAAATATAATTTTACAGCATTATGATCTGAAAATGATGCATTTACTATTGCTGCTTTTTTGACTGTAAAGTTTTTATGTTC
This sequence comes from Vombatus ursinus, assembly GCF_900497805.2. NCBI lineage: Eukaryota > Metazoa > Chordata > Mammalia > Diprotodontia > Vombatidae > Vombatus > Vombatus ursinus. Next base: position 31,240,197 of record NW_020954590.1, on the reverse strand, counting down.
TAATATGTGGTCAGTTTTTGTGTAGGTGCCAGGTACTGCTGAGAAAAAGGTAGATTCCTTTCTATCCCCATTCAGTTTTCTCCAGAGATCTATCACATCTAACTTTTCTGGAATTTTATTTACCTAGTTAACTTCTTTTTATTAATTTTTTGGTTATATTTATCCAGTTCTTAGAGGAAAAAGTTGAGGTCCCTCACTATTACAGTTTTATTGTCTATTTCCTCCAGTTACTCATTCAACTTCTTCTTCAAAAATTTACATACTATACCATTTGAGGCACATATATTTAGTATTAATATGATTTCATTGCCTATGGTACCTTTCAGCAAGATGTAGTTTCCTTCCTTATCTCTTTTAATTAGATCTATTTTTGCTTTTGCTTTGCCTGAGATCATGATTGCTACCCCTGCTTTCTTTGCTTCAGCTAAAGCTAAATTCTGCTCCAGCCTCTTACCTTTACCTGTGTATATCTCTCTGCTTCAAGTGTGTTTCTTGTAAACAACATATTGCAGTATTCTGCTTTTTAATCCATTCTGCTCTCTGCTTTTGTGTTATGAGTGAGTTCATCCCATTCACATTCATAGTTATGATAACTAACTGTGTATTTCCCTCCATTTTATTTTCCCCTTGTTTGTCCCCCTCACTCTTACCCCACCAACCCTTCCCTCCTCACAAGTGTTTTACTTCTGATCACCACATTTCCCAATCTAATCTCCTTTTTATCACTTCCCCTTCCTTCTTCTATTATCCCAGTCCCTTTTTACTTCCTTACAGAGTAAGAAAGAGTTCTATATCCAACTGAATGTGTGTGTGTGTGTGTGTGTGTGTGTGTGTATGTTTTATTCCCTCTTTGAGCAAATTTTGGTGAGAGTAAGACTTAAGCTTTGCCTGCCACACACCCTCATTTTCTCCTCCATTATATCAGCTCTTTTATGCTTCTTTTATGCGGTATAATTTTCCCCATGCAATCTCCACCCCACTTCTTCTTCCAGTGCAATATTCTTTCTCACACCTTTATTTTGTTTTTATTTTTGTTTTTTTGGTTATCTCATCGAAGTCACCTTATATTCACACCTTCTGTCTATATATACTCCTTATAATTGCTCTTATCATAATAAAGTTCTTAAGAGTTACAAAATCTTGCCATATAGAAATATAAAGAATTTAACCTTATTGAATTTCTTAAATTTTCTCTTTCTTGTTTCTTTTTTGCCTTTTTATGTGTCCCTTAAGTCATCCATTTGGAGGTCAATTTTTTTTTATTCAGCTCTGTTCTTTTAATTAGGAATACTTGAAACATATTCATGGCTGTAATATTAACTCCTTTGCCTTTCAGTATATCATATTCCAAGCCCTCCTTTTCTTTAAGGTGGAAGCTGCCAAATACTGTGTAATCTTGACTGTAGCTCCATATTTAAATGGTTTCTTTTTGGCTACTTCTAGTACTTTCTCCTTGATCTTTGAGCTCTGGAATTTGGCTTTAGTATTCCTGAGAATTTTCATTTTGGTATTTTTTAGGTGGTTATTGGTGGATTCTTTCAATTGTTGTTTTGCCCTCTGGTTCTAATAGGGCAGTTTTCTTTGGTAATTTCTTGAAAGATGTTCTACAGGCTTTTTTTTTTTTTCTTATGGCTTTCAAGTAGTCCAACAATTGTTATATTGTCTCTTTTGGATTTATTTTCTTGGTCAGTTGTTTTTCCAGTGAGAAATTTCACATTTTCCTTTTTTTTTTTTTAACTTTTTTTATCATATCTTGGAGTATCATAGAGTCATTAGCTTCCACTTACTCAATTCTAATTTTCTTCTTAACAATAACAATTTTAATGATTAATTATCTCAATCTGACTGGGTCTACAACCCTGGGCTCATCCTGTCATGATTGGTGAGTCAGCCAGCACAGATGCATATGGACCAGATCAAATAAGAAAATATTTAGGGAGGCACTCAGAACAGTGCCTGGCACAAAGTAGGCATTATATAAATATTTATGCCCTTCCCCATCCCAACTAGCCAGTGCCAGACCCCGGACCATGATTCACATCCCATTGGATTCTCCACCAGTCCCCATCTCCTGACCAGCTTCCATATGACCACTCTCACATTCCCCAAACCACAAGCACTTGCTTTGGGAGTAGTAACCAAATTAACACCATTGTTTCTGCATGAGTGTGTCAATCAGTGGTCCTAAGACTGTGCTCATCTCCCTTGTAAGAGACCAAAATTTCCTTCCCTCCCCCCCACATGTTGTTTCCCCTTAAATGAATGTAAGATTCTTGAAAGCAAATGCTGTCTTACTTTTTCTTTGTATCCCCCACATTTAGCACAATGCTTGGCACATACTAAGTGCTTCATGGTTTCCTGTTACAAATACATTTTTCTCCATACCTTTTTTTGTTTTTTTCTGTCACGATAGTTTCTCCTAGTACCTCTCCACATTCTAAGAGCAATCCCATAGAATGTATAATATTTTTTAAAAAGGAAGAAGAGAAAAAATCAGGAAAACTGATCAATATATCAAATTATCTGAAAATACATCACTAGGTTGCATTCTGCAAAGGAGAAGGGTGGAATAGAGGAGGGACTTCTCCTGTCTTTTCTTGCGGGTCAAGTTTGTTCTTTGTAATTTCACAACAATCACTTTTAATTGTTTCATTATTGTTTAAAGAGATCTCCTTAAGCAACCCAATAACAGTCAAGAGTCAGTTCCTTAATAATTGCCAGCCTGGGTGGCTACAAAGTAAGCCAAAAGCATGGTTCTAACCAGGTTCCTCTTGTCAACAAACTCCAGTGGTTTCCTATTACCTCTACATCACCTAGAAAAAACTCATTCCTTCATACCTATTAGTCCTTACCCAAACCCTCCCTGTCCTACATAGTTTGTTCCCCAGGCACAGAATGCACAGGAAAAAAATGGCCTTTTTTCCCTAATCCTCAGTGCTCCACTCCTTAGATTGTCTTGCCCATGACAATATATGACTTCATGGCAACAGTTACCAGTTGGGTTGGTGTCTTTTTTTCAATAGTCTTTTCATGGTCCGTTCAATTTCAAGAAGTCTATACAATATCCTAGGAGAATCAGTGACAAACCCTCCAGCTGCCAGGTTCCCTGAAAGATCTTTGCTTGTTTTCTGAGGATTAATTAGTGATTAATTAGAGAATTTAATTAGTAATTAAATAAATGTTTTGCAGTAATAGTTTGTCAATTCTTAGCATTGTCTTGAATTCGGGGTTGCATTGTCTTCTATACTTTGGCACAACTGCTCCTGTTTCAGTGTGGACTTGAAGGATCCTTGAAATGCTGACTTTTGCCAGAGTTGGGGAGCCTCTCACTGGTGGTCTGCCCCAGCAACCTTACTGCTGGGTTGCTATGGAAACAGGCTCTGTCTGCTGGAAAGCCCTAGGGGCAAGGTCTCACTGTTGGCCAGCCCCATGGCAGGGCTTCACTACTGGTCAGCAATGGGGTCAAAACCTCAATGGTAGCTCGTGCTAGGGGTGGGGTGGGACCTTGCTGTTCTGCACAGACTGCTTACTTGTGTAGGGGGTTGCTGGTTTGCAGAGGGTGGGGCCTTGCTGGTGGATTGCTCAAGGTCTGGAACTTTGCTGCAGGCCCCCTACTGTAAGGCTGGCCTACTGCTGCTGCTGCTCTTGGACCTTGATCCACTCCCACACCAGTGAGACAGGCCTTTATTTCAGTGCTAGCAAACTGCTTCCTTGCTCCTAGATCAATTTGGAGGTGGTTTTCTAGTTGCTTGAAGGGGAATTTGAAAGAGCTTAAGAGGGTTCCTTCCTCACTCCGCCATCTTGGCACTGGAAGTCTACCATTATTTTTAATGCACTAGCTTTAGTAATGCAGAAATCAAATTTAGAAAGATCTTATAAATACTTTTATGAGAGACAACTCTCATTGCTGGGAAGCGTCATAGGTAATTCTCACTAGCCTGAATTTTTTTTAATGCTTTGGGAGAAAGGGAACAGGAGACAAATGGTTTTAAAAATAGTACTCTGCAGTTTTATATCATTTCAACAGCTCAGCACTTTTATACACCTCACCACCCTTGTCCAACTTCTTTATGTGCCTCTTTTAACTCTTTTTATTGGCATTTAGGTAAAGTTGCTCACCTGCTGAAATATTCCTAAAGAAACCAGAGTAATAAAAAAAAGGTGGGGAGAATACACCTTCCAGGGAATGCACAATAAAATTAAATATGTTATTTTCTCTTCTTCATCAGTCTCTTGGTCAGTTTATATAGTATAATCCAGTTTCTTATTGGTACTGCACTTAGATGTATATGTGTGGGTGTGTATACACATACACATATGCATATATATGCATATGTGTATATATATGTGTGTGTATATATGTATATGTGTATGTGTGTGTATAAACCTCTAGACTGTTTTAAAGACATATTTTAATAACAGGTAAAACCCACTTTCTCCTTTTAAAAAAATTGGTGAACATTAACATGCAAGTAGAAAATTCAGCTGGATGGGTAAATAAGCACATACAGCTGCAATCATTTTATACTTAGGACATTTTAATCTGCACTTTAAAAGGAAAAGAGAACACAGAAAGAAGCAAGAGAGCCAAAGATGCAGGCAAGATAATAACCTGCATTTCTCAGAACATTAACACCTTCTGTCAGTAATTGGACAGGTCTATGTCCACCATCTAAATAATGTAATGAGTGGATGTTTCTATTGCTTTGTAGGAATGCCACTATAAAACCCTTCAGTTTCTAGAATTTGAATAAATACAAATAAATTGCGGAAGTGAATTGGAGTAAAATTAACTTTTGAGGCAGGTAACACAGTTATTAACTCATTCAGGACATGAAATTTAAATTTGGGATTTCATAGAAATCAATATAAAATTTTGCAATTTGATCATTAAAAAATCAACAGAACAAAAGTGGTGAGGATATGGCTAGAAATCATGTTGAAGGGATAATGCCTCATTGTTGTAGTAAACTGCAAACTAGATATATTAGCAGCCATAATGAAAACAGTGAGGGTTCTGCTATCATCTGACCATATCTGGAATATTAAGTCTGTGAGTAAGTTATGATAATAACTGACATTAACATAATTCACACATCAACCCTGTGCTAAAAGATGTAATTCCCATTTTGCAGATGAAGAACATGAAGAGAAATTAAATGGTTTAACTCTCTGCGAGAAAAATCTGTCTGCTAATTTAGATAACTGGTAGTGTCTAGAAATTCCAACACTTTCTCTAGAAACATTTGCATTAAAGAAAGTTAGACTATCTCAAGGTTCTGGTAAAAGTAACTTGCACTATTAGAGGAGACTTTGACAAGACTTTTCCCAGGAGTCAGAGATAAGCTCTCTGGCCAATAGTTTGCTGAATCAATTATCTTCCTTTGTTTTGTTTTGTTTTAAATTGAGAATTATGTTTGCTTTCCTACTCCTGTGGCACCTCTGCTCTAAAAATAACTATCTAACATTATTTTGTCAATAATATCTTCTAGTTCTACTCATACTTGAGGCTACCACATATCTGTGCCAGAATCTGAATTATTCAAAACATAAAGTCATGATTGATAGATAGTTCAAACTTAGTGGGTCCAGAAACATTATATTATTCCATGGGACAATATGATTAGCTAAGCACTCCTGTGAAGGCAGTTTGATGTAAACATTCTCATATCAAGTGACACAAACATACACACTTGAGAAATTTGAACATAAAAATACATTTCACCAACCAGATAATGTCCTAGAAACAAATACCATTTTTTCACGTGTATTGCTGGATATCTAAGTGGCTATAGTTGTCATTTACCTATATTAGCTAAGTAGAAAAGATGTGAAAGTAGAGCAAATTGAACAGAATTCTCAAAATCAAGCCTGTCTTCATAATCTCCTTTCTATTCTCTTATTCAAATCAAGTAATTAAACAGTCAGAATTGAGAGGTCTAACTTTTTTACAATATTATGAATTTAAAAAAATAAAGTACATTTACTGATAAATAACTGTTACAAGATCATTGTAAATTATAAGAAGGTAGGTAATTTATAGTAAACCATTTTGAAACAAATGTTGTACCACATGATAAATGGATATTAATGGATATAAATGTGTATATGTATTAATTTTAGATTTATAAATATCAACAATATGAACATTGTTTTTTGTCTTACCTAAACAGTGCATGAATAGAAAAATAATAGAAAACTGTTGTGTGTGTATTAATAGATGACTAATTAATCCTCCTCCTGTAGGATTGTCATCTCTACTTCTGACAATAACAATACCTAATAATAGCTAACATTTGTATAGTGATTACTATGTACCAGGGACTGTGCTAAGCACTTTACAAATATTTAATTTGATCTTCACAACAATTCTGGGATGTAAGTGCTATTATTATTCCAATTTTAGAGAAGAGGAAACGGGTTAGTTGATTTGCCCGAGGTTATACAACTAATAAGTGTCTAAGAGCCTATTTAAACTCAGGTCTCCCTGACTTCAGGCCAGGAATTCTATCAACTGTGGCACGTAGCTTCTTCTACTCAGGGAGGCTAAGATTGAGTTATACACACACACACACACACACACACACACATGTACATATACATATAATATGTATACGTACATATGTATATGTATGTGTGTGTATTTATAACTGATCCTAGGAGCAGTTGAGTTACCTGCCCAGAAGAAGGCTATATCTAAAAACTTCATGAGGACTACATAAAGGGATAAAAGGACATGCAATGGAAAAATTGTGTTTTCTCTTTGCCACACATGTTCTCTACATGTGAGTCTTACAAGTTTTGTATTTTAGTTTTTGCCCTTTCTTTCTATGGATGTCTGTATTTTAAGACAGCATGCTCAAGGTTTTAAAGGCAATGTTTTATACTAATTGTTAGCTCCTTGACTTCTTTTTGTTGTTGTTGTTCAATCATTCGGTAGTGTCTGAACCTTTGTGTTTCCATAGACCATAGCATACCCAGTGCTTCAATCCTCCACTGTCCCCCAGAGTTTGTCTAAGCTCATGTTCATTGCTTCTGTGACACTATCTGTCATATCTTTTGCTGTTCCCACGTCCTTTTGCTTTCAATATTTCCTAACATAAGATTCTTTTCCAATGAGTCCTGTCTTCTCATTATGTGTCTTTCTTATTAAATGCCTATTGTAAAAGCTAATTAAATCTTATTGGCTGAACAGTTTGATGGGGACTAGTGAGCAATAGTACGAAAACTATGACCCCTTAAGGTTACCTCTTACAATCCTCAAAGGAAAAAGAGGAGGAAGAGAAATGAAAAGGAGGAGTTGCACTCTGGGAACTCCACTCATTGAGTGTGAATGCATGTTTTTGGGAGTAACCCAGAGTGGGTTTAACATGTATAATAAAATATTCTGTTTCTAAATATAACTGATAATGAGATTGTTAGATATACATATATATATATATACAAACATGTGCATATGTGTGTAAATATATGTGTGTGTATGTAGACACATATACACACACATTGGGAAGCAACATGGTATAGTACGGTTGTCAAACTCACAGAGTTGTCAAACTCATAGCGACAGGCTGAGGCCAGTTCTAGAGTGGGCCCCAAAACATATTAAGATATAATTAGTATGTTTAACAAATTAAATAAAAATTCAAAACAACATATATAACATTAATTTGATGTTTTATAAGTCATATATTGCCATAGAGATCTGTTTAAATATGAGTTTGACACCATTGGTATAGTGAAAGTCAATCAAGAAGACCAGGAAAACCTCAGTCTGATTTCTCTTTTGATACATATTGAGAATGCTAATGGGCAAATTGCTGAACTCCTTAGTGTACTAGGCATCTCTTTATGATGATTAGTTCCTAAGCAGTTCCTAAACTGCTTCATTTTCCAATGGAAATGGAATTTCCTCATCAGGAGTTCATTCTAAGTAAAATCATAAATTCTGCCCTACAATACCAAAATGTACATACATATCATTTTAAATATGGTTGCATTGCCTTATCTCTAACTAAATATAGTTACATATAGTGATATATAGTAATAAATATATTGATATGTAATTAATATATAGTAATAAATATAATGTGCAATTTATAATACATAAACATATATAGTGACATATACACATAAATATAAATATATATTTAACAAATCCTTGAGTGATCTGTGGCCTAGGGCCACCATCTCTACCATCCTAAAGAATAATGATCCTAGATTCCAATTCGAGAAAGGGCATAATTTCTCTTTGGCTCTTGTCCCAAAACCAGTAGTTTACTATAGGGAAATATTAAAATCTTCTGGATAAAAGGTCCCTAAGACCCCTGAAGTTACTAAATGTATATTGTGGATATTGGATACGAGATAGTCTTTATTTCACTTATCACATAAGCTATAAATGACTCTGAGGAACTTGTGAACAAATAAAGATACATAAATCACTCATATAAAAGATTAATCTCCCTTTAAATAGGTAAATACATTTGGGGGGCATTGTTAAACAATCACACATACCCCCATTCACCTTGGACCTGCACTACTGTTTCATTCATTGTGATATGAGAGAAAATGTCAGAAAGTGCTTAACAAAGTGCCCAGCACATAGTAGGAGCTTAATGTTTAAAGTCTAATTGACAGATTTTAATGGTTCAAATATTCTAGTCCTCCATCATATGGTTCCATCCTCTAGATATGGAGACTACATTGATGATCTTTCTTCTCCAAGAAGCACACTATTTAGAAGATCAATGTCAAGACAGTCTAACACTAAAACCAAACCTTAGAACCTCTCAAACTCAGAACTACCCATGAGGTAAGCTTCAAAACTGATAAGTCCATTCTCAGAAATTCTAGTCTCTGACCTCTGCTTAGAAAAAGAAAGTGGAAGACAGAAGGTGACTCATATTTGGCAGTTTGAGAACCCAGAAAATCTAAGCAAACGCTCATTCCTTTCCCTGTACTTCTTTTGTAAGTAACATTTTCTCTTCTGAGTGCAGGAAGACATTCCCTACAAACTGCACCCCACCTACACTTTAGTCTGCAAATTGAATGGAGAAAAATTTTAATGAGTTCTGCACTGCTGGCAAAGCTAGTAGCATAGATGCCATTAAATTGCAGTTCTAGAAAGAAACTGTATCTACCTACCAAGAACAAGCCAACTAGAAGCAGATATAGATGGTGGCAAATTTTCTGGCAATGGCAATCTACATAATTTTTGTATACATCCATTCATATGCATATACATACATGTGTGCATGTACAAATGCACAAGTACACATATACTCATGCATATGTAATCATGAAGTCCATGGCTATAATGTGAAAATAGTTATAAAAAGTAAACTCTTTCCCACCAAAAGTGGCTTCAAACAGCTTCAGAATTAAAAAAAAAAATGCCAAACAGTATTTTAAATGTAAGGGCATAAGTACTATGTTCAAAATGAGTAGCACAAACTTTGCTTGATTAGTAAATCCTTCATATGAATGTATTTTTGTATGTACATACTTATGCTATATTTAAATATTACCTATTGAAAACATACCTGCATCTGAAGCTAACAAATATACTAAAAGCATGGATCTTGGTCCATTATGGGAAATTTTCCCAAAGATTGACACAGAAGGTTTACGAAATATCATATAGTCCAGCTCCTGTTTTAAATAAATGACTTTGATGAACATATTCCAGAAATAAAACTGTCTTCTTTAAACATTGCTCCTGTCTCACAACTCTTCCAGAAACACTTGATGCATTTTTATTACTGAGCCAAGAAATTCAACCTAGATTTCCTGGATTCTCTTCTATCACTCCCACCAATACTTCCTTTTATTATGCTAACTGATTTCTCATCCTTGGATTTCACATCTTACAAACATTCACATACTATTAGGTGGCCCTTAATCAATCCATGCAAACCATTTCCTTTCATCTTTTTTTTTAGTCTATATTTCTATGTGGCTAATCATTATTAAAGCTATTTGTTGAATTTCCTATCTTCCTACTTTTGTGTAACTAAGTTGCCCCTGATGAAATTTAGTATTCCAGATGTGTCCTTCTCCTTATATTCATGGAGAGAGAGAGATTATAAAGGAAGTCTATGAAGTCTTACAAATGCTCTAATCAATTTGACATTTGGAAAGAACCAACAACAATAACAACAAGCCAAGTAACTAGCTCTGAAATTTCTCATTGCATTACCTTGAATAAACATGTTTACATTAGAATGGTATGTTATTCTTTGGCTTTGCAAATCATCATATATTCTTGCTTGCCAAGAAGAGGATTCCTCCATGTCTCATTCTAGAGCCTTCTTTGATTTCTGAATTCTCTCTTAGTCATTTACTTAGACCCCATGAGTTCCATGAGCACTCTATGCATGTGACTACTAAATCTAATTACTCACACTTAGCTCTCTGCTGAAATGTAGTCCTGCATCACCAACTATATATTTGGCACCTCCACACACAGCAACCCACTGGCCCTTCAAACTCAATATGTTTACCTCAGAAATCATTATCACAGCATCAAATCACCTGGAAATATTTAAATGAACTGATGCTGAGTGAAGTGAGCAGAACCAGAAGACCATTGTACACAGTAACAACAACATTGTGTGATGATCAATTATGATAGACTTAGCTCTTCTCAACAATACAATGATCCAAGACAATTCTAAAAGATTCATGATTGAAAATGCTAACCACACCCAGAAAAAGAACTATGGAGTCTGAATGCAGAGGGAAGCATATTATTTTCACTTTTTTTTCTTTCTCATGTTTTTTTTTCCCTTTTGTTCTGATTCTTCTTTCACAACATGACTAATGTGAAAATATGTTTAATATGATTGTAATGTATAATCTATGTCAGATTGCTTACTGTCTTGGGGAGGGGGGAGGGAAAGAAAGGAGGGAGAAAAATTTGGAACTCAAAATCTTACAAAAATGAATGTTGAAAACTATACGTGTAATTGGAAAAAATGTTATTAAGAAAAAAAATTAAAAACAAATCATTATCTTCTCCTCTAATCCTATCCTTTATCCTAAATCCTCTATTTATCCTCTCTTGATTTCCACCTGCATGGTCACAATCTTTGCTCAGATCCTCATGGTCTCTCACCTAGCTTAGTGTAATAACTTCTTAATTGGTCTCTCTGCTTCCTATCTCTCCCCTGATCAATCTATTCTCAACAGCTGTCAAAATAAACTTCCTAAGGCTATATAACAGGTCTAACCTGTGTTCAAAAATCTTAATTGTCTCCCTATTGCCTCTAGGACAAAATGCAAATTTCTCAGCTGAGTATTTAAAAGCCTTTTGAATACTTTCTATCTACCTGCCAAAGAATATTTCACATCACTCTCCTTCATGCACTCTACATTTCAACAAAATTAGATGGTTGCATAAATTTGACATTTCATCTCCCATGACCATGACTTCACAGAATGTGTTTCCTATACCCCAAATACCTGGAATGCATTTCCTAAACACCTGCACCTCATAGAATCTGTAGTTTCTTTCAATGCTTCCCACTTCCATTTATATCTATTTCTTTCTTCCCCTCTCTCTGTCCTTTCAGTGGCATTAATCATCAAATGTTTTTATAAATTTTTCATGAATTTGGGAGTCCTGTCCAATAATGCAGAATATAACCTATCTATGCCTATGTATCCCACGTGACCCTTGTCCCTATTGTCCCCAAAACTAACCACAGGCAGTCTCCCTAATATGCTGGAGTCCTTCCTCAATTTCTACTGATATCATCAGGATGTTAGTGGGGCATTTGGCTGTCTACCAATCATCTTTTGAGTTTGACTCTATCGAGTGGACGAAATATATAACTAAAATATGGACTTTTTATTAGTTTTATTTATTGAATAATACTTTATACTTGATATTGATGAATTAGTAATATTTTATATTTCTATTTTTAAAGATATTTTGAAAGAGCTTTTTAAAGAATTAAATTCTTTGTAAAGAACTAAAATATGCTTGTTATTTATTATTTCCTTTTTTTTTGTTGTTGCTTCTGTGTTGATCTTGCATTTTTTTCCTCCCCTGGGATAAGATACCTTGATAGGAAAGAATATCTGCATCTATTCTAGGTTGTGATATCATGCTTTCGATACACATGATAAAAATTACATACAGAGAAAAGTAGCCATATGATAAAATGATCACACAGATAGATGTTGACTATACATGCTGACTTCTAGTGTTAGGTCAGTTTGGGAACAGTAAGCAGGAAGTATATCTGTTCTGTTTTCTCTTTGAAATAGAAACCTAATTGCTAGGCCTTTTTAAATAGCAAAAAGAAAAATGCTTATTCCGATACAAGGTGAGAATAAACCTCCAGCTACAATCCTTTAGTAATACAGATTATTATACAAGGGTCCCAAGATTATCTTCCCAGAAAAATACCTTAAATCCTTAGGACTAATGTGACTTTCTGTTGTTTGTCATTAAAGTTGTTAAATTTAATAAATATGTGTCTTGGAATTTCCAGAATAGTTCCACCCTCCCCCTCCCCCAAAGTGATCTATAGTCTTTCAACTGGTACTTTGTTTTCTGTGTTCAGAAGTTCTAGGCAGTTTTTTTCCTATTACTTCTTGTATTATGGTGTTCAGGCTTTTTGACTTGGCATCTTCTACTGGAAGATTTATAATCCTTAAGTTGTCTCAATACAGCCTGTTGTTGAGAACAGTTTTTGCTTGTATGGAAATCAAGTTTTCTTAAAATGTTACTGATTTTTGCCTCTCTTTTTCTTGATTGTCTTTCATATCTGTGCATTTACACTTCCAATCAATTATTCTTTCATTTCTTTGGTCAAACTCACTGCCATGGATTCAAGTTTTTCCAGTCTGCTACATTTTTTTTTTTTGCTGTGCAGGCCATAAATTCTTCTTTCACAATACTTATTTCTCATTTAAACTATTTAGAAAACTCCTGCCAGAGTTCTCTTGGCAATCCATGGGGTCTTCCACCTCATCAAATTTTCTTGTAATATTTATTCACAGATATGTAGAATTGTTTAGCTGATTTGGATGTCATATTCCCATCTGTATTAAAAATCTTCCCTGTTTCTCTGTTTATGCTCCAGGAAGAAAGCAGTTTTCTTCCTCTTAAAATCTTCGGTTTTCTGCAGCACTGGAAGTGAGGAGGGAAAATGTTGAATTCTGTTCCAAGCTTGGAGTGTCTTTTGCAGTCTTTCCAGAGTTTGGTGAGAGATAGAAGAGGGGATGCTGATTATATCTCATTAGGGATTAGGAATTAGGCTTCTCTGCTGTTAGTTTATCAGGATTTTTTCCTCATTAGGGTTCTTAATACCTGAGACAATGGAAATAGCTTTATCTTTTATGCATAATTCCTGTTTTGGAGAGGGTTGAGAGGTCCTGAGGATCAGAGAAAATGTCTAATCCTCCATGTTGTTGGTCAATTGACCTGGAAGCCCATCACTTACTTTTATTTTTTCTCCATGTGGAAAAAATGTTGGTAGTAGAAAGACTACTGTGTGTGGAATTAGAAAACTTGAGTTCCAATCTCAAAACTGTCACTCTTTTTCTTTGTGACTTTGGACAAGCCATTTAAACTCTCTGTTCATCAGTGACTTCATAGGGAGGTAAGATGAAGGAGTTGATTTAGAAGACCTCTTGTGTCCCTTTCAACTCTTAGCATAGTGCCTGGCACACAGTAGGAACTTAATAAATACTTATTATTTGATTGTGAATTGATTATCTATGATCTTTTTATTTAATGAAGGAATGTGAAAAAAATCACTTAATCATTACCTCATTCAAAACCAAGGCAGAAGTGAAATGTGCTACTTTGTTAATAGACTTGCACTCATTCGAGGTGATCAAGAAGAGGCAGACCACTTGTCCAAGGAACTGAAAAAGAGATTCTAATTCAGGTAAAGGTAAGACCACATTATATCTGAGGTACCTTTTGAATCTGAGATTCTGTAATTCTATATTTCTAAATCCATAATGTACCTAACACTACATGTAGCCATTACAAGGCTATACTAATCTGAGGACACATCCGTATCAATAAGTGAAGATCTTTCCTTTGTCAAACAATGAATTTGGCAGCAAATATTACATAAAAATCACCTTTGCATGAAATACAAATGTTGGAAAGTGTTGAAATTTATCCTACTGGTTAGAAAGCAGTAAATTTTTAAGAACCTTGAAATGACTTCTTTAAAAAATGAGGATTTGGGCTGTCTTGTAATCTAGCCACTGCTTACTCATGTTCAGACTCCTTAAGAGTCTGCCCAATATGACAATGTTCTAATAAACCTTGTCTTTGATGGAGAGAAGACTTGGGCCGAATTCTTTCAGGCAGGACCTGTGTGTTGTGATTTTGGGGTCCCCTGAAACCCTAAATCACATCATACCCATCTGTGAAAGGTTATGACCTTCATTTGATTCTGTAAAGGGAGGAGTAGCAGGAAAGAAAGCAGTGTCCTTGATGTGTGAATGCCTTGATTCTCAGCTCTACTAGGGAGCAGTTACTAATGTATGAACAAGCCTCAGGTCCTGGTAAGAACCAGGAATTCACATCTTGAAGGAAGAAGGGGCTTCAGGGTTCCAGGCATGTATAAAAGGACTGGGGTAAGGCAGACTCAGCGAGTTCCTGTGTGTGCAGTAAGCAGAGAAAAAGGCTTAAGTTGAAGAAAACATCTCAGAAGAAACAAGGAAACATGGCTTCTTCCCCAGAGCTGATTGAAGAACTCCAGAAAGAACTCATCTGCTCCATCTGCAGGGACTACTTCACAAACCCAATGACCATTGAGTGTGGCCATAGTTTTTGCCATGGTTGTCTCAGAAGCTGGCAGGAAGCTTCAGCCTCTTTCTCCTGTCCAGAGTGCAGGGGTGTCTCTCAGCTAAGGGATTTCAAAGCCAATGTTCGACTTGGGAAACTGGCAGCCATTGCCAAAAAACTAAGACCTCATTGTTTGCAGTACCCTGAAGAACATGGTGAGTGTGAGGTGCATCAGAAAGTGTACAAGCTGCTCTGTGAGGATGACCAGAGCCCAGTCTGTGTGTCCTGTTCTCAATCCCAGAAGCATGAGGCTCACAAGCTCTGTCACATAGATAAGGCTGCTGAGAACTTCAAGCAGAAACTCCAAGAAACTGTGACTAATTTGTGGAGGAAAACCGACAACATTGTTCAACAAACGGCCAATGACAAGATTAAGTTTGCATTGATAGAGGAAGAAATAGAAATTCGAAAGAAGAGTATTTTGTCTGAATTCCAGAAAATGAAGCAATTCCTAAGTGAAGAGAAAAATGCATATCTATCATATGTCCAAACACAAGGGATGGTGATTTTAGAAGGCCTGAACAAGAGAATTAGTGGATTGTCCAACCAGGACCAAGAATTAAGGACGAGGACCACAGAGTTAGAGGAGGAGTGTAAGAAACCAGATCTGGATTTGCTCCAGGATATGAAAGGAGTCTTAAAGAGGAACACATTTGTGTTGCACAAGGAAACAGAACCCTTCCACATATGTGTGACTAGCCTTCCCATCTCTGGAGTCATGGAATGGATTTTCAATTTTAAAGTGAACATCACTCTGGATTGCAACGCAGCTGATCCAGGTCTCATCATATCTGAGGATTTGAAGAGTGTGAAATATGGAGGTGTCCAGAAGGAAGCACTTGACAATGATTTTGCACAAGTTTTTGGTACTCAGTGCTTTACTTCAGGGAGATATTACTGTGAGGTGGAGGTGCCAAATAACGCTATCTGGGGTGTTGGCATCTGCAAAAAATCAAAAGAGTCTCAAGACTTCTTTGTGCTTAGGACTGTACAGGTATACAATTCCTACCACCTTTATGGCACAGCCCAGTATAATCTTTATTCCCAAGTCCATATAAAATACTGCCAGGTCAGTGTGCCCAACTTAAAGGTGGGGATTTTCCTTGACTATGAACATGGAGAGATATCATTTTATCATGTGAAAAATAAATATCTAATTTATACTTTCCCTATCACTTCATTCTCAGGACCTCTCATGCCCTTTTTCTATCTTTCTGAGAAAGTCCTGACAAATGATTGCTCTCTTACAGTCTACCCCTAATGGAGAGAAATCAAAAATATACATTATTGGCCAAATGGACTTCAGGCACTATATTACCCCAATTCCTGAGTACTCTGTTGTATGAAAATAATTGTATCTACTTGCCCTGCTACAGAGAATAACTTTTACTGTTTCATTTTTGTACATGTTTTTCTAGACCCGGTACAATGTAAGCTATGTCATATCGGGAATTGTTTCATTATGCTTTTTGTATATCCAGTGCCTAAAATGTTTAATAAATGCTTGTTGAATTGGAAAAAAATGAGGATTTGTTAATACCTTATAATATGCAATCTTAGGTTTTCAAGAAAATATGTTTATGTTAGTCAGCATGACATTTAAAATAGAAGACACATCACAAATTCTCCACAATCTATTAGTCTCCATGAACAAAACAAACAAAAAATAATAAACAAAGAAGTTTAAATATAACTTATAGATTTGTTATTGTTCAGTTCTTTCAGTCATATCTGACTCTTAGTGACCCCATTTGGGGTATTCTTGGGAAAGATATTACAGAGGTTTGCCATTTCCTTCTCCAGCTTATTTTAAAGATGAGGAAGAGAGGCAAATAGGGTTCAATTACTTGTCCAAGGGCACATAGCTAGTAAGTGTCTGAGACTGGATTTGACCTCAGGTCTTCCTGACTCCAGGCCAGGTGTTCTATTCACTGCACCACCTAGGTGCCCATTGTGTTCCTTAGACAAGCCACTGGAGTTTTTTGAGTATGGTGATAACAATTGGGCCTATCCAGCACTATCTTTCCTTAGAAGCTATGCCCCTTTAAATTCTACCTGAGCTTTCATTGCTTTACCTCATCATATCATTCTTTGGATTCTTGTGGAGTTTGTAGTCCACTAAAATCCCTGACTTGTTTTCAGGCAAAATACTGTCAAGTTATGCCTTACCTGTCATGAAATAGTAAAGCTGATTTCTTGAATTTAAATAAGACTTTACACTTGTATGATTTAAACTTACTGTACTAATTTATACTTAACCTTGTTCAACTTTATCATTAAAATTCAGTCCAATTTTTTAATCCGTCAAGATACTTTTTGGGCCTTGAGTGTGAATCATCTAGTGTGTTAGTTATTCCTCCTTCCTTTGTGTCATGGGTAAGTAAATATGACAGTTTCTCACTTCAATCCTCAACCCTCACCAATATTAACAGATGAGAAAGTTGAGACCCAGAAAAATTAAGAGACTCAGCTAAGGTTGTGAAGTATAGTTAAATAACAGTGTCAAAATATGAATGAATGCAAGAAATCCTCTGGTCCCAAGTTCAGTACTCTTTACCTTACCCTGCATGATCTGCCTTGATTTATGTTTCCTTATGAGCTTATACTGGCATTATACAACATCCCAAACAATTTAAACAAATCCCAAACAATTTAAAAGCCATTTCCTGCATTTCAACAGCATAACATATTGTTATTGTTTAGTTAATATACTCAATCCAACATTCTGCTAAATCTAAATGTTCTATATGTCATTTTAAAATGCTGCTGTTAACTACCTACCTACCCAGCTTGGAAAATACCCTCATCCTTTCCCTTTTATATTTGCTTCTTCTCTGACCCGCAAATTTGAGGCCATTTTCCAGTTGCTGCAGCAGCTTTGGCTTCTCCAAAGGACATTGATCTCACAGTTCTAGGTGCAGTGTACCATCTATCAGCTGTTTTACTATATCACATTACAATTTAGACTCTATTTTGTCAGCTTTGTAACAGTATTTTGGATTCTGCAAGGGGAATGGGAGATCTCAAGACAATTCTGTACTTTTCTAAGCTATCTTGCTACTTTAAAAATGTTGTCAGAGAAAGTATTATTTGAGAAAGCCTGTCTGAATTATGCTACTGCAAATCTGTGCAGTACAGCTAACCCAAATTGATTTACCAAGGGGCTACCTGCATTCCAGAGACATATAGCTCCTGGAATAACTCAGGAAAATCATTATTCATACAACGACATATTCAGATAGAGAATGTTCACTTCTCCAAATCAAATCCTAATAATACATCGATGCATTTAAGACATATTTTTATTACTAATTTGAGAGGAAAGGAAAGTTTCTACTTTAAGTAATGTGGTGATATCTAAAGTCATAGACTACTTACAATAAATGGCTCTTCATTTCTTTTGTAGCAATGTAGCAGAGCTGGTGCTCCTGAGGAGAAATACAGCTATGCAGAGGGAATGCGAATGAGGCCAAGAGTATTTTCAGCACAGAAATTACAGAAGCTTTGAGGAAAGTATGAATTTCCTGATGAATATTTTTATGTCTTCACCGAGCTGAATGTCCCCTAGAATAGCCCTACCACCTGGGGTACTCTGCTCCGAAGATATAATACTAACTGTCATTATACAGAGATTCACATTTTTGCAAAGAGTTTTACATACATTATCTTATTGGAGTCTGATAGTAGCACTGTGTGGTAGGTAGGTATTACAGATGTTATTACCCATATTTTATACACAAGGAAACTGAACCTCAGAGAGTTTACATTTAAACAATTCATCCATAGTTACACAACAAGTAAATGTCTGCAATTTGATTTTAACCTACATTTTCCTTACTCTAGGTCTAAAACTCTTATCTAACACACCATACCACCTATTCACATCATCATATTCCTTAAGTCTTTTGAAAAGCATTTATATATATATATATATATACATTTATATACATATATATGTGTATGTATATGTATATGTGTATAATATATTTTCTGTATCTTTGTCACTACCCACAAAATTACCGGATTCCTGACTCAGATAGTTTTGGGGGGCTAGGAATGAAACCAGCTGGATTCCATACCTTGTTCCTGAAACTCAGTATGGGAATCTATATCAGCCCCCTACCATAATTCTTTTTGTTCCTTGGTTCTCTGACTCTAATGAATCAGCCACTTCCAAGTTTTTGAGGTTCAGGGAGGATGGCATGTGTTTACTAGGTAGATTCTCTATAATTTTAGGATTCTCTGATCTAGAAGTTGCCCTATGCAGCAGGAAACCTGATTTATCTTCAACTCCAATGCAGATAATGACTCCATATATGGCTCAGTGGAGTTGATAATCCACTCATTGTTGCAACCAGGAAGGGCTATTACGTGCTAGCAGAAATTCTACAGTAGGAGAAAAATGTCTGTGTCCCAAAGCTTCAGTATTTGTGACTTGACCAAGCAAAGAGGCTGGTGGGAAAGGGTTATAGACTGAGGGCATTGTATATTAGCATTCTTCTCTGTTAACATTCAAAAGAATGTTACATGCTTGTGGTCCTTGACTTATGGTCCTATAAATTCAGCTGTAATTGTTCCATTTCCAGCAAATAATTTTTACTTCTTTCTTCTTTTTTTTTTTATTAAGTCAGTGAGAAGAGGAGAAAATGTCTAGTCATCCATCTTGTTGTTTATGTGCTCAGAAGTCCTCTCTGAGTTTTGTTGACACCACTCTCCCTTGATTTCTCTCTTATCTTTTTGAAGATTACATCTCAATCTCAATTTTGCAAGAGCTATATTCATGTCAGCTGATCCAGGGCTTTGTTATTCATCCAATCTTTCTCTCTGTCTCTGTCTCTCTGTCTCTCTGTCTCTGTCTCTGTCTCTGTCTCTCTCTCTCTCTCTCTCTCTCTTTCTCTCCCCCACATAACTTTCTTTCTTTTATTTCTTTCATATTTGCTTGCTTCCTTCTTCCCTCTGTACCCCCATCTCTCCCTTTTTCCCTCTCCTTAACTCTCTCTCTCCCCTCCCTCCCTTTCTTTCTTCCTCCATCCTTTTTCTACTGGGTCTTTCTTTCTTGTCCAAGCTAAAAGTGGACCAACCACTCATAGGCCTGTCCTCACTGCTAATCAGCAAAAGAACTTTGACTTATGTATTATGTGTCTGATATGAACCACTTTACCCCTTCATAGGTGGTGTGGTGGTCTGATTTCCCAGGATTATCGTATTGGTGCCAGCTTTAAAGTGGACACCCAATAAGCTTTACACCTACTGCAGTTCAGAAATCTAGTCTCCAATTTATCTACCAGCCTCCGTCTTCACAGGGATTCAGGTATGGACCACCATAACTAATGGTTGTACTTTTAAATAACTCATATTTTTAGGAAACATGTAGTTGTTTTCCCTCCCTTGAGCCAAAATCTCCTTGATGTTGTTATTTCTGCCATCTGAACATAATCCCTCTTCCACATACCACATCTTCAAATGCCTAAAAATAGCTGCCTGATCCCCCATCTCACCATGCTAGCCTGAATCTTCCTTGTAAGCTGAAATATAAGACCAATTATCTAGAACTAGAAAGGATTTCAGAGGCCATTTTTTGAAATCCTCTAATCTTACAACTGAAGAAACTGAGACCTGGAGATACTGTGTGACTTTTTCAAGATAAGCGTTAGTTGTAGGATTTTAACAAAGGTCTTCTGAAACTAGAGACAGAGTTTCTTCTATTGTACCACAAGCCAACCTAGTTCCTTGGAAAAAAAAATCTTTTTCGGTTATGATTACCATTCTCTTTATTATTCTGGTTGCCCTCCCTGGCATGCTTTAGCACTTTTCTCCCTATGTTTTTCATCAAACCTAGAAGAAGAAATAGTGAGATACTCATGGGCCAAGGAGGAAAAAAAGTCATGATAGCAACCCTGGGGCTTGTTGAAAGATAAATTGAGAAGGAAAATGAAGATTTGGGGGAGACACTTTCACACCCTCATTATACATCTCACTCTAGTTTTTGCCCCTTCCCTTGTCCTAATTTTATTTCTTTATATAAATACAGATACTCAGAAGAAGAAAAAAATTGATTTTCTGGGACAACTACTTGAATACCTAGAAGAAATGAAACAAGAGAAAAAAAAATGAAATGAAAACAAATTTAGGAAAGAAATGGAAGGAGAATAAATTTTTTCATAGAGCAAGTATTAAATCTTACCCAAGTAATGGACTGCTTAAAAACTAAAATAGGTCATATATGAATAAATTATCCCATTAGAAAGAAAGGAATAAATTTTCCAATGATGGAGCCAAGATAGCAGAGTAAAAGCAGTGACTTGCTTGAGCTACCCCACAAACCCCTCCAAATACCAGTAGAAAATGGCTCTAATCAAATTCTAGAGCAGCAAAACCCACAAAAAGACAGAGTGAAACAAATTTCCAGCCCAAGACAACCTGGATGATTGATTGGAAAGGTCAATTGCACTGGGCTGGAAGAGGAGTGCAGTTCAGCATGGGCCATGTAGGCAGAGCAGGCCAAGACCAAGCCTCAGCAAACCAGGAGCAGGCCTTAGGGGACTGAATCACAGGCAGCTGTAGCAATTTCCAGACTTCTCAACCAACAAATACCAAAGACAACTTAAAGAGTCAGTAGGACAGGTCTGTGACCATGATGAGAAAGAGGTTTGGTCCCAGCCCAGTCCCAGTGCAGCCCTGGGGCAGCAGCTGCTTGCAGAGCTCTTGGCCCACAGAATGAGGGCAGAACAAGTGACTAATCAGAAGAGGATTTCAGGGATCTCTTTGCTGACACTGAGGCAGGAATCTGTTGTTTTGCCAGCGCTTGGATCTGGGTCACAGTTCTGAGTAGTGGTCCTGGGGCAAGTAGGAGCACTGGCATGGTGGAGCTTGTAGTGGCAGTGGAGAGGGAATCCTCCTCACAGTTCCAAAGCAGAAAAGAGTGTTTGTGGTCACTCATAGACCAGAGCACAGGCCAGGAAAGGAGTAAACACCTTGCCCTTCATCATACCACTTTGGAAGAACTGAAAATTTACAGGTCCCTAGAAGTATCTCTGAAAAACAGTTGCACAAAATCCCAGAAGCTTGGAACAGTACATTCACCACAATGGAAGCAGAGCCCTACTTTAAAAAAGAGTTTAAAACTCATATAATTGGCTGGGAACATGAGCAAACTGTGCAAAAAAGTCAGACCATAGAATCTTTCTTTGGTGACAAAAACATACAACCAGAAGAAGACAACAAAGCCAAAGTTCCTATATCCCAAGCGTCCAAGAAAAATATGAATCAGTCCCAGGCCATGGAAGAGCTCCAAAAGGATTTTGAGAAGCAAGTAACAGAAGTAGAGGAAAAATGGAGAGGAGAAATGAGAGTGATGCAAGAAAATTATGAAAATCAAGTCAATATCTTGCTAAAGAAGACCCCAAAAAAATGCTGAAGAAAATAACACCTTAAAAAATAGCCTAACCCAAATGACAAAAGAGGTCCAAAAAGCAAATGAGGAGAAGAATGCCTGTAAAAGCAGAATTGGGCAAATGGAAAAGGATGTTCAAAAGCTCACTGAAGAAAATAATTCCTTAAAAATTAGAATGGAGCAAATGAAAGCTAATGGTATTATGAGAAGTCAAAAAATTATAAAACAAAACTGAAAGAATGAAAAAAATAGAATACAATGTGAAATAGCTCAATTGAAAAGCAACTGACCTGGAAAATTGGTTCAGGAGAGATAATTTAAAAATTATTGTACTACCTAAAAACCATCATCCAAAAAAAGAGTCTAGACATCATCTTTCAAGAAATTATCAAGGAAAACTTTCCTGATATTCTAGAACCAGAAGGTAAAATAGAAATGAAAAGAATCCACTGGTCACCTCCTGAAAGTGATTCCCAAAGGAAAACTCCTAGGAATATTGTAGACAAATTCCAGAGTTCCCAGGTCAAGGAGAAAATATTGCAAGCAGCAAGAAAGTAACAATTCAAGTATTATAGAAACACAATCAGGATAACGCAAGATTTAGCAGCTTCTACATTAAAGGACTGGAGGGCTTGGAATACAATGTTCTGGAGGTCAAAGGATATAGGATTACAGTTAAGAATTGCTTACCCAGCAAAACTGAGTATAATCTTTCAGGGGGAAAAATGGACATTCAGTGAAATAGAGGACTTTCAAGCACTCTTGATGAAAAGACCAGAGCTGAATAGAAAATTTGACTTTCAAATACAAGACTCAAGAGAAGCAGGAAGAGGTAAACAGGAAAGAGAAATCATAAGTCCTTTATGGGGTTGAACTGATTACATTCCTACCAGGAAAGATGATTTTTGTAACTCACAACACCTTTGTCAGTATTAGGGTAGTTGGAGGGGGGAAAAAAGTACACGTATAGGTAGATTGATAGGTAGAGGGCACAGAGTGAGTTGAAGATGAATGGGTGAAACTGGAAAATAAAATTAAGGAGTGACAGAGGATTATACTGGGAGAAGGAGAAAGGGAGACATAGAATGGGGTAAATTATCTCACATAAAACAGACAAGAAAAGGCTTTTACAATGGAGGGGAAGTGGGGGAAGATGAGAGGGAATGAGTGAATCTTGTTCTCATCATATTTGTCTTAAGGAGGAAATAACATACACACTCAATTGGGTTTGGAAATCTATCTTACCCTACAGGAAAATAGGGGGGAAAGAGATAAGACAGTGAGGTAATAGAGGGCAGGGCAAATTGGGGGAGGAAATAATCAGAAGCAAACACTTCTGAGGAAGGACAGGGTCAAAAGAGAGAATAGAATAAGTGGGGGGCAGGATAGGATGAAAGGAAATATAGTTAATTTTTCATAACATGACTCCTATGGAAGTGTTTTGCATGACCACACATGTATTACCTGTATCAAGTTGCTTGCCTTCTCCATGAGGGTAGGTGGGGATGGAGGAAGGGAGAAAATTTGGAACCCAAAGTTTTAAAAACAAGTGTTAAATTATTTTCACATGCAACTGGGAAATAAGAAGTACAGGAAATGGGGTACAGAAATCTATTCTGCCCTACAGGAAAATAGAAGGGGAAGGGGATAAGAGAAGGAGGGTGAGATAGAAGGGAGGGCAGATTAGAGGAAGGGGTATACAGAATGCATGCCATCTTGGAGTGGGGGGAGGGACGAGATGGAAAGAAAATTTGGAACTCAAACTCTCATGGAAGTGAATGTTGAAAAGTAAAAATAAATGAATTAATAAAAAAGAAAGAAAGGAATATTAGAATAAAATCAAAAGACTGAAGGAATAGAATAGAATGTAAGATATCCAATATCAAAAACAATTCACCTAGAAAACAGATCACGTAGACAAATTTAAGAATTACTCCACTCCTTGAAAACTATTATAAAAATGCCTTGACATTATATTTCAAGAAACTATATATAAAAACTGCAGAGCCCTATTAGAACAAGAGGATAAAGTGGAGGCAATAAGATTACTCTTCTCTGATAGAAATTGCAAAAGGAAAAATTCCAGGAATTTCATAGCCAAAACATAGAACTCCCAGATGAAAAGAAAAAAAAAATATTGCACACAGTCAGAAAGAAACAGTTCAAGTACAAAAAAATTACAGCAACTTCTACTATACATTAGAGGAATTCTTAGAATATATTTTTCAAAAAGGCATAAGATAATAATCCTATGACTAACAATAATTTATCTTGCAAAGCTAAATTTCACCCTACAGGGTGAAAAGCATCTGTATTGGAAGAAAGGACTTTCAAAATATTTCTGATGAAAAGACAACATAGGAATGCTCACACTAGATTCAAGAGAAACCTAGAAAGGTTTGCACACACACACATACACACACATACATGTATATACATACACACATATATGTATATATGTATACATATACACACACATACATATTATATATATATATATATGAGTATTTGAAAGAGGTTTTCTGATGATGTAGTAATATTTTAATTGTGGTCGGGGGGGAGAGAACAAGTGTTCCTTCCGGTGTCTTCATGGAGTATTAAGAGTTAAATGAGAAAAAGAAAGGAACTTGTGGAGTCTAGGTTGAAGAAGACCTTTGTTCTGAAGGTTTTAAGAAAGGAAAGGGAATTTACTGACTGAGCCATTGATGCAAAGATCAACAAACATTAGGAGCCAAAGCATTAATTAGGGCCTGACAACATATGTCCAAAGTTTCAAGGAACTGACATAGAAACCAATCAAAGATGTAATGAACATACTAGCAATACCTCTTGACAAATATGGATTGAGTTTCATCCCTAGACACGTGTAGTTTAGACATATTGAATGCCAGCAGACTCTTCTTAGCTCACTGTTCTGTCTTCCAAAAGAATTTGATATATAAAGGTTATGTTAAATTTCTACTGTGCTATCACATTACAACATTTCCTCATCCTGAGTCATAACTAAAACTTATAAGGCTCACAGGAGTGGTTGACCAAAGTGTACTTGAGAGCCATAAATACCTAGGTTCAGGTCCTGCATTTGACACATACTAGTTGTTTAACTGGGGGCAAGTCACAACCTCTGTAAGCATCAGTTTGCTCTTCCATAAAATAGGGATATTACCCATAGCCCATATCTTGCAGGGTAGTTAGGAGGCTTTAATGAGTTAGTATATTTATAGCCATAATAAAACTATTTCAGTCTTCTCTTGCATCAACATGATAGTATATCTCCATTAAACTCCTACTGTGCTGTTTCACCAAGAAGTGACCTTAGACATTCAGTAGTTGGCAATAAGAGCCTGCATTAAAATCATAGCAATGTGGTATTTGAAAGAAAGAAAAAAATAGTTGCTTCGATAGCATAGTAAAAGCAGGAGCTAGATTATAAGGGGTTAAAGAGTAAGTGGATGGTAAGGTAGTGGAGGCATCTACTTAGACTATACTTTCAAAATATTAGCAATGGGGGCAGCTAGGTGGGGCAGTGGATAGAGCACCAGCTCTGGAGTCAGGAGGACCTGAGTTCAAATCCGGCCTTCAGACACATAATAAATGCTTCCTAGCTGTGTGACTCTGGGCAAGTCACTTAACCCCAACTGCCTCACTAAAAAAAAAAAAAATAGTACAGGGAGAGGATGATAGTTTCAAATGGTTCAAGAAAGGGCTTTTATTTTCACCCCCTTTCAAGAGGGAGGGAAACAAGCATTTCTATAATGTCTACTGTGTGCCAGGCACAGTGCTAAGTGCTTTACAAATATCTTATTTGATCCTCACAAATACCCTAGAAGGTAAGTACTGCTGTTTTCCTCTTTTTGTAGTTGAGAAAACTCAGGCAAACAGAGGTTACATGAATTGGTCAGGATCATATAGTATTAAATGTCTGAAGCCAGATTTGAACTCAGTTTTTCCTGACTCCAGGCCCAGCACACTATGCCATCTAGATGTCTCCCTGAGGATACCTGTTCCCATTTGTTGGTGGATGGGAGCAGCGAATGTGTTGATACAGCTTGAAAATGTGTTAAAGAAAGAATAGAACCTGGGTAGAAGTAAAGGACAATGGCATTTAAGGACTCATAAAGAGAAAACATCCATAATGGGGAGTAAGAATGCCTTGTTTTCAGTGACAAGAGGCAAAAGTTTTGAGGGCTGGTGGGGAGGGAGGGAGTTGAGGGAGTTCACTCCAGCTAACCTTAATCTTCTCACTGAAGAAGAAATTATAGACCATAATGTAAACATAATATAGTCAAAGTGGAAGTTGATTATGTTAAACTTTCCCATACTTCTCCCTTCCCTAAAGAAAGATTTTAGAAATTGAATTCAGCCTACAGAAATAATTTATATTACAATTACTGTATTTGTATAAGAGCAGTTCACCAATAGCTATGCTGTGTCTTCCCCAATAGTATAATCAAAGCAAATTTGCAACCAAAAGAAATTGGTATCTCAAATACTGCAATTATTCCCAAGTGAGAATAGATGTGTTTGGAACAATGTCAAATCCATGATGATGATGACTCAGAATGAGAAGAAATTATATTTACCCCTTTTATTGCACTTTTCATCTTCTAAATACTTGAGAAATATTAATTAGTCCTCAAATGAGGCAAGTTAGTTTTTTTCTAAAAACACTGATGAGAGAAAATAACTTATATATGACAGAGAAGGAGTTAATGTGGCAGTCTTCTATGTAACATCAGCCAACATTTATTTCTTTAGTTTAAAAGTAAAAATGAAGGTTCTGTGTCTGGGAAAACATTCTTCAGGAATTGGAAACTGCTAAGAAAAATTCCAGGAAGCTCAGTGTTTTTCTGGGCAATGTATTCATTGAAGGGGAAAGAAAATCTCTGGGCACTTCTGAGAATTCCCCAAATCACGTGATCTGAGTCATTCCAACAACGTGCCAACTGAGGCAGCCACTAAGTCAAAAGGTAACTCAATGGGGTTATCTTCTCTATGAATTGTCTGTGTCATTTCGCTGGAATGAGAGCTGATTGTGTGCCCTTTTGTTTCTTCTTTTCAAGTATTTCAGCTTCTGTTCATCTATTTCTTATGTAATAATTTTGTCTTATTTCTGTCTGAACCAATATCATCAGAGTTCTTTCCCAGGGCATACGGTATGTTAACCAGAGATGGAGACTATGCATGTCAATGTATTTTCATTCATTTTTTTTCTATAAAATTGGATTAACTAATTCAAAATCCTTAGAGCTGAAATTCCCATTCTTATTTGTACTCATAGAAACATAGAGATGACAGAGAACTTGAAAATCACTTAATCGAATTACCTGAAAGTTCAGATGATAAAACTGTTTTAAGAATACCTTTCTCTCTTCTTTGCAGATGTTGGCAACTGCAGCTATGCATTGCACATACTATCAGAATCGGTTACTGTGTTCATTACTTTTGATGAACTGATTTTGTTCTCTTTTATCTTATTCTTTGTTCAGAGAGGGTGACCTTCTGGGTAGGAGTTAGGAAAAGGTATGCTTGGAAATGAAGTTAATATGAAAACAAAATATGTCAATAATTTAAAAAGAAAAAGTTAGAATTTTCTTTAAAAAATGAATCTTTTAGAAAGCTTCTCTAATGTAATGCATCCTAACAGGCACTTACTAAGTTTCTGCTATGAGCAAAACATTATGATAGCCTCTGGGGCCAAAGCCAAAAATAAAAAAAAAAATCATTCTTATCCTTAAGAAGATAATTCTACAGGAGGAATAAAATTGTAAGCAGACGAGCACATATATGATAAATTGAAGAAGATCAAACACCAATAAAAAAAGGATGAAAGAAGACCTTATAAGAGATGGCATATCATTGAATTTTGGAGAAGTGAGGGATTCTGAGGCCAAAGTGAGGATGTATTCTAGGCATGAAGAACTACTTACATGAAGGAGCAGATGTGATAAATGGAATGCTACATTTGAAAAACAGCAATAAAAGAAGCATTCAGTATGTGAAGACGAGTGGGGAGGAAGGATAAATGAAAAGGATGGCTGGGGACAAATTGTGAAGGACATTAAATACCAAGCTAAGTAGTTTGTACTTTTGCTTAACAATAATTGGGAACCATTGAAGGTTCTTAACTGAGTGAATAGTAGGGTCTTATATGCTATAGGAAAGGTCTTTTGCCAGGTATGTGGATGATAGATTAGAGCGAGAACAAACTAAAATCTGGGAGTCCAATTGAGAATCTTTAGCTATACTAGGGAAATGATGTGAAGAGAACCCAAACTAACATATACATCATGTAAGTGGAAAGAAAGGAAAAGTATAAGAGGTATTGTGAAGAGAGAACTGACAAGATTTGACAAGGGAGTAGATATGGGGGAGTGAGTAAAAGGGCAGGGTTAAAATTGTCCCCAACCTGGTGACTAATGGCTGATTTGAAAATATGTTGGTATGGTCAATAGAAATAGGAAAGTTGGGAGGAAAAGTGAATTTTAATGGAATGAAAAAGGATACTTTTTCACTAAAGTCAGCAGAGCATAAAAAGTGGTAGATCCTAAAAAAAAACCAGAAAGGCTTTGGTTATTGTCCTAGGACCAGGCCCTATTTCTAGGGTATTTTGTTGTTGTTGTTGTTGTTGTTGTTGTTGTTGTTGTTGATTTGTTTGTTTTTGTTTTTATTTGTTTTCTCTCAAAGAGGTTGATTTGTAGGAAGCCCTCCATTCTGCCTTGCCCTTGCCTTGTTTTCTGCGGAGGCCAGGGCTTGGGCTTCTTGGTGCTGAGTATTGGTCTCACCTTGTCTCTTGTGCTTGGATTTCCCTGGTGCTGAGTATTGGTCTCACCTTGTCTCTTGTGCTTGGATCTAACTGCTTTCCCTCTTTGCCTTCCAACCACTCTGGTTTATCTCCATTGAGAGCTTCTACAAAATTCTAGCAATCTACTTGTGCAATCCCAAATTGTATAGAATAAGTTTATAAATATTTATCTTTGGTTTTCTTTGTTCTTATTACTTGGTGCATTTTTCAGAACTTTACTGAAGGGTTTAAGGGGAATCTGAGCTCCTCTAGGTCCTATCATATTCCCACAATTCAGTAATTTTATCCATTGTTAATAAGTCTACAAATGTCACCTAGCAAGTGTAAAAATTTTACCTCATAATGATTGATCAAGAATATGGGCAAACCCAGCCCCTTTTCTGTAAATACTTTGACTTGTTTCTAAAAGATAAACTTCAAACAAACAAACAAACATCTGTCTTTGGATAGTGCACTCAACACACAAAGGAAGCTATATACAGGATGAATAGGAAATAATTAACAGAGGGAAGAGATTAGAGTTAAAAAGAGTTGGGAAAGGCTTCTTGTAAAAGATTGAATTTTAATGGGACTTAAAGGAAGCCAGGAAAGCCAGCAGGTGAAGTTGAGGAGATAGGGCATTCCTGGTATGGTAGCCAGCCAGAGAAAATGTCCAGAGCCAGATGTTGGATTGTCTTATTCAAAAAACAGCCAGGAAGCTAATGTTACTGGATCAAAGAGTAGCTGTTAAGGAGTAAGGTATAAGAAGATTGTAAATATATGAGGGTAATAGGTTATAAAGGACTTTCAATATCAAACAGATTTTTTTTATTTGATCCTGGAGGCAACAGGGAGCCAATGCAGTTTATTGAGTGGAAGAGTGACGTGGTCAGACTTGTACTTAAGAAAATCATTTAATGGATGATGAATTGGAATGGAGAGAGAATTAACTCAAGCAGATCTACTAGCAAGCTATTGCAATAGTCAAGCAAGAAGTCATGAGGGACTATAGTGGAGATGTCATTGTCAGAGGAGAGGAGGGGGTATATATGAGAGATGTTTCAGAGGCAAAATTGACAGTCCTTGGCAACAACTTTGAGATGGGGGGTAAAAGATAGTAAAAAGTCAAGGATATCTCCTTGGTTGCAAGAATGAAAGACTGAGAGGCTGGTGTCACCCTCTGTAGTAATAATGAAGGTAGAAGAGGTTGTAAAGGGTAATTT
Source organism: Vombatus ursinus (assembly GCF_900497805.2). Taxonomy (NCBI): domain Eukaryota; kingdom Metazoa; phylum Chordata; class Mammalia; order Diprotodontia; family Vombatidae; genus Vombatus; species Vombatus ursinus. Next base: position 31,209,976 of record NW_020954590.1, on the reverse strand, counting down.
TGTTTATATAAATTCAAAAAGTTATTTTCACTAAGAAATCTAGAAAAGAAGTTTGTGAACTTCAGAGGGTTAGAGAATTTTGGATTTTTCATCCACATCCTAACTCCAGCAGTATCCTCAAAAGAACTGTGTCTTCTTCAGAAACTGTGACTAAACTAGGCACACTAGGGAAAAAAAAAAAAGGTAGCTTAAAGAATCAACAAAGGACCCCATGTGAAAAAGTCACTCACTGACTACCGAAACTTCATGAATACCCCACGATGGGCAGGAAAGGATTAGCCACCAAGATCTGTAAATTACCCAATTTGTTACATGTGTTCTCCAAACTTGAGTTCACCTTCTCTTAGACTCTGTATGTATAGGTGAGAGAGTATGTCACAAAATTTAGTAGAGGATATGGGGGTGAAGCATGGAATAGATGTTTTGGATTTCTTATTCTTAGCATACAGCCTTCATAATTATCCTTTTCTAAAATCTAATTCTGAATGACTAATTGATATCAGCTGATAATGAGGGAGAGAAGAGGAAGCACACCAGTAGAAACTTATCGCTCTAATTCTATAAAGCCACACCCTAGGTTGTTGGAGTTACTCCCTAGAATCCTCTAGGGGAGATGTTGCCAATATCCTCTGTGGATCACAGATTACTGTTGAGTTCGGAGTATATGTCCAGACCTTGTTCTACTCTAGTAATGAGAATTGTTTCAAAATGGAATGTGCTGCCTTATGAGGTATTGTTGTGGTAGTGGTTTGTCCTTTGTTCTTTAAGAGGACCAATGACATCCTGAGGGTAATGTCGTGACTTGAATGTGAATTGCATTTAAGTGAGGCAAAACTGAGCAAAGTTGTCATTCTCACTCTCTCCTCCAGAGTCAATGAAGTCCAGTGAAGCAACTAGCAGGTGCAGTGGAAAAAGCAATGGACTTGGAATCAAGAAGGCCTGAGTTCAAATCCTGCTTCCCTTACTAGCCATGTGACCTTGGGTAACTTACCTGACCTCTCTCAGTCTCAGTGTGTCCATCTGTTAAATGGACATAATAATAGCATCTACTTTTCACAGTTGTTGTAAGGATGATATATGCAAAGCACTATGAAAGTGTCAAAGCATTATACAGATGCCAGCTATTGTTGTTGTTAATCATAATCAAAGCTAGTATTTATATAGCCACTCCTATGTGCTAGTTACTGGGCTAAGTGCTTTGGAAATATCTTATTTTGTCCTCACAACAATCCTGAGAGGGCAGTGCCGCTGTGATCCCCATTTAAAGTTGAGGAAACCAAGGCAAATAGAGAATAATATTAATATTAATGCTACTTCCATTTGGAGGCTGGATGACAGCAAATCAGCAACATTTTAGAAGTGATTCAGACATCAATTTGGGAGTCTTACTAAGTGACCTCTAAATTATGCCAACTCCAAATTTATATGATTATTTGTTTTAGAAAGTTTGTATGAGAATTTCAAAAATTCAATTTATTCTTTAAAATACGGAGGTTAGAATTTATTTGTGTGCAGTCTCAATTCAGTATAATATACCTCACTATTCTTGCAGATCACCACATTGAGAAAATAATCTTACTCTTTAATCAAGATAAACCTGGATATTTAAATTATTAGGAAACTCTGCTTTCAACACTTTCTCAAATGAAATTTGAGTTTATGCAAGTATATTTTATTCAAACATCATCTGTTATGCAAACCCCCAAAGATAATTCTGTAATCCTTTCATCAACTAAAGAAAAACTGTAGTGGTTATGTTTAATTAAGGAAAATTAAATAGCTTTCTGTAACCAGATTAGTATGTATCTATGAACCATGACCCTCTCTATTTCTTCACTTACACTGAAAATGACTAAGAATGATAATCCTTTGCAAACTGATAGTATCATTAAAAATATTAATATTACCATGTTAATCTAAGAGGGCATGGCAAGCTGTGATTTTTTTCAAGCTATTTTATACAGCAAATTAGCCAAGAAAAGATAAATGAGGGGATGATTGCAGACTCCTCTACTTATTCATAGACTAATTCATTGCCATTAGAGAATGTCTTTCCTCTCGTAAATTAAAAAAAAAATTAGTGATGTCTACCAAATAAAAATAAATTTGAGCCAAATTCTTCCAGAGTTTATGTTTTTCTTTAGTTCATAGAAGAAATATCTTTGTCAGTTTCAACTGCTAAATTATTTTGTTCAGGCTGGTTCTGTATGATGCCTACAAACGGCCCAATTTGCATTGCTTTATCACCATGACAGAGCAGAAAGGGTAGGAAATAAGACACTTTTTGCTACTCTCATAGAATTAAACTACTGGAGGACTAAAATTTTGGAGTACTTTCTGTGCTCATGCTGTAGTTCTATATCTAGTTAGGATAATAGGTGTAGGACAGGAATTTAAAGATCATCCAGTTCAACTACTTTATTTTATAAATGAAGAGAATGAGAGTCAGAGAGGAAAGGTGACTAGATCATACTAGAAAAAAACCCAGAGTCTGGGAATTGAAATGGACCTCAGAGGGTGTTGAGTTCATCCTGTATCTCACCAGGAAAAATCTATGTAACATCCCCAAAAAGTAGCCATCTAAACTCTACTTGAAGACCTATAATGAGAAGGAATTCACTGCAACCTCCAGGGAGCAGGAATCTATTATGGTCTCTAGTGAAAGGAATCCATTACTTTTGGGGCAATTCATTTTATTTTTTGATTGGTCTATTTTGTAGAAAGTCTCCATTTCCTCACCATCCACTTGTCAATCTACCAATTAATCAATCTACCTAAATGCACCTCTTTAAATCTTCTGCTAAATGCCTCTAGTTAAGCCCTCTATAGTGTAAGTCCAATTCTACTTCCACATTAAAGTAAATAAAATACTTGAAGATAACTACCTTCTCTTCCTCCAAGTCTTTTCTCTTCTCAACTAGATAGCTCAAGGTACTTTAATGAATCCTTGTATGTTATCATGTCCAGTCTTCTCTCCATCCTGATTATTTATTGTCTATCTCTCCTACAAATGCAATAAATACCTTGTAGAACTTCAACATGAAATAGTATTGCCATGTTTTAAATATTGATGTGTATTCCAAAAATGTAATATCAGTTTAAATTTTGGCAGGTTCTAGTTTGCTCATTGTATCTCTCTCCTCTTTTTTCTTGTTAAATGGGAAAGAGTATAGCAGTATGAATCTATATATACGTGTATATATATATATATACATAAATATATGTATATGTGTGTATGTGAGTGTATGTGTATATATTTATATATAAATATATGTCATATGTTATGCCAATTTTCATATATATATTATATATATATGCCACAATGTTTTCCCTATTTGTGGAAGAAGAAAATATCTTTGAAGAATGTCAGGAAAATACCACTTGTGGTATACAAGCAACTTAATAAAATAGAAATAAAATAAAGCAATAACTACGTCAAACGGGTGGGTGAACTCATGATTGCATTGTTGCAGATTGCAAATGACTGATGCCTGCTCATCCTTTGAGACTCTGGTCCATATCATCCCATGCATTTATCCACCAAGCTAAAGCAAAACTCCTTCACTTCTCTTAACACTTGAGGACACCAATGTCCTGTATATTGATTATCATTAACTTTTGCCATGTGACCATCTTTTTTTGAGCATGTTTCTTTAGTTATATTCTATATACCACTGATTATCTATAATTACTTGTTTATAATATGCTACAGCCTGTTTATGCTTCTTCTATGTTTTTTCATTTAAATTTAAGTGATCCTTGCTATGTTCAACAATTTGAGATTGAAATGTTGCCAAAATTGCAAGATGAAGTCACTCATTTGGTTTCAAATAGTTTTTCTTTGCTACAAGATGCAAAACCAGGGGAATCAATCAAATCACCCCACTTAAAAGGTCAGAATACTACACAATGATAGCTTAACCAGGTGAGAAAAAACATTTCCAAATTAATTCAATTAAATAGAGTCATTAGGGGAAATATGAACAAGCTCTTGATCAATTTAGTTGTCATTAAAATCTTTTGGATGAAACAGTTATTTTACACAGAAAATAATTGGAGTGGCTGAGAAAATAGTCACATATTTTTGTATTTTATATGAAACAGCAGAATAATTTATACCATGGATATTTGAACATCAAGCATCATAGTATAAACCTCTCTTTAGATCCCTTAGAACTCATTTGGGGTTGGAAGAGTGCAACTTGGCCAACTTTGGAGGATCAGATGATTTGGACGTTTTCATCAGTGTCATGTCCCAGCTATAGTAATGAATGGATCGTAGTGTACACATTGGGAGCTGAAGACAAACTGTACATAATAAGGAGGAACAGATGCAAAACTTTATGAGGGGCTTAACACAGAAGTTACAAAACAGAAAAGGGAAATATTCTTATGATGCTAGCAAAAGGACTCCTAGGAACTATGAGTGTATAAATTGGGTTTGATTGATTACATGTGGGTTATCTAACTGTATTGTCTTACCTTCCAGAAATGTGCAGGAACCAGCTCAAACCAGCTTACCAAAACCAATTGTTAAATTTTCAATATGGACATTTGCACCCTGAACAAATACTAATGCTAAAAATTGGGGCTTGATTTGTAGTTTTGATGACTGTCTAGACTCAAGTAAGTGATGGAGAAAATCTTTATATGCAAATTAAACTTAAAAATATTTCTTGAATATATTTTTTGAGAGCAGTTTGTTAAATATTTACCAGTTCACATTTGTCTATATCCCTTTCGTGCTAGGACAGCAATGACTCTATTATTTCTTTTTTTTACTTGACTCTATTATTTCTTTTTTTTTCTACCTTATCTTTCCCCTTACAATGTATAATTTATCTCTCCTCAACCATTATTATTTTTTCTTCCCTAAAAATGCAAAGCAATCTAATTGTCCTTTTCAGAATTTAACAATCCATAGGTACTTGAAGATATTCTTAAAGAATTATTCTTTAGGACAATGTGTGATATATATTATATTAAGCTACTCTGGGTCATTTTGCCTGTCTGTTGTGGTTCTTTCAAACACACTTATATGTTTAGGGGAGGTCAGGAGGCAATAGTCTCTAGCCTGGGAAACAATAACAATCTTAAGCTTGATTTCTGGGCCCACAGATTTTCACTATGCCATTGATTTGTGTCAAGGGACCCTCTGCCTCATAGCAGGTAGAGCGTGTTGAGGAATTAAAGAGCTACCATTAAGCAATTTTATCTTTCTCTTCACTCTGAGTTGTAATATTTCATGTTTTTTAATTCCTGCTTGTCAATTATAGTACAGAATGCTTCATTTTCCTTCAGGAGAAAGATAGGCTCAAGCACACTTCTCCAAAGCTTGGCCACATAACCCCCAAGGTAACTGCTGGATAACCTGTAGCAAGTCATCTTTGGCAGCCCTCTCTTTCTCCTGCCACCCATAGCCTCTGCACATGTCTTATAGTCTCTGTTGACCCAAAGAACTGAGTTTCTTCCAAGATATGACTGCATAGCAATGCATAGCTTTATTGCTTTTTATCACCATTAAATAAACAACTTTTCCCCCTATCAAGAAGATAGTGTGGAGCTGAATGAAAATGTATTATCCTGTTTCATAGAACAGCTCTGTAATTACATTTTGAAGACATACCTGTTTAAAAATTCATAAGCAATTTATCATTCCATGGACTAAAAAAAAAAGCTTGTTTTATACATAACATCTGTGCTATCAGTAGTAACAATTGAATGGAGTTTGAGGGGTACTATAATAAGAACAATAGATATGCAGCTGTGTAAAACAAGGATATAATTCCATCAAGACCTACTGGTAGATCATAAACCAGTAGGTTAGCATTGGAGTATTATTGAGTTATTGGAGTCATAGAAGTTCTTTGGCATCAAATGGCTGTGTAATCTGAAGAAAGTGTTCCTTGATATCTTTCTTTTGGGAACTTCACACATCCAATGCAAAATGTAAGGTCAATGTGGGTCAATCACATCTCTAAAATTGTAAGTGTAATTTAATCCATTATCTCGGCCTTTCTATCTATGCAAAATATATTAATTAAAATATAGAAAAGCTGGGGGCACACTTCTCAGGGTCCAATTCATTCCATCTACCATAATGTGCTGTAGCTAGGTGAATAGGAAATGTATGAGACAAATTATTAGCAGACTCAACAACGAACTCCACAGACTAGTTTTGTCCTAAAGCCTGTCTGATCATCAGTCTGACTATTGATACATTCTCAGGTTCCAATGGCTTCCTGGAGAGAATGTTTTAAAGAGCAGAAGGCAAATTTTCTCTCTCTCTCTGTCTCTGTCTCTCTGTCTCTGTCTCTCTGTCTCTCTGTCTCTCTCTCTCTGTCTCTCTTTCTCTCTGTGTCTCTCTCTCTCTGTGTCTCTCTCTCTCTGTGTCTCTTACAGCTTGGTTTTTAAAGATTTCATTTTCTGCTCTTCTATATAGAAAGTCTATAAATTTTAGTTTCTGTAATGAAGTGCCATTTGTTTCTACTTTGTACTAAGTGGTTTTCAGACACCTTTGCCCTTGGTTTTCTGGGTTATAAGGGTCCAAGGACACGCAGACATTACACTTTCAGATGGAAACTACCACACTAGCTATCATTCAGATCATGTTTCAATGTATGTAATCATATATGGAAATAACAGTGAGTACTTGGCACCAATGGAAAGGACCAGATAGACTCAGTTCATTGTTGTAACCTTACACAAGAGTGAGAAATGCATTTTAATTGGATTTTTATCAGATGATGTTTCTATTTGAAAACTTTTAAGGTTCCCTGAATTCTGATTTGGGGTTTAGTTTTTGATATGTAGGCCAAAACTGTATTCCTACTCTAATTATCACTCCACTCCCCCATCATTTTCCTTTCCACTTCCCAGACTCATATGGTCTTCCTCCCCAGTAAAGTTTTTGGTTTTCACCTAAAATTTTTCTATCTATCTATCTATCTATCTATCTATCTATCTATCTATCTATCATTTTTTTTCAGTCTTCTAGCCTGGGAAATAGAACCCTTACTCCTTTCACCCACTTTGTAATGTTGATTGATGCGAGTGTTGATGTCAACCTATTTCTAAGGTCAACTCATACCTGCCATTGGTTTGCCCCAGGCTAAGAGTTTATATTATACTGCATGCTTCTGAGGTTGGTTGCACTAAGGAAAGAAACCATTCTCATCTTGAGATTATTTTCTTCATGTAGAATAATTGTCTCCTAATAGCTGCACCAATGTATGCATCATTTCCCACATTTGAAAATTTTCCATTTATATTATTTTATTTTAGGCAGCCATTGAGATAGCCAATGATTCTGTGATCTTATAATGATAGCTTTCTTTTATGCTTTGACACTTTATGGATACAATATTTTATTCATTTAGATATTCCTACAAAGAATGAAGATCACAATGTTTCCATATATATATATATATATAATATATATATATATATATATACACACACATACACACACACATATATACATATATATATCATATCCATATTCACGTGTGCATGCATATATATATGTTTGTACATATGTATTATTCACCAATATCATTGATTATTTTTTTAAAAGATTTTTGACTTCCAAAATTGCCAGTAGCTTGATATAATATAATAGGTTATTAATTTAGAATCAAAGCCTTAGAGCTGGAAGAGATCTTAGCAACAATCTAGTCCAATCCCTTTCCCTGTTTTGTTTAGCAAATAAAGTGAGACTCAGAGAAATTAGGTTATTTGCTTAGGGTCAGCCAGTCTGAGGAATTACTTTAGTCCAGATTAGTATTAAGAGGCAAGATCCCTTGATGTATTATTTCTGCCTCTGATAATTACTTCTTATATGACTTGATCAGGTCACTCCTCTTGCTGAGACTTAGTTGCCTTATCAGTTAAATAGAGATACATTAATAGATGCAATAATGTTTAGCCATTTTACTCCTAACTCTGTAATTTGGTATTCAAAATCTTCATGAAAGCTAGTAAATGCTTTTGATGTAGATGCAGATGGTAAGCCTCAAGTAGCTGATGGCTCTTTGGTCATCTTTCCAGATATCTCAATTCCAGTTCCACCAAGAATCTAATTAACAATATACTGGCTTTTTTCTACAACATTATGTTCACCAAAATTGCTGACTTATCATTATCATTTCTTCAATTATTTCTATTTTTATGTTTGTTTGTTTTTTATTAACTCAATATTCTGCATTGATTTCAATTTCCTTTGTGGATACATTTTCTTCTTTATGACATATGATTTTTGCTGTAGTTGACATCATTTTTAATATTTTGGACATACAAGTGACTCTTGAACTCAGAGAAAAAGTTTTAGTTTCCTATTCCTGCAATTGTAGGAACTGTTTAGTTAAAAACTTATGAAGTTCATTATTGCCAGTCTTGGCTCTTTAATTAATTCCTAATTCCAGATATTTTGCTTATATATCTAAAGCTGGACAATTACATGTTTAATATGTACAACATTTCCCAACCCTCTATTCTCACTTGACATGTAGGATTCCTAGAACAAGGTTGCTACGTTTCCCTACAGTTCTAGGATTAATCCCAAGGTTCTGGGGTGGGATGGGATGGTGATTGCTCTAACCTTATAAATGAGGAACCCTCACTAGTATGCTCTTTTCCTTGAGTATCAATTAATTTTCATTTAGCCATCCAGACCTAATTTGCTCTTAGAAATGGGCATTTGCTAAGGTAATATAGAAAGAAAATAAATGCTAAATATTTTACTAAAAAATTGTGTGACACGCTTTTCCTTTAGTACATACACATAGATCAAAAGAGAGTAGCAAAAGCTTAGAAAACAGATGTGAGAATGGGGTAAATCATAGCTCATGGTTGTTGGAAATAAATTTTTTTTTCTCCTTCATGGACAGCTCAAGAAATTCCCTTTAGGTATGATGTAACTTCTTCACTAGGTTCCCCAATGAGATATGAATCTGCCTTCCTGTTTCACATCCAATTTGATCTTGTTTGCCAATGCAAAAATTGCAGGAAATCAATCACTGATGTCCAGGGGGATGTATTGTAGTTGACAAAGGGCAATGCTAGGATGCCATTGGGAATATGAGGGACAAGGTAGGGGGGAGATTTGGTCCAGGCTAAAGTCAAGGAACTCATCTCTTTTCCCTCTTTCAAAGCTTTTCCCTCCTCAGGGGATTTGCTGGAATACTCTGTCATTCTAGCTCCCACTCTAAACTTTCAGAATCTAACTTGACATTTTATATATATTCTTTAGAGTGTGACCAAACTTCCTCAGCCAATCAAAACTGCTTCCTGTAAACTCAACTAGAATTTATCAATGACTTTCTACACTTAATTTAATGTTCTTGATTGATATATACATAATTTCACCTCAGTAAATAATCACTTACTTGAAAAGAGGTAGAAGGAATGAATTGATTTGCACAATAGAGTCCCACTCTTACACATACATAAAACATACAACAGAGTTGTTATGAGGAAAGTGCTTTGTTAGTCTTAAAGCAATAGAAATGTGTTGTGTGTGTGTATATGTGTGTATACACATGTATACATGTATGCATATGCACACGTATAAATATGCATATGTGTTACATATGTATATACATATCCACAGATACTCTTATATGAATATGCATTTATATTGTATGTGTGTATGTATCCATATAGTTAAATATACATATATACATATAGGTAAATTTTGAACTTACACACACACACACACATATTCAGAAACACTTTCTAGTTGTTTTGCTTTAGTGGTGATTAAAAAAAAAAATCAATCCTGTCTCATAACCTTAAAAAAAGTCATTGTTTCCTTTACCTATTTGGTAAATGTCAAAATTAGAACATGGTACCTCTTGTAGAACAGTGAGGATCATCCCAGTCTTTCAGTCACAGTTTGATTTGCTTCAGATTCTATGAGAGAAAGCAAAAAAATAGGTATGATACATACACACACCTGTGTATGTATTTATGTGCATGTATATATATATGCATATATACTCATATGTATCTATACATAGATATATATGCACACAGAACTTTATACCTTTCTACTACTTTTACTTAAAATATACCCTCGTATACACACATACTGATTTTTCTTCTTAATGATTAGAACTTTTGTCTAATCAAAGGGGTGCTTTAGAAAGTAGTGAGTTCTTTACCACAGGAAATGTTTGAGCAAAATGAAGAGAGTCATCTGTTAGAGATGTTTGTTGGGAGAGGAGAACTGGGTCCCCACATTAGCTGGGAGGTTGGACTTTATAAATTGTAAGATCCCTCCCAGCTTTAGCTCTAATGAGTCTACTGAGGAGAGAATGATATAATAATATAGTATGAGAAACTGGTTCTCTGGTAGGTTCTAAGGTTTCCACCTGCCTATTATTTGTGCCCCATCTTTTGTTGTCCTCTTTCATCTCATTCCCATTCTCATTTTGTTCCTTTTAATATCACTTACTTTGAAGTAGCCCCTATGGGAATTCAATGACACTTTGCAGTGAGCTGGGACATTGAAATGACTCACTAAGGAGAGCAAAAGGGCAACCCATTGCTGAAAAGATTGTTATAAGGAAATCTGATTTGAATAGTTGTTTAAGTGAAGGTAACTGAGGGCAAAAATTCAAGGAATCTTTACTTGCACCTCTGATGCTATCTGTCCATGAATCAAGATAGGAAACTTTCCCCCCTCCTTTTCTTTTTCCTTTGACTTTTCTTAAATGTTAAACTCCTTGAATCTGGGATTAGATTGAGCCTGCTATACACCTGAGAAAACATTTTGAACTCACTGAGGGCCTTTTTATTCAAATGATCAGAAATTAAAAGACAACAAACAGAATAGTGCAGGTTTTTGTTTTGCATGGTGAGAGCCCCCTCAAGAAGGCTTAGAAATCCCAGAATGGCAGATATAGAAGTGACCTGAGGGTCCATCTAACCTAACCCACACACACAATGAACTCCTCCACCATCACATGACACACACACACACACACACACACACACACACACACACACTAACCTTAAAGTGATCATTCAACCTTTTTCACTTACATTAAGTGAGACAATTCCTTCCGCTTGTAGTTTCTAATTACTTTTTAATATATACTTCCATGACTTTTCTATTAAATGCAATTCATGTTGCATTATGGTCTTAAAATGGTTCATTTAATATTTCTGTTTTTCTCCATATGGTTGTAAGGTCTTTATGCCCCTAATATGTGGTAAATTTTTGTGAAGGTGTCACATTGAACTGAGAAGCAGATAAACTCTTTTTCTTCATTCAGTTTTCTCCAGAGACCTCTTTTTTTTTTAAAGATTCTATTCATCTCTTCAACTTCTTCTTATTTATTTTATGATTATATTTATCTTGATCTGAGAGGGGAATGTTGAGGTCCCCAACTAGTGTAGTTTTACTGTATGATTCCTCCTATAATTAATTTAACTTTTCCTTTAAGAATTTGAATGCAATATCAGTTGGTTCATATATATTTAGTATTGATATTACTTAATTTTTATGGTGCCTTTTAGCAAGTGTTTTCTCTGCTTATCTCTTTTTATGAGATCTATTTTTGCTTTTATTTTATCTGAGATCACGGCTGCTACCCCTGCCTTTTTATTTCAGCTGAAACATAATAGATTCTGCTCTATCCCCTTATGTTTAACCCTGTTTATGGCTCTCTGCTTCAAGTGTGTTTCTTATAAACATCATATTGTTGGATTCTTGTTTCTAATCCATTCTTCTATCCATTTCTATTTTATAGGTGAGTTCATCCCATTCACATTTACAATTTTTAACTGTGCATTGCCCTCCATTCGTATTTTATTCTGTTTATCCATCTCTTTCTCTTTTTATCCTGTCCCTTCTCTAAATTCTCTTTAGCTCCTGACTCCTGACTGTCATCCTTTACTAACCTCTCTTTTACCACACTCACATACCCTTTCTCTTTTCTCCTTCCCTTTCTACTTCTGTGTTGGGTAAAATAGATTTCTATACTCAATTGAGTGTGTGTATGTGTATGCATATGTATATTACACACATATATGTATATATGCATATGTATTTGTGTCTGTGTAATTCCATCTTTGAACCAATTTACATGAGAATTAGGTTCAAGTATTACCTATCCCACCCTTGACAATATTCCCCTTCACAGCACACACTCTTCCTTGTGTGAATCTTTTATATGAGATAATTTTCCCCATTCTTCCTTTGCTTTCCCCCTTCTCCCAGAGCATCCTTCTTTCTTTCCTATTCATTTTTACATCATTCTAACATAATCAACTGAACCCCATGCCCCTGTCTATGTAGAATCCTTCCAACTGCCTTAATAATTATAATATTCTTAAAAGTTACAAGTATCTGGCCATTAAAATTTCTTCAGAATCAGTTTTCTATTTTTCTTGTTCTTTTCATTTACCTTATTAGAGTCATTACATACATTGTGTTCCTCATTATTTACTTATGAAATTGTTCATTAAGAGTCTCTAGGTAATATTTATCATATATTTCTTTTTTTTAATTTTAAAAACATTTTTATTTAAATTTTTGAGTTCTAAAATCATTCTCTCCTTCTCTCTCTCTCCCTTTCCCTCCTAAGATGGTAAGCAATCAGATACATGTGCAATTATGTAAAACATATCATATTTCAAGGCTTGGAGAGACATTCAACAGTAATGACAATTGCAGAGCAAGAAAAGAGTATTTGTGACTTTCTTGCTGCTTAATTCTGGAACCATAGCATAGATTTTCTCATTTATTCTCCCTGTCACAGCAAAGCACGTGCTATAACCATACACCACTGATCAGTTAAAAAAAATAAAAGATTCAATCAAAAAAAGAAAAGAAGTTACAAGTATCTTCAACCCTTACAAAATTGTGAATGATTAAACTTATTGTGTCCTTTGAGATTTATTTTGTATGCTTGACTTTTTATGCTTTCTTGAGTCTTATATTTGCAAATTAAATTTTCTATTCAACTGTGGTCTTTTTATGAGGATTGCGTGATAGTCCTCTATTCCAGTAAATATCCATTTTTGCCTCAAAGGTTTTTACTCAGTTTGTTGGCTGGGTTATTCTTGGTTTAAATCCCAGATCTGCCTTCTGGAAAGTATGTTCCTCTGTTTCTTTAATATAGAAGCTGCTTAATCTTTTGTTATCCTGGCTGTGGCTCCACAGTATTTTAATGGTTTCTTTCTGTCTGCTTGTAGACTTTTCTCTTTGACCTGGGAACTCTAGAATTGAGCTCTAATATTCCAGAGAGTTTTCATTTGGGGATCTCTTTCATTAGGAGTTTGGTGGGTTCTTTCAATTTCTGTTTTACCCTCTGATTCTAGGATATCAGCTGGTTTTGCTTGGTAGCTTCTTAACTTGATGCCTAGGCTTTTGCTTTCATCATGACTTTCAGGTAATCTAGTAATTCTTAAATTATCTTTATTTTATCTATTTTGCAGGTCAGTTGTTTGTTTTGTTTGTTTTTCCAATGATTTGTTTCACATTTTCTCCTATTTTTTATTATTTTAATCATGTTTGATTGTTTCTTGATGTATCATAGAATCATTACCTTCTACTAGCCCAATTCTCATGTTTAAAGAATTATTTTCTTCATTGAGCTTTTTAATCTTTTTCCATTTGGCCAATTCTGTTTTTTAAGGACTTATTTTCATCAGTGAAGTTGTGTACCTCTTTTTTCCAATGGGCCAATTATGTTTTTTTTTTCTTTTAAGGTGTTATTTTTTTCAGTAATTTTTGTGCCTCTTTTCCTAAGCTGTTAAATGACTTTTCACAATTTTCTTCCCTCATTCTCATTTTTTTACATAATCTTTCCTCTACCACTCATTCTCTTTTTAAAATCATTTTTATCTCTTCCAGACATCTTTGTTAAGCTTGTGTACAATTCAGTTTTTTTTCTTTGAAGCTTTACATGTAGCTGGTCTGACTTCATTGTCTTCTGAGTTTGGGTGTTGATCTTTCCTATCATCGTGGTAGCTTTTTATGATCAGGTTCTTTTTTGTGTGTGCTTACTTTTCCACCCTTTTTCTTGAATTTGTGTTAAAGTTTGATTCAGTTCCTGGCATGGGGCAGGGAGAAACAATGTTCCAAGCTTCAAGCTTTTTTATACTGCTATTTTTAGAGCTAGTTCTGGGAGTTTGCAAGTTTTCAGTGCTTCCAAGGTGGTATGATCTGGGAAGACATACGGTCTCTCTCCTCCTCTGTGCTCTGGCCCTTACCAAGTAAGGGCCCCTGATCTCTTGAGATTGCAATCAATATTACTCCTCAGGGCACTTGTTTCCTTTGCACCAGAAGTAATATTGCTCTTCAGGGCACCTGCTTCCTTTTGACTGTAAGTTCTCCTCTATGCCCTTGAACTGTGACCCAGAAGTAGATATAGGCAATGGAATTGTGAAAGTGTGCAGTTCTGGGCCGAGTGCTAGCACAGGTGTCCCCTGTAATATCTTTCAGACAAACTGCCAAGCCCACTTACTGTCTCTGGTTTGAGATCTCCTGAAACTGCTGCTGCTTCTAGTTCCACCATCTAATCTCACCACTGGTGTTGCATCCATGTGGTTTTTGGGCCTGCCTCTACCTCCCTGTGTCACAGATCTTTCCTAACAAACTCCCAAGTTGTCTTGGGCTATAAGAATTTCTCACTCTGACCTTTTGTTATCTCTGTCACTCTAGATTTTTATTTGAGATGATATTTCAAAGTAGTTTGGAGGTAAATGTTGGGAGAGTTCAGCTTAGTACTTCTTTTACTCTTTTACTTCTTTTACCCCCAAAAGTCCTTTCAGGGGATACTTTCTAAGAAATAGAGCTGTCTAAAAGTAAAATGGGCTACCTAAGGACACCACTATCTTTCACTGTAGGACTCCATTCACAGTCTGGATGACCACTTTTCAAGTAAGTTGTAGTGGGGACTCCTTTTATGTGGAATGGCTTGAAAAGATGGCCCCAAAATCCCATCTAATTCTAAACTGTAGTTAAAGATGGTTAAAAGAAAAAAAGGGGGGAGACATACAAGCTATTTAACAAATTCTCCATATAAGCCAAGGGGAAAGAATGATTATTCTGACGTAAGTCTCTCCCCCATTGCTCTCATTCACCAATAATACTGGAGGAAACCTCAGTCACTGAAGACCAGTCAAGTTCAGTTCTCTGGTTGCTTTCAGCAGGGCTCTAGAAGGCCTATACAATTCTGTCATGTATGCATTTCCAATAAACATCCATACACTGAAATCACATTGGGTTGCTATGGGGGATTCATTAAGCTGACCAAAAACAAACTCCTTGAGGACAGAAACTATTATGCTTTTGCGTCTGAAACCCGATGCCTAAAACAAGGACTTGCATAGAAAAGATGTTCGAAATACTTATAAGTTGATGAATCACAGGGATCAGACACCATTAGCTTCTTTATTTCCTAATTCCACATATCCAGTCAACAAGGGACTGTATAGATAGCCACTTACTCAATAAAAATGAGTAAATTAAAAAAAAAAGAACAGATTGTGAGTCCTTTAGTGGAATAGAAGTACAAGAATTTTTAACGAGTTACAGAGTCATGTTGGGAACACTTTCAGATTAGTGGGGTTGTTTCTCCACTATGGACTAAAATAAGTCAAAGGCAAAAATGGGGGTTTTGTTTTTCTTTTCTTCAAGGGAAAAGGACCTGGCTATTGACACAGGGGTTAATACCTTTCTTGGCCCAACCAATTCCTGTGCTAAAGGAACAATAAGTCTGTATTTGCTCCAAGCAGTTAACCTTAGATTCCAGTCAGGCCTTGCTCTCACTCACCCCAGTCCTCCCACCAGTTTTTAACTCTTTGGATATAAATTAATGACCATAGAGGACAGACTATCAAACCACCTAAGAGCAGAACTGCTCAGGTAGGTGGCACAGAGTCGTCAGATTGGAAGAGACTTGGGGATCTTCTAGTCTAACTCAAAAGCAGCTAAGTGCTTTTGTAGATAGAACACTAGGCCTAGAGTCAGGAAGACCTGAGTTCAAATCTGAATTCCCATACTTATTAGCTTGTGTGACCCTGAACAAGTCACTTAATTCTGTTTGCCTAAGTTTCACCATCTGCAAAATGATCTGGAGAAGGAAATGGCAAACCACTCTAGTATCTTTGCCAAGAAAACCCCAATGGAGTCACAAAGAGTCAGACACAATAGTAACTATAATGACTATCACACACACACACACACACACACACACACACACATACACATGCACACAAACACACACCTCCTTCCTCATCTTCTGGGTTTTCTCTTCTCCTAGCATCTCCATTTTCTTCAACTGATCCTTAAATGGTACGAATTTGGAGTAATTCATCATCCATATACAGAGACACACTAGGCCACTGGTATCAAAGTCATAGAAATGGGACCAGTAAACCATATACAAGGATCCCTGTGGGCCACATTATCTTACTTTGAAAATGAAATATTATTTATGTTTTATTATATTTTTATTAAATGTTTTGCAGCTACATTTTAATCTAGAGCATTGTGGCTGCATGTAGTCTGTGGGCCTTCTGCTCTGTACTACTTTGGATTGTTAGCTGATATGCCCAAATGACTGAATGAACCATCCTCCCTTTTGGAGTGGTGATATTTGTTTTGTTGTTATAGCATCTAGAAAAGAGGAGGGTGTTTATTTTTTGTTAATTCTTCTTAAGAGGAATTGAATTGAGATTGCCTTTTGAATTCTGACCAATTAAACAAGATTAGCAATTAAAAAGTGACTTGGAGATTTGAATCAAAATCTTAAAGTCAATGGTTAATATTGATTTTAAAAAGAACAGAAATACCAGGAGGGAAAACATAGACAACTCCAAACAAATATGAATGCCTGTTTCCATAAAATAGTCATCACCATAATTACAGTAATTGCACTTTCAGCCGTAATCTATATTTCATGTGATATTGTACCTTAGTTGAATCTGAATAAAAAATTAGCATCTGATTCAGTGGTACAACTAGGCCTCTTGGAAATAGGATGTTTCTTTGAATATAGTTGGCATAATTTGTAGCTATAATGTAGCTTGGAATTTCATTTTTTTCATGAGAATTAAATACATTAGCCCTGAAAGAGAAGAGGAAAATGCAATCCCTAAAGCCTGATGATTATGCTAAAATACTAAACTCATTTGCTCATAGGATTTCTTAGCTGGAAAGGATTTCAGAGCTCACCTACTTTATTTATTTTCATTTTGTACATGTGAAAACTGAGGCCCAAATTTACTTCAGCCTGTTCAATTATGGATAAGATAAGGGTATAACATTATGTTGGGTTTTTTTTGTCCTGGAATATGTCAAAGACAGGATTTGTTTCCAGATCTTCCTAATTCCAAGAGGCCCCTGATTCACTACAGTTTATTCCATATCTGTTTTGGTTTCTTGAATTTAAATTTGCTATCCCAGATATCTCTAAATAAATTAGAACGATAGATAAAGAATTAGGTAAAAATTTAGATATCTAGTCTAATGGACTCCAAAATGGTTTTTGTGACAAGAGAAGGATGCTTATTTTTTTTTATTAATTCTTCTTAAAAGGAATTGAATTTGGATTGTCTTTTGAATTCTGACCAACTAAACAAGATTGGCAATTAAAAAGTGACTTAGAGATTTGAAGCTAAATCTTAAAGTAAATGGTTAATATTGATTTTAAAAAGAACAGAAATACCAGGAGGGAAAACATAGACAATTCTAGACATCCACAGATGTGTGATCAACTAATGAGTGGGAAAATGAATCATGTCCCACACTTCTAGTGATAGCCAATCATGGGACTGGTTTCCAAAACAAAAACCTACCTTTATACTTAAAAAAAAATCCACTACTCTGATTCTTCTCTCTATTTTCCAAACCCTCAACCTTACCTTATGAATCAGATTTTAAGCCTCCATGGAAGTCATAATCTAACCACAACTACCCTACAGATACAGCTCTGCAGGTACTGTTGGAAAAATACTCTTCTAATAAAATTCATCTCTTGTCCTCCTCCCAGATCACCTCCTGACTGCTTCAGGCACAACCTAGGAAAGTGACATCTATGTTCGAAGAATATGTCCTCCTCACCCTGCCCCCTTTATATTTCAAATGGAATAGCGTAACACAAGAAGATCAGTCATGAATATGTGAATGGATGTTATCTGTTTCCCAGGCCTCTTTATATTCTCCTTTCCCTCACAACTCATTCTCTAGGAACTTCCCTTTTGCTGTTGATGGCATTGCAATCCCTGCTTCACAACATAATTGGTAATAGTGACCATTCATATACTAAGGTAAAGTTTGCAAAGCACTTTATATACGGTGGTTCATTAAAGTCAGCTCTCCTAGTCTGCAAGAACAAGCTGCTAAAATTTTGCTGTGAGCATTTACACCTTAGAAATCAGCAAATGCTGCAAATCTCAGCTTGATTTATTGTATTGTTGATTGTCTAAACTGATAGAAGAAAATGATAGAGAACATGTCAATAATGAAGATTAAATTTAAAAGTGTGCCTTATGTACATTTTTTGGAGAGCTGGCTGTTAAACATTTACTAGCGCACACTTACTGTATATATACATGTTTGTGTGTATATATATGTATGTATGTATGTATATAAACATATACACATATCTATAAAATGAGTATATATATACACATACATGTATGTTTGCATATATACATATATTTGTGTGTATGCATGCATGTGTATATATGTGTGTGTGTATACACACACACACACATATACAGAAAGAGAAAGAGAGAGAGAGAGAGAAAGAGAGGTTTTGATCCCAATAACTCTATGATCCAAGTTCTATTTTTTTTTTTTAGCATTACATGTAAGGAAACAAAGGCTGAGAAAGGTTAAGTGACTTACCCAGGGTCACACAGGTAGTAAATGTCTGAATTAACTTTTAAAATCAATTCTTCTTAACTTCCTAACTGCAAGTATAGTGCTCTTTCCACTATGCCACTTAAATCCTCAACCTTCCTTGATGCATATACTCAGTTAATTGTCAAATCTTGTTATTTTTCCATCTGCAACATCTTTTTCATTTGTTCCTTTTTTTTCTACTCATGCAGTACCACCCTAGTTCAGGACCTTAGCAGGTGCTCTTGACCTATTGCAGGAACCTCCTAACTGATATCCTTGCCTCAAGCTTCTCCCCTCTTCAACACATCCTCAATATTAACTTCCAAAGTTATATTCCTAAAGCTAAGTCTGACCATTTCATTCTCCTACTCAATAAACATCAGTGGCTCCCTATTGACTCTAAGATCAAATTTTTCACCTTTATCTTCTTGTCATTTAAATTTTAATACTCATTTCATAACATATAACATCATTAATATAATCATATATACATATATTTTTAAGTAAATTAACACATTATAGGAGTTTATGCATTAAAAATATTGATGCCATGTAAGATCAAAAAGTTTGGAGAGCACAGATGTTATCTGATTACCTCATTTTACAGGTGAGGAAATTCAGGCACTGTGAGGTTGTTATTTTTCCCACAAGCAGGAGGTGGTAGAACCAGAATTCAAATCCAGATCATGTGATTGCAAGCCTCACAAGATTTCCTTCCCCCTTACATTAAAAGCTTTACATTGAAAGTCTGCATTCACTATAGCCAAAGAAGTGACAATACCTATTGTAACAGAACACACAACAGACATTTACTAAGTATGTACAATATTACATTGAATTGAATTTAAATTGAACTAGAAGGTAACAAACAGTATTGGGATCTCTAATTTGTTAGTCTCATTTCAAAGGGCATTTATATTTTAAGATTTTTTTTCCTTATAATTATGCTTGGATAATTGAGATTTCATATAAGTAGACATATCCTCTACCAAGGAAGCTCAAACACCCTCACATTTTCTCGTCCTAGGTTACCCTTGCCAATGTATTTCCATGAATTCTTCACAGAGAAACTCACTAATGCACTTAGATGTTTTCTTTCCATTTTTCCCCTTTATTCCTATGTGGGTATCAGCTTGGTAAGCAAGCTATCCATTATCTCATACTGCTGACATAAGTAGGAAAAAAATAATTGAGAGATATCGGGCCTTCATCAATTAAAGTCTTTAAGCAAATCTGTCTAGATGATTGGATTATTGTTTGGTTATGGATTAGATCAGATAGAATCTGAGGTCTCTTCTAAATTGGAGATTCTGATTTTTCTGTGAATCATGCTGGAGAACCTGTGCAGTGTTTTCAATGATTTCACACTACTAATTATCACAATTTCATATCTTTTTAATACCAGGTTTGTTTGTTTTTTGCTAATAGTATAATATGACTGGAAATATGGACGTTGAAGCAATTAAAACTGCAAATAACCTAAAATACAATAGAAATGATCATGGTAGAATTAAGTAGACTACACCATGTTATGAGTGATAACTGGTATGAAAAATAATATTAAAATTATTAAAAAGGATATGTTTGACTAGAAAATGAGATAGACAATCATGGACTGCCTGCTCCCAAACAATTGAGGAAAAAAAAACAATTCCTGAGAGATATTATTTAAGGAAACCCCTTCCTGGATCACTGCCTTATTGTGGAAAAAGGGCTTGTGTAGCTCAATGAAACTATGAGTTATGCCATGCAGTGTTACCCAAGATGGACAGATCATAGTGGAACTTTCTCCCAAAAGATGATCCACTGGAAAAGGAAACAGCAAATCACACTATTATCTTTGCCAAGAAAACCCCATGGACAGTATTAAAATGACAAAAGATATGGCACTGGAAGATGACCACCTCAGGTCAGAAGGTGTCCCACATGTTACTGGGAAAGAATGGAGGACAAATATAAGCTGTTTGGCCAAAGCCAAAAGAAAAATCAGCTTTGGATGTATTTGGTGATGAAAGGAAATCCCAATGCTGAAAAGGTCAATATTACATAGAAACCTGGAATATAAGTTATATGAACCAAAGTAAGCTGGGTGTGGTCAAATAAGAGATGGAAAGTTTAAATATCAACATCTTGGATGTCAATGAAGTTAAATGGATAGGAATGGATGAATTTAATTCAAGTGATCACCACATATAATATTGTGGGCAAGAATCTCTTAGAAGAAATGGAGTATCCTTCATAATTAATAAAAGAGTGATAAAAACAGTACTGGAGTATAATGTTCAAAATGACAAAATGATATCTGTTTGAATCCAAAGCAAATTGTTCAACATCACATTAATGTAAGTCTGTGTTCCAACCATTGATGCCAAAGAATCCAAAGTTGATCTGTTCTATGAAGACCTATAACATCTTCTGGACATAACACTAAAAAATATAAACAATATGATAAAACACATTATATTCAACATATGGGACTGGAATGCTAAAGTAGGAAATCAAAAAGTAATTGGAATAACAGGCAAGTTTGGCCTTGGAATACAAAATGAAACAGGGCAGAGACTAATAGAGTTTTGTCAAGATAACTTGCTGGTCATAGCAAACACTCTCTTTCAACAACCCCAAAAAGCAACTCTACATGTAGACTTTACCAGACGACCAATATAGAAATTAGATTGATTGTATACTGATTGAGAAACTCTATAAAATCTGTTTAAACAAGACCTGGAGCTGACTGTGGCTCAGATCACATGCTTCTTATTGCAATATTCAGACTTAAATTGAAAAAAGTAGGGAAAACCATCAGATTGTATAGATATGACCTACATAACATCCCTTATGAGTAAGAAGTGGAGGTGATGAATAGATTTAAAGGATTAGATCTGGTAGATAGAGTGCCTGAAGTACTATGGACTAAAGGTTCACAATATTTTATAGGAGGCATCAAAAAAAAAATCCCAAGTAAAGAGAAGGTCAAGAAAACAAAATGGCTTTCTGATGAGGTTTTACAAATATCTGAGAAAAGAAAGAAAGGAAAAAGGAACAGAGAAAGGGAAAGATATAATCAATTGAATTCCAGTGAATAGCAAGGAGAGATAAGGTTTTCTTAAATGAGCAATACAAAGAAATAAAATAGAATAGTGGGAAACACGAGATCTCTGCAAGAAAATTAGAGATATCAAGAGAATGTTTTATGCAAAAATGAACATAATAAAAGACAAAAAATGGCAAGAGACTTAACAGAAGTAGAAGAGATTAATAATGGGTGGCAAGAATACACAGAAGAACTATACATGAAGGATCTTAAAATTATCGATGACCAAGATGGTATGGTTACTGATCAGGAGCCATATATCCCAGAGAATGAAATCAGGGGGGCCTTATGAAGCATTGCTAACAATAAGGCTAGTGGAGGTGACAGAATTCCACCAAAGCTTCTTAAAATCCCAAAAGGCAATTATTAAAGTGTTGCACTCAATATGCCAGCAAATTTGGAAAACTCAACAGTGGCCATTGGATTGGAAAAGATCAGTTTATGTACCAATCCTAATGAAAGGCAAGGCCAAATAATGTTCAAATTACCAAACAATTGTGCTCATTTCACATGCCAGCAAGGTTATGCTTAAGATTCTGCAAGCTCAACTTCAGCAATATTGGAACCAAGAATTACCAGAAGAGCAGGCTGATTTTCAAATAGGCAGAGGAACTAGAGATCAAATTGTCATAATTTGCTGGGTTATGCAGAAAGCAAGGGAGTTCTAAAAAAACATCTACATCTGCTTCTTTGTGTATACTAAGGCCCTTGACCATAGAGATTATAACAAAATGTGGTACGTCCTCAAAGAGATGGGAGTACCACATCATTTTACTTGTCTCCTGAGGAATGTGTATGGGCCAATAAGCAATAATTAGAGCCAAATATGGAATAACTGATTGATTTAGATTGGATAGGAAGTATGACAAGGTTGTATGTTGTCACCTTATTCGTTTAACTTATATGCAGAGTACATCATGCAAAATTCCTATTTGTATGAATCAAAAGTGGAAATTAAGATTGCATGAGAAATATCAATAATCTCAGATATGCAGACAGTATCATTCTGATGGCAGAAAGTGAAAAGAATTAAGCAACCTCTTGATGAGGGGAGAGTGTAAAAGCTGGTTGGAAGCTTAACATCAAATAAACTAAGATCTTGACAACTGGTCCCATCACTTCCTGACAAATAGAGGGAGAAGAAATGAATGCAAGCAGTTTATCCTTGTTTAGTCTTTTATCATTGTTTATTCATGTTTACTTTTCTTTCTTACTTTTCTCTTCATTTTTCTTTGAATTTCAGTATTTCTTTTAAAAGAAAACTAACTTCATTTCATCATTATGCAGATTTACTCAGTTTTTAACATTCAACATTTTCTTAGCAACCTCAGATGCCTCTGATTTCTGATTGGAGGGCTGGTTGGTGGAGCAACAAACTCCTTCCAAATCTTTCCTTTATAAAAGTCTTAGAACATTTCAGATAAACTCTTCATTTTCCATATGTAACTCCAGGTACACTCTGGTGGCATCCCCTTCCCCTGCTTTTCAACTTCTTTTTGTGTATTATCTTCTCCCATTGGATTGTAAGCTTCTTGAAGACAGAAACTGTTTCATTTCCCCTTATTTGTATCCCCAAAGCTTAACATAGTTCCTGGCATGTAGTAGGCATTTAATAAGTGTTTATTGGCTATAGTTTACTGACTTACAAGAATTCTACTTGAAGTTTTGCCCCAAATATGTTTTCTCTGAGGCTTTGCTTGTAGATATTTTTGGAGTCATCCTCTTGTTTTGGGTTATGCTAGTATTTCTTTTGTTGTTGTTGTTTATTTGTTTGCCCATTCTTCCACCCTTCTTCCTGACTTTAGACTTAATATTAGGACTTCACTTTTTGAGGGAATATCTGGGCTATTTCTGCTGCTACATTCTTGGGTAGTAAGTGTTGTGTTATTTCAGGATCTCAAGAGCAGACTAGGGAAGTGTAACCTTCCATTTCAGAGGGATCTGATCCAGGGAAATATCTAATTGCTGCCCTCTCATCTAGGTTTGAGATCTGCAAGTTCCTGACCTGGGTTTTCATCTGAATGACAGCATATGCTTGTAGATTCAGCCCATTTCAACCAGCTGAAAAATTCTGTTGGTTCAGAGTCACAGCATTACAGATTCTTGACATGGTTATTCCTTGATGAACTGGACTAGATGCTGGAACTGAAACACTATTCTGCTACTGGGGTCTAAGCCATATTGCTGCTGTTTCTGAGCTTTCTCCTTTCTCGATACACTGTCCAGAGTTTCCTACTTAGGAGAACTACCCCTATTCAATGATTCCTTTCTCATTCCACCCTGGATTTGTGAAAACTGGGACATGAACAACAAAGCTGGCAGTTGACACCTGTGCCCATTGCAGTGATCCTGTATGAGTCTGGTTGTACCCTGGGTTGTGTCTGGGTTCTCTGCTTACTCTGGGGCACAGCATTTTCCTGGACACTCGAGTGTTCCATACGCAGCATCTTCCTTGTCTGACCTTGTCCTCAATGTCCATAAACCTCTTTCTGTCTCCTATCCCCAACTGGCCTGGAGAAATGACTCACTGTGATTTTTTTCCCCTGGATTTCATTATTAGGATTCAATCTGATATATTTTCTAGATCTGTTCGGAGGAGTTTTATGGAGGGCAGCTTTGATGTACTGCTCCCTACAACACTAACAAATTGGTTCAGCCTTCTGTCACTAATCTTCATGCTCTTTCTTCAAGTTATTTCCTTAATACTTACAAATATACCAATCTCTCCCCCATTCTCAAAAAGCCCTTACTTGATCCATTTATCCCCACTATCTATTATTCCATGTCTCCCTTCTTTCATCACTAAATTCCTTCAGAAGGCTATCTGAAATAAATACTTCTATTTCCTTTTCTCTAACTCTCAACTCTTTGCAGCCTGTCTCCTAACCTCATCATTCAACCAAAACTGTGTTCTCCAAAATAATTAATGATCTTTAATTCCCAAATCTAATTACCTTTTCTCAGTCATTGTCCTTCTTGGCTTCTCTACAGCCTTTAACACTGTTGATAATCCTCTTCTTCTTGATACTTCTTTTCTCTAGGTTTTAATTTCATTATTCTCTCTCATTTCTCTTCCTATCTCTTTCTATTCCTTTTGTCTCCTTTGGTCAATTTTCATCTGTGTCATTCCTGCTAACTGCATTTCCCTAAGACACTGTCCTGGGCTCTCTTCCTTTCTCCCTGTATACAATTTCACTTATTGATCTCATCAGCTCCCATGAATTCAATTATCATCTCTATATTGATGATTCTCAATTCTACTTTTGCAACATCAAGATGCTCATTTGAAACTGGGTGTCCCATTCCAAAAGATCCATGATGAACAATGTTATCTTCCTTCAGAGAGAGAACTGATTAACTCTTAATACAGATTGAAGAATGCTATTTTTACTATATCTATTTTCTTGTTTTATTTACTTATCTGTGCTTTATTTGTCTGTGTTTTCTTTTGCAACATGGCTAATATGGAAATATGTTTTACATGACTTCACATGTTTAATTGATATCATTTTTTGTATTTTCAAGGAAAAGGAAAGGATGAACATGAGGGAGAGAATTTGGAACTCGTTTTAAAAAATATTATAAAAATACAAATTATAAAATAAAAATATATTTTAAAAATCTTAAACACAACTTAACCAAAACTGAACTCATTATCCACCTCTCCCCCCCCAAAAAACCTTATCCTTTTCCTAATTTCTCTATTACTATTGAGAGTGCTATCACAATACTCCCAATCACACATATTTACAACCTACATGTCATCCTTGATTCCTTATTCACCTCTCCCTATATCCAATTAATTTTCATATCCTCTTGTTTCTACCTTCATAACATCTCTCATGTCCTCCTCGTCTCCTTTGATACTACAACTATCCTGTTTCAGACCTTCATAAACTTATGATGAAATTGTTTAAATAGGCTGCTCCACTCAGTGAATTTTTCTTCTTCAAGGCAAATCTTATCATATCATTCTTACAAACTCTAGTGGTTCTTTTTAGAATAAAATATAATATCCTCTGGCTTTTAACACTGTCCAAAACCTAACTCCTTCCTATCTTTCTAACTTGCTTACATCTTTCTCTTCTCCAAGTACTCTGAGATCCAGGGAGACTAGAACGTTTGTTCCTTGCACAGGATATGCCAATTCCAGAGCATTTTTACTGACTGTCTGTTATACTTAGAAAAATCTCTCCCTTCATCTATTTTTCCTGGCTTTCCTCAAAACTCAACTAAAATCTCATCTTCTAAAAGAAACTTTTTCCAGCCTTCCAGCCTTTCTCCATTTTACACACATGCACACGCACATACACACATACACACACACACACACTTTATATATGTGCATGTTTAGATATACAAATGTATGCATACATACAGACATCACATATGTCTGTATGTATATCTATATATCTATATCTTGTTTATACATATTATACCTAATTGTTTGCATGTCATCTCCTTTATTAGATTGTAAGCTCTTTGAGAGCAGAGCCTTTTTTCCCCTTCTGAATCACTAGTGCTTAGCACAGTGCTTGGCATGTTGAAGACATTTAATAAATGCTAGTTCACTGACTTCTGCTACAATGTTCTGAGGATAAAGTTCACTCAGCTTCCTCCTTATCTCACATGATAACTGAATTATTTATTACTACATGCCACCAGGCTTCCAATAGGCCTGTGACAGCTTTCAGCTGCCCAGACTGAAGAGCCAGAGAAGGTTAGAGTAGATTCAGGAGCATATTTTTGAAAGAGTGGATGCTGAAAGAAATTTTAGAGACATTTGATGTTTATACTTTTACTTTGGCTTCCATTTCTCCCTATATACAACAATCATACTAAGGAACACAACAACAAAAATAAAAACAGAAAGAATGAATTAAATAAATGGTGGTAGTCACAACTCATTTGTTGTACCATCCACTGATTCATTGTGTCTCCTCTTAGATCTGCTTTTTTCCCCTAGTATGTATACTACCAAAAGCTGGGACTAAGGATAGGCAATGTCAGTCATTGCCTAGGGCACAGTGCACAGGTAGTACACAACAATGAAAACCCTAATGTTTTAAAAATAAATGGACACAATTTAATACAAAGAAATACTGCTCTCCAAAGCATGCAAGTCTTTATTGAGACAAATCAAGTTGTAAGTGTTAATGTAAAGTCACAATTTCCAATCTTTGTCTATGGCACATAAGTGACTTTTCCTAGTTCTATGCATCCATTAATGTATTTAAATTGTGTGTAAGCACAGGCACCCATGTGTATTTTGTGTCTGCTGCTGCCCCCCATTCCCTTATTTAAATCAGGTGGCATTTTTAATGTCTTCTTAAAAATTAAAAAAAAAACACATGTTAGATATGATATCTGTCTCAACATCTTTCAATCCTTATAGGTTGAGTGGTCTGTGTAGTGTTTGTTATCATTAGGCACTCTTGTTGATCTAGTTTCTTAGTGATGATTTAGCTTAATGAATTCCTTTAGTAATGCAACTGGAAAGCATCTATTACAATGGACAGACTATCCAGAAATCAGCTTCTAAAAAGAGTCCTCTTATCTCAATGATAAGCTAATGTTCCAGTTCCTATTGCTTCCAAGTTGTTTCACTGCCAGTGCTGAAAGCTTTTCCCTCCTCCATCTGCTCCCTGCTCTGCATTAAACTCAGAGGGAAGAGAAATTTTAGTAAGAAAAAAGATGAAGCTGTCATGCCTGAGAGAGATCTTCTGGAATATCACTAATCTTCCTGGTGACATCTGACAGTATACAGTATCACCACTATAATAATAAAAAGTCTATTTAAAAACTCATATGCATTTGACCCTCTAAAGTGCATTAATGATCATATATATATGGCCCTAGTCCAGAAAGTATATACAGATATACACATATTGATACTAAGAGCATCACTACAGTTTAAAATCTTTGGGGTGGGAAATAGGAGATGGATAGAAGGAAAAGATGCCAGTGAATCAGGAAGCAGCCAAATAGAGAGACTTGAGTGCATTGTAGAGAAAGAGTGAATTCAGTAGGGATGGGGGGGGTGGCAGGGTCACTCTACAGAATGCAAAACCAGAAATTGGAGCCTAGATGTATGTGACATATGTACATTGACATCCGGGTACCCAGTACTGGACTTGAAGCGGCTGGCTTCCCTGACAACATGAGGCAAGTGTGTTCCTGCCTCTCATTTGGCAGCTGCCACCATCCTGTCACAGTCACTCTTCCCCCTTATTCCCCCTCCACACACACATCTCTGCTGTTTCAGAGAGGGAGAAGGTGTTTGATTTATAGCCTTGCTTTTGCATACAGACACTTATTCAACTATACAAACATTAAACACCTAAATTAAGCTAGTAAACAAAGCATTTGCATTTATGTGCAAGCAGTACACTTAAGATTCAGTTGCAAAGACATTGAGGAAAATGTTTCTGCAGCAGAATTTATACATACTTAAGATAATGTGTTTAGGGAATCACAAATTAGGTGAATTTAAATATTTTCTGTAGTTTCATGATTCCAAAATGTACCGATCTTTTTAAAAAGGTACATCATGAATGCAATTTTGGATTTTTTTTCTCAGCATTCTTCCCAAATGAAATTTTTAAACTTGGGAAATTATTCCTTACATTTGCAGAGAACTACAGAGTTTTTAAAATTGTTTTTACAACCAGTTGAGCCACACAATTATTTTCCTCATTTTCCCAATGAAAACATTGACTCAGAGAGATGAAGTCACTTTTCAAAGATCATAGAGCAAGTCAGTGGCAGAGCAATTTCTTGAGCTCTGTTCTCATGACTAAGTCCAACACTTTTCCCAGGAAAATAAAATTTTACTTTCTTGGCCATTTTGACAACCTTTCTTCCAATATCAGTTCAGCAGGTCATACTAAGGTTTAGAAGTCAGAGTCATAGCAATACCAGAATCAGTACAATAGACTAGTCATAAGTGTGAATGTTGTTTTACATAATAACATGTGGCCTATCAATAGGACCTACTCTTTGGAAGGTTTGGTTGCTTGATTACTGGTTGGTTGTCCTTCTTTCTTGAAAAGGACCAAAATGACACCACTGTGCTAGAGTCAAGTTGCAGTGTGTCGGACTGTGGCTGATTAGATCAATATGAGCTCAGAATGTTCTACCACAGGTTGGCCACAATGTGCTTTGTGATCATTTGGGGTGGATTCTCTAAATTTGAGGAGCCTGCATTTCCTTTGAGCTGTTTCAATTCTGATGGGTGATGTCTATTGATTCATGTGTAAATATGATTTAAGTGAGGCAGAGTTGCACAAAGTCATCTGCCTCACTCTCTCCTCCAGAGTCATCACATCCAGTGGCAGGACAGAATAAAGATGACTGGTGATGGCTCAAGATGCAGTGGATGACCTTGGTGTCTTTGATGTCTAACTAAGTTCTAAGTGCTTTACAGTTACTGCTTCAGCTGCCATTGGAACAAATCATTCTCATCTGTCCATTCTACCAGGGGAAGTCTTCACGTGCTTGAGGTAGACACTCCCCTAACTAACCAATCAGTTTGAGACCTCTCAGTTACCCTCATCCTGGTTTAGCCCCTCTGCTGAAATGGTTTACCAAGGTATAGCTACTGCATATGCTACAGCTCCTTGGAGCCACAGGTGAGAGTTAGGTGGAACGGACAGACACCAAAGGTGGGAAGCAGCCCTGAAAAGGGCTCAGCAGCCATCACACCAGAGGTACTAGTCTTCGCTGAAGTATTGGCCCTGGAGTCAGGAGGACCTCAGTTCAAATCCAGCCTCAAATATTTAGCTGACTGTGTGACCCTGGGCAAGTCACTTAACCCTGTTTGCCTCAATTTCTTCATCTGTAAAAACAGCTGGAGAAGGGAATGGTAAACCACTTTGGAAGGTTATCCATTACAAGAAACACACTGATGGGAGGCAGAGCTCTTCCAAGAAGTAGTCAGTCTTCCTACTGCAGAAGTTACAGGTAAGATAGATACTCACAGAAACTGCAGAAAAATTTGATGTTCATAATTTTGGCCTGACTTACAGCTGATGAAAATATGCAGGTTAGGAAAATATGCAGGTTAAAATGCAGTTTAGGATAAGTTTGAATCTGTGTTGCCAGAGAGTCATCTAGGTAGAGATGTCCAGCAGTCCATTTGAGATATAGAGCTACAATTCAGTTGGAGAAAATCATAAGAGCTAATAGGCAAATTATCTCCTCAGACTCTTAAGACAGCACTATAAGGTTAAAAAAAAAAAAACTGTTCTTGGAATTCCAGTTCACAGATGAAGAAGCTGAGACAATGAGTTGTTAAAGCAATTTACCCAAATTCAAATGGCAAAGCCCATACTAGAACTCAGATCCTCAGACTTCTCTTCAAAAGGGTACTTTTTTACTTTACCTGATTTTCTTTCTTAAGAACAAAAACTTATTGTTCTAGAGAGAAGTATGAAATCACTGAGAAATGTTTTCTTTAATAGGAATCTATTAATATCATTGGTTTTGATGAAAACTTGGAGAAATGCTAAATATGATGAGCCAATTTCTGATCCAAGTTTATACAGACCTGGCTCTAATTACAAAAAAAAAAATGCAATCCATATGTTTCTAAAGTTAATTTTTGGCACCAAAGAGTAATTCTGGAAAGTGTCATATTTGCAGAAAAGTCACTTGAAAGTTAAATTTGTGTCACTGACAGAAATTCCTTTGCCATATCATTGTGGCTATTGTTAATTGTGGCCTGACAAAGAGAAAGATTGTATTTTTTCCATGTTGAAGTTATATTTAATTATGAGATTTAGCATTATCAATTTTGCCTTCCTAGTGTTTTATATGTAGAACATATGCTTAGGATACTGATGAGGTATTCCTGAATGACTTTGTCTCTTTATTGAGGTATAAGCTTAGCCAGGACAAGGGAAAGGCAATGAGGGCTTTGACCCAGGATCCTGAAACTTACCTCTGCAACACATTTATTTTTTCAGCAGGTAGAAATGACTGTACTTAGCACCTAGATAGTGAGTATATTTAGTTGATAAAAGAACCTACCAGATGGTCCTTTCTTCATTCTCTTCCTTCCCATTCTATATTATGTCCTAAGGTCTCTGTTTCCACTCCATGAATGTCTACCTTCAAAAATTATATCACCTTCAAAGTCTACCTTCAAAAATTATATTAAAGATATACACACACCTATACATACACATATATATGTATATATGCATATATATGTGTGTCTATCACAAATATAAAGCATCACATCTATCTGTCTATCTAATTATCTATTTGTCTATTTGTGATGCTTGCCCTTGGTATAGGGATATTTTGTGGTACATTTCCTGGACACTAGAATTTCAAACTACTACTCTAATGTGTGTGATTCCTTTGACCAGAATAACTCCTTGTTGATTTTTACTTCCTGTTAACTATGTAGCAATGCACATATTTATATAGTGCTTTAAGATATGCAAAGTTCTTTACATATATAACCTAATTTTATCCTTACACTACTCTATGAAGTAGGTCTTATTATTAACCTCCTTTGGCTAGAGAGACTAAATAGCTTGCCCAGAGTTATTGAATTGGATAATGTCTAATATAGGATTTGAACACAGATATTCCTCATCCAAAGTCCAGTCCTTTATTACATAACTAAGGATTTTTTGTGGCATTAATGATGTCTTATTAGTTAGGTATGAGGTGGTTTTGTCCTGAATATCACTCAATTCATCCCACCCTCATAAGAAAATTCATTGTTACCTGTTGCCCAAGGTCATAACTCATTGCTGTTGAAATTGATATCCCATGAATTTAGCCTTTTTAAAAGGCTGCAGAGACAGACAAGGAAAATCCAAGAGTAGCTGTGGGAATATCTTTTGGAAAAGAGTCTACTTTCAGTAGCCTTAGAGCAGACTTAGGGAACTGAATGGCCCTAGAAGAGAAAAAAAAAAAAAAAAGCTCCATGGCCCAAGAGAAGAATTACTATGAAATCCAGAGATAGAGTAATAAATAGTAGTAGGAATAGAGCTAATAGTAGTTCTTGGGCAAAACTGGAGGTTAAAGGAAGGCTAATTTTTATCAGTGGAAGTGCAGTAGCAGGGTAGGGTAGAATTTACTGAAGTAAGCTTCCTCGAATTGGAAGAAGATTTCTAGAAATAGTTTCATACTATACAGAGATGAATCCTGGACCTACACTCATTTGTGTCATGTGGCCTGTGCAGGTGCAAGAGAAAGAAGTCTACCCTCTAGTGACCACAAATGATTTCTTCTTACAGTGGGAACCTCAAATTCAAGATACTACTACAAGTCTGCAAAATACTATATATAAATCCCTAGAGGGGGTGGATAATAGAAGAAATTGTTTAGCCTCCAGAAGCCTCTAAAACTTACCCCTAGTGGGAGTTATGGGAGGAAAGCTCAATCCAGAATATTCTAGAGGTCCCTAGGGCATGTGGGAGAAACAACTATGAGAAATAGATGGAAATTGTAGAGAAAAATTTAGGTCAATTGTATGGAAAAGCTTCTTGACCAAAACAAAAGTTTAGTCAGCTATATTGTAGAGGTAATGCCCTCTCCATGCCCCCTCACTGAATGTTTTCTTAACAAAGAAAGGGTGATCACTCTTCGATTATGTTGTAGAGGCAATTCTTATGCAAACATTGGGTTATACTAGATGGCCTATGAGTTCCCTTCCAACTCAGCTGTTCTTTAAAGATTTCTGTAAAGAAAATGTATTGTTGTTGTTGTTTCTTTTATCTCCTTCTTTAGAAGCATTAAGTGGTTTGCCCTTTTGGTGACATAGTGGTTATAGAGTGCAATACAACTCCTGGCAGTACCATGAGTCTGGAAAACTATCTCTGAGTTAGAATATACTGGAGAATGAAGATTTATCTTCATGTTTGTGTGTTTTTGCGTGTCTGTATATGTGTGTGTGCATGTGTTTTCTTTCAAGTTGAAGATATTCTAGCCTATAGTCGATGTTACATCAACTCGAGTGTTTTACATGGAATTTAGAACTCTTTACATTTTTCATCTAGTTCAGGGTAGATCTTTTCTATTTCCTTCATTGTAGTGTTAAGATTTTTGTCCTTTTTGTTCTTCTGAGAGTCCTATAATCCTTAGGTTGTCTCTACATATTCTGTCTTTGAGATCAGTAAGTTTTGCTTACAAAATGAGCATATTTTCTTTTAATGTTATTGTGTTATTGTCCTTCACTTTTGTGTATTTACATTCCTAACTAATTTTTCTTTCTTTTTTTTTTTGGTGAGGCTTATATTGAAGATTCTAATTTTTCTATCCTGCTCATTATTTTTGTTGTGCAATACATAAATATTGCTCTCATGATCATCATTTCCCTTTCAAATATGCAGGCAGTGTATTTTGGTTACATGTTCTCCTTATATTCCATAGAGTCCTCTGTCTCATTAAGTGTTGGATAATTTTCCTTTGTTTTGGAGACTTATTCATACATTCCTGAATTTATTTGAATCTGGTTGCCATATTTCCTTCTATTATTATTTTTTTTCAGTTAATTTATCTGTTTATGTTCAAGGTATTGGAGTTTTCTCCTTCTTAAAATCTTTGGTAATTTTGGTCTTCCCCTTCCTTTATTTTTCTTATTACTTCCTGATTCTCTGTCCTCTGATTATGTTTTCCTGAACCTTCATTTCAAAGCTTCTCAGCCTGCTCCTATGTTGGAAAATTCATGGTTCGCCAGTCTAGATCTCTACCCTATTTACCTTTTGAGTGGTCAGAATTGGACCTAGTGCATGCTATGCTCTTTCCCTCAGGCTTGATGGAGTGTTACACAGCCCCAGACATACCCAGCATCTAGTCCTGGTAATCTGTTTTACCCACTTCCTCACTTCTCTCACCCAGCACCTGCAGTTCAGAGTTTTACAGATCTATTTTCCATGGTGTCAGCAGTACAAAGATGTGCAGCTACAGAGCTATGGGGTTGAAACCCCTATTAGATTTTTCTTGTTGAAGAACTGTGGACAGCTACTGGGACCAGAGCAAATCTCCACCCTAGAGCTAAGTCCATGGGACTAGAAATAGTGAAACACTACTGAGTCACAAGTGTTGGTCTTATTGTAAGCCTGTGTCCTTGGGTCTGCTAGTGAAGTATCACTTTTGATGATTTGGGAATTAGAAGAGACATGCTAAGTGACCTCGATGATCAGTAAGCATCGGTTCATAGATTTTGATTATTTTTCCTTTTTTTTCTTTTTAACCTTCTTTGGGGCTTTGGGAGTCCTAGATCATGGAGGCAGCAGAATTTGTATTATCTTTGGTTCATAATTTCTGTTTTAGAGAGATTTTAAAGTTTGTGAGGATTAGAGAAAATGTCTACTCTATCTTCTTGTTGCTTATCTGCTGGTGTATTCTCATGCCACTTTGAATCTAGAAAGTCTTTAGAAGTCATTTAGTTCCATCTCCTTAATTTAGAGATGAAGAAACTTATTTTCCAAAAGCTACAGAACTGCTAAATCAGTTACTCCAAGTGGCACAAATCCTGACAAGCCAACCTTCATTAGAGCCCAATTATTATAACAACTAGTTTACCATTCTTTTCACTATGCCACTACGTGATCTTTTGGCTCTATGGATATCATTTGTTCACAGTATAATAGAGAATCTGGGAAATTATTCATAAGATCTCCATGGTCCCCTTGGGAACGTAGTCCCTATAGTGTGAAAGAGAATAGTTGTGATGTGCAAATGTGCCTTGGCAAGGTAACGAGCTCTACTATTATATGCAGGAGTCAGAAAGAAATTGCTTTAAATCAAGAATACTGGCAAACAAGAAAAACATAATGATTATCATTTCTATATTTGGGGATTGCTCTTATAGAATTTTCATTGGAGGCTTATTCTATCTCTAGCTCTATTTGATAATGGGTAATCTTATTCTTCACTTTCAGAAGGCTGTTGCCCACATTTTAATTAATATTATTTGTAATCACATGGTCATTAACTTAGAGTTTGAAGGGACCTTAGAGGCTGTTTACTCCAAGGCCTTCAATTTGCAGAAACTAAAGGCCTAGAGAACTTAAGTGACTTAACCAAGATCATATGGGCAGTGACAAAGTAATTTGAACCCAGGTCCTCTGAATGAAAAGTCAGAGAATTTAACTTCTTTACATCTCTAAACACTTAAGTACTGATTAAATGCTATAAAGAGACTCTAATGCAAACTAGAAAAAAATGCTTTTAAACCTAAATTTCACATGTGGTCATCTTTCTGTTCATAAACTGCAACATAACTTGACCTGTCAGAACTTTGCAAATTGTTGAGGCTTTTTTGTGGTTTGATCTATTTCCTACTTTGATAACCTGATAGATGCCTGATTTCATTAGTGTGATGCTCCTTTCATCAGCACAGGTTGAACTTCTGTGCCTGCCCATGGAGGCAGTATGTATAATGGACAGACTGGTCCTTGTAATCAAAAAGCTGAAGGCCCAACACCTACCTCTAACACATACTGGTGGTGCGACCCTTGATAAGTCATTTAGTTTCTTTGTACCCTAGGCATTTCTCTAAGGCTATGAGTTGCAAAGAAGGTGCTGACATGAATGCGTAAAGGAAATTCCTTACCAGGTACTTCCCACACCAATGAAATCAGAAACCTAGTTCCTACCCCTATTCACTATTCTTGTTCATTCAATGCCGTTCTTTTTCCTGTTTTTGTTTAAATCATTCATAGAGAACCTATCATATATACTGGTTGGAAGCTTTTTTCTCTCTTTTTTTTTAATATCTCAAGAATATCCCTGAAGCTATACCTATGCTCCCTTAGCTTTTCCTTATAAGACCCATCTCCTTATCTATTAAAAATATTCTCAGCAGTATCAGTTCTTGCACAAACAGATTATTGTTGATTATATGCTATAACTGCTTAATTGCACCATGAAGCTTTCCATTGTTCTTTCAGTTACTTGCCACTTGAATTGTTCTATGACCTGTGTACTCCATGATTCATAGCTATATAGAATCACCAGGAAAATATTATGTTAAAGAAACAAATTTATTTAAGAAAATGGGCTTTTGCAACAGTGAAAAGAAAGTCTGACATTACCTTTTCATTCTCTTCTACCTTCTCTCTCCCTCCACATGAAGAGAAGAGTAATTGTTTTGTAGTTTCATGGTGTATTGTGGGGTTTGTCTCGAATTCAGACTCAGATCATCTCCAATCTAAGGCATTTATGGAGGGTTTTGAGCTCCGGTGGGCTGGGCTCCTTAGAGACAGCAGCAGCTTTAGTAAGACAAAACAAATAATTTTATAGTGCAATGATGCTAATTATGTAACAGAAATTATGAATGTTAAAAACACAGGAGGAGTTTGTCAAGGGATAAGGTAAGAGAAGAGTGGTCCTAGTCTCAGTAGAACTCAGTAGAAAAGCATGCAATTACCCACAATTCATACAACAAAACCCATTTGGGGGGCATTTATGTATGATAATGATATTATAATAAGCCTCTCTATGTCATAAGTTTACCTAAAGGACAGCTTTTGCTATTACTGTTGCAGGTACCAACTTAGAAAAAGTCTGTTCTATTTTGGGGAGGTACACATCCTGCTTTTTTTTTCCAAACAGAAGGGAGATTTTTTTTTGTTTTTCAAAAAGAAAACTCTCCCTGAGCAAAATATCTCCAGCTCCAAATATAAATATAAAAGCACTTTTTATCATCACTACTCTCCAGTTCTTCATCATTTTGTTGGAAGAGCTCAAGAAGGATTTGAAGAAAAATTGGGACAAGAAATGAGAGGTATACAAGAGAGAGCCAATAGCATGGAAAAGTAAGGACAAAAATTAGTTGTAGAAAACAAGCCCTTAAAAAATACAATTGGCCAAATGGAAGAAAGCACACTGAAGAAAACAACTCCTTAAAAAGCAAAATTGGTTAAATAGAAAAGGAGGCACAAAAACTCTCTGAGGACAAGAACTCCTTAAAAAGTAAAATGAGTCAAATGGAAAAGGAGGTACAAATCTAATAGAAGAAAACATTTTTTCCATATTCCCTGGATATTTTTTTAAATTTATTTATTTTTAGTTTTCAACATTCACTTCCACAAGTTTTGAGTTCCAAATTTTCTCCCCATTTCAACCCTCCCACACTCCAAAATAGCATGCCTTCTGAATACCCCTTCCCCTTATGTGCCCTCCCTATTAGCTATACCTCCCTACCTTCTCTTATGTCCTTCCCCTTCAATTTTCCTGTAGGGAAAGATAGATTTCTATACCCCATTGCATGTATATCATATTTCTCAGTTGCATGTGAAAATTTTTTTTAACATTTGTTTTTAAAACTTTGGGTTCCAAATTTCCTCCCTTCCTCCCTCCCCACCCACCCTCATTGAGAAGGCAAGCATTTCAATACAGGTTATACATGTATAGTCATGTAAAACACTTCCATAATAGTTACGCTGTAGAAAACTAACTATATTTCCCTTCATTCTATCCCACCCCCTATTTATTATATTCTCTCTTTTGACCCTGTTCCTCCTTAGAAGTGTTTGCTTCCAATTACCCCCTCCCCCAATCTGCCCTCCCCTCTATCATTTCCCTGCTGTTATCCCTTCCCCTCCCCATTTTCCTGTAGGGTAAGATAGATATCCATACCCAATTGAATGTGTATGTTATTCCCTCTTTAAGCCAAATCCAACGAAACTAAGATTCACTCATTCCCTCTCACCTTCTCCCCCTTCCCCTCCTCTGTGAAAGCCTTTTCTTGTCTGTTTTATGTGAGATAATTTACCCCATTCTACCTCTTCCTTTCTCCTTTTCCCAGTATAATCCTCTCTCATGCCTTAATTTTATTCTCCAGATATGACCCCTTCATCTTCAACTCACCCTGTGCCCTCTATCTATCTATCTATCTATCTATCTATCTACCTATCTATCTATCTATTTACATATAATTTTTCCCTTCAACTACCTTAATACTGACAAAGGTCTCATGAGTTACAAATATCATCTTTCCATGCAGGAATGTAAACAGCTCAACCTTAATAAGTCTCTTATGATTTCTCTTTCCTGTTTACCTCTTCATGTTTCTCTTGAGTCTTGTCAGATTTTCTGTTCAGCTCTGGTCTTTTCATCAAGAATGCTTGAAAATCCTCTGTTTCACTGAATATCCACTTTTTACCTAAAGGGATTATATTCAGTTTTACCGGGTAGATGATTCTTGGCTGTAATCCTATCCCCTTTATCCTCTGGAATATTATATTCCAAGCCCTTCAGTCCCTTAATGTAGAAGCTGCTAAATCCTGTGTGATCCTGATTGTGTTTCTACAATACTTGAATTGTTTCTTTCTGACTGCTTGCAATATTTTCTCCTTGACCTAGAAACTCTAGGGCTACAATATTCCAAGGAGTTTTCCTTTGGGGATGTCTTTCAGGAGATGATCGGGTAGATTCTTTTCATTTTTGTTTTACCCTCTGGTTCTAGAATATCAGGACAGTTTTCCTTGATAATTTCATGACAGATGATGTCTAGGCTCTTTTTTTTTTTGATCATGACTTTCAGATAGTCCAATAATTTTTAAGTTCTTTCCCCTAGATCTATTTTCCAGGTCAGTTGTTTTTTCAATGAGATATTTCACATT
Organism: Vombatus ursinus; assembly: GCF_900497805.2. Classification (NCBI taxonomy): domain Eukaryota; kingdom Metazoa; phylum Chordata; class Mammalia; order Diprotodontia; family Vombatidae; genus Vombatus; species Vombatus ursinus. The sequence goes on along the minus strand of NW_020954590.1, from coordinate 31,171,425 downwards.
CTCTTCTATTTTTTCATTCTTTTGGAGTTTTACAGTGCTTTGATTTCTCAAATTGTCTCTAGCTTCCAATTGCTCCATTCTAATTTTTAAGGAAGCATTTTCTTCAGTAAGCTTTTGGACTTCTTTTCCATTTGGCCAATATTGCTTTTTAGGACATTCTTCTCTTCACTGACTTTTTGGACCTCTTTTGCCATTTGGGTTAGACTATTTTTTAAGGTGTTATTTTCTTCAGTATTTTTTTGGGCCCCTTTAGCAAGCTGTTGACTTGATTTTCATGATTTCCTTGCATCACTCTCAGTTTTCCCTCTACTTCTCTTACTTGCTTCTCAAAATCCTTTTTGAGCTCTTCCAAGGCCTGGGACCAATTCAAATTTTTCTTGGAGGCTTTGGATGTAGGAGATTTGACTTTGTTATCTTCTTCTGGTTGTATGTTTTGATCTTCTTTGTCACCAAAGTAAGATTCTATGGTCTGACTCTTTTTACGCTGCTTGCTCATGATTCCAACCAATTACTTGAGTTATAAACTCTTTGTTAAGGTAGGGGTCTGCTTCCAATGTGGAGAATGTATTGTCCCAAGCTTTGGGGATTTTGTGCAGCTGTTTTCAGAGATACTTCGAGGGACCTTTAAATTTTTAGTTCTCCCAAGGTGGTATGATCAAGGGCAAGGTGTATACTCCTTTCCTAGCCTGTGCTCTGGTCTATGAGTTACCACAGGCACTCTTTTCTGCCTTGGAACCATAGGAGGATTTCCTCTCCACTGCCACTACAAGCTCCACCATGCCAGCACTCCTTCTCACCCCAGGACCTCCACCCAGAACTGTGACCCAGATCCAAGCACAGGCAAAGCAAGAGAATCCTGCCTCAGCACCAGCAAAAGATCCCTGCAAAATCCCTCTCATCAGCCACTTGATTTCCCCTCAGTTTGCGGGCCAAGCTCACAAAGCTCAGGAAGCAGCCTCAGCCCTGGTGCTGTAGCTGGGGCTCAACTGGGGCCACACTTCTCTCTCACCATAGTCACAAACTTTTCCTACTGACCTTCCAAGTTGTCTTTGTTGTTTGTGGATGGAGAAGTCTAGAAACCGCCACAGATGCCCATGATTCAGTCCTCTGAGGCCTGCTCCAGGTTTGCTGAGGTCTGTTTTGCCTGTGAGTCCATTCCAAACTGCACTCCTCTCCCAGCTGGGCATGATAGACCTTTCTAATCACCCATCCAGGTTGTCTTGGACTGGAAATTTATTTCACTCTGCCTCAAGGCTGCAGGTTCCCCACCCCTGTAAACAGATGCTTAAGAGGACTCTGGCTTACTCTATGGTATTTTCTTTAACAAATTGAGTTGAGCATTGCTGTCATTCCCCAGCATCCCTGGTTGACATTCCTTATCACCTAACACATTTTTTTTGGTCTTACAATGACCTAGATTCATGTACTTTTAACTATTTTCTCTTTGGTTTTAACCCCTGGTTTCTTTGTTTCGAGTTTCCCTGTTCATCTGGGCTTTTTATGTCATTGCTTGTTTTCTTTTAGCTTGTCTTGCTCCCCAGAGAATTCCAGAAACCTGCCTTTAATTCCTTTATTCATCCCTGTGTTCCTTGTAATCTCTCCTCAAATTGTGGTTGGCTTCTGGTTCTCTACACTCTCCTGGTTCTTTCTCCTTCTTCCTGTGTGTGACCTCTTATCACTTGATGTTTTGACCCAGACTAGTTTCTTTGAAGATTTCTCAAAACAATCCTGTCAGGCCTGGTGTCCTTTAAACACAGTAACTCCCACAATCCCCCAGGGAGTTTCTGACAACTGACAACTCCACACTGCCCAATTTGGCTGAGAGACTAGGACACTGAGGGAAATTGTCCCTGGTACTAAAAATCAAAGTGATTATTCAAGTAAAATTCATCATTTTTTTAAAAGTACATTTTCAGCCTTACCTCCCAGTAATTGTGACAGCAGGAGCAGGAGCAGCCAGGCTTTTTAATGCATATCACAAGATTTATTGTAGTTTTTGTTGTTTTTCCTGTACCATTAAAATTATTTTAAGTGCCTAAATACAATAATTGCACAGTACTACTCTAGTTGTGTCTTTTTTGTTTCTGTACTACTCATCACTCATTATCATTGCCATGATGGGGGTGGGAGGGAGAGGGTAATGCAGTGTTCTTGTAGGTATATACAGGTTACCATTCTAGAGTTTAATCCAGTGTTAAATAGCTCCAAGATCAAACCCAGATATGATATTTTGTCCTTCTTAAAGCCTGACACAATGTTCTAAACTAGCTAAAGGGATGTTTTATAGTGGTGAAGCTCTAATCACTTCAACACAGAGATCCAAGAGGTTCACAAGGCAAAGTGAACATTGTCAGCTTCATAAAACTAAAGGGTCAGAAATCAGACTTATGGGTTCATTGCTGTGGGCCCTCTCACTATCAAACCATAGCTTCCTTATGTTTTACCTATCCAATGCAATTTGTGTCTGTGCTTTCCTGTATATTCTTCACAGGGCATATACCTAATGTACTGGAACTCTTTCCTTCATTCTTTTAGCATCTGAAAAGTACTCACATGCCACTCCTTCCCTCTGTGGCATGTATACTTGGGACCTGATATCTCAGGGCCTATTATGTCACTACTTCAGGGTTACAAAGGGTTTTTGTGCGTCTTTTATCTATTGCTATGAGCCCAAGCTGTGACCAGCTGTGTTTCTCCTATTTTTTAGAAGACCAATAACTAGCAATCCAGTTCCATTTAATCATTTAACATCGATAAGCTTTGATAAAGGAATATTCACTTCAAAGATATAATAAGAACAAGAGGTCAAATATGTCCCCCCTAAGACCTCAGAGTGTATCCTCTGCCTATAGAACCTTGATTTCTGGATTCAGCTTGATTCAGTTTCTACCAAGTTCTTATGCAGATGCAGCATGTTACAAACCAGATGAGTCCCTATCTCAGCTTCTCTGTTGAACTAGAGTCCTGAAGGTCATCTCATATGTTGATCCTCACTCTCTGGGCATCAGTGCCATTCTCATCTGTGGCTGTAAGATGCTGTAGCATGTACAACGGCCACACACTGGTAAAACTGTCTCAGCAGATGCACTGAACCTGATTGAGGCTAACTGACAGGCCTCAAACCTGTCATTGGTGAACTAGGAAGATGTCTGCCCTAAGTATGTGAAGACTTCCCCAGATGGAATGGGCAGATGAGAACGATTTGTTCCAATGGCCATGAAGGAAGCTGAAGCAGGTGCTATGAAACACTTAGAGTTTGGTCAGATATCAAAGATGCTGAAGTCATCCACTGTGTCCTGGGCCATGTTCATCCTGACTTTTGTCATGCCATTAGACTTTGATGACTCTGGAAGACAGAGTAAGGCTGATGACTTTGTGCAATTCTAACTCACTTAAATCCAATTCACCTACAAGTCAAGACATTACCCCATGATGTCATTGGTCCTCTTCAAAACAAAGGACGAACACCAGCAGACCAGAATCAGTTATAGAGTACGTAAACATAATTTTCTTCCCGTAGACTGCATACCTGCTAGAAGCTGGCTTTTAGCATCTCCACATGGAAAAGTTGCATCTGTGGAGCAAGCTGTTGGGGTCTGTGCACATACCACCCCCAGGTTATGCCTTGATGATACCTACAACCACACCTTTATTCACACCCAAGCATATGTATAACAATAATTTTATACTCCATTTCCTTTGTAAGCACCACTAGGACCATAGCAGAACTGTCTAATACACATTAGTCATCTTTCCTTTCTTCTTTGATTTAGTTGGAATTTGTCTTGGTTTATAGCCATTCAGTATCTACAAGAGTAAGCAGATGTTAAAGAACTGGGTTATTGCAGAAGTGAGCTATCATGAACTCTCAAAAGTACTGAGGTTTTGAACAAATCTTGAGGTGAACATACTCTAAGCTTAACAGTGTGCTCTAAATACTTAATGCAGATGCTAAATGCTATCTCATTTAAATAAATGTGAATATAAGTGTCAGGAAGTTTTTGAATATCTACTATACTTATTGTGTGATAATTAATTGAAATTCTTCTACCTAACACTTTATCAAAAACTATTATGTAGACTAAGAAAAGGTTGACAGGTACATAAAGGTTAAAATGAAGACTTTGGATGGTTGCAGGTTTAAGAAATGAAGATTTTCAAGTAATTTATTCTTCAATTAAATTCAATCTCCTTCTATGATTATATCTCATTGTGTGACTATGGACTTAGGACATTTTGACTAATAGTCATGCAAGTAAGATAATTGCATACTACAAGAAGTCAATATCCAATGCAAACTTAGTTTAATTCAAAAAAGTATATTTAGCACTCCCTGTGTAAAACAAGGGAAAGGGAAAAGAATGAGCATTTATATAGTGCTTACTAAGTATGAGATACTGTACTGTTATTTTTATAAATATTATTTCACTTTCATAACAACTCTGCAAAGTATGTGTTATAATTATCCTAAAGTGAAGAAACTGAGGCAGAGATTACATGATTTGTTCAGTGTCAGTTAGTAAATTTCTAAATCCAGATTTGAATGCAGGTCTTCCTGACTCTAGGCCCAGTGTTCTATACACTGTTCCACCAGCTGCAGGATGAAGCAAATGAAAAATTGTGTTACAAGTTGTTTGTTTGTTGGTTTTCTAAAGAAAATCTGTTTTATGCTACTCCTAGGTATTTAAACTTTTAAATATAGAGTAAGTTACTTAAGTGCAGTGGGGTGACCCCACACTATGAATGATTACTAGTCTTCCAGATAGCTTATAAGATGACTCTTTACAAGAACAGAAGATTCAATGTTGTACAAGCCCCACATTATTGTCATTGATTTTTTTTTTCTGATCTTTTGGTTCCTGGGGATTTCCATAATCCTAACTATTCATATTTCGCTCTATACCTAGCCATGTCCTTGACTTTCAGGACTTCAAAATCATACTTCTTTTGCTATTTTATCCTGAAACTTCCCAAAGTACCTGGGATTTCCTTGCATAGAACATGCTACTGCCCTCTTCCCTGCTCACCATAGGATACCCTTCCAAAAGGCCTACTCCCCTTCTCCATTGGTTACTTCCTTTTGGAGCCCACCATTTTGTGAAGGGGGCAACCTAGACTGCCTTCATTCTCATGCTGGCCCTGTTCTTGGCATTTGGACTTCATAAATACGTCCCTGTACTGGGAACCTTCATTACCCACAACCACTACCACTTTTCAGCTCCTATTTATATGTTCTTTTTTCTATTATTCTGTTCTATAAATATTTATTGTTTCTCTAGGTATGAGACCCTGAAAATTATAAAACAGATAGGGGCAAAATATTTCAAAGATTCTTAACAAAAAGAGTAAAAAAATGAAGGAAAAAACAAGACACCTCAAATGAAAACTGGTTTCTGCATAGTTTAATGGGTTTCTCAGATATATTTATCTTAAGACTTACAAAGACAACAGAGAAGGGAATGATCAAGAATTTTTGAACCAGGATAGAATGCCAAGGAGTTTCCCAATTCACAGATTTACTGTATGAATTTTTTTTTTTTTTTGCAAATTCACAGATCTAGCAAAGGAAACTGTCAGGTTCAGAGGTTTTACCTAGGCTGTAGGTCAAATAAATGGGGAAAACTTTATAAGACAGGTCTGGAATAAGACCAAGCCTTAGGAATGTGGTGATATAAATAAATAGTGAAGGTAGGATGTGTTAAGGTGTATAAGAGGTTTGTATAAATTATTGCTTGCTCTGAAGATGTGCCTGCTTGGATAATGCTCATTTGACCTTATGAATTTGTTTTTTTGTCTTCATAAATATAAAATATAGATGCTCTGAGGCTTGCACCTAATATCATTTTTGACATACTATCTGGACTTTTGTGACACTTTATTTTAATGCCACTTGGAGGAAGTGAATATATATATTTAGGAAGAGGTACACCTATCCTAAAAACAAATAAAGAAAGCTAAATAAATAAAAAAGTTTTTCTAATCTGAAGGTATTGCTTTTTATTTTCTGAATATCCCAATATGAAGTTGTAGTATAGGCTAAGTGTCCAATAATTGATGATATATCATAAAATCCAAAATCTCTATTAGTAAAGAAATATATTATAATAATTAATCTCTCATAAAATACTATCTCTGAACACAGAGTTTAAGTGAGGTGTAGCTCCAGCCTCACTTGAAAGGTCCCACTACCCAGTGAAGCTGAGACAACTTCTTATAATGGCCTAGAAGTTACTTTTCCCATTCCCATGATGGCTACAATGCATTGGGTAAACTAGCAGAGTTCAGCTCACCATTCAGTCAGAACCAAGTATTATCATAAGCCACTACCACTGACTCAACACTGAACTGACTGCAATTTCAACCAATCCCATGTCAATCTCATGTTAAAAAAGAGACTTTGTTCCCAGAGGTTTTGTTTTGTTTTTCTCATCCCAATTCCACCAGATATATAAGAGATTTTTCTTTTCTAAACCAGAATATCCAGTTACTTTCTCTGACCCAAAGAAGATGTAAAAAAGCAAATTCTGCCTACAATTGCCTATTTTAAACTTGTTAACTTTACCTTTCAAAATTACATTGTATCATGTTGTTATCGTTTTTCCTTTGTTCTCCAAGAGAACTATGAAGTTAGGAAGGTGATACCATGACTTTAAGATGAATTGTCTTTAAATGAGGGAGGCTTTGCAAAGTCACCAATCTCACTCTCTCCTCCAAAGCCTTTTGAGTCCAGTGGCAAGATACAGATCAGGACAACAGGAGATGGCCCTGAGGCAGTGGAAGATCACGGTCTTTTTAAGCTGAGGTCTTTCCCAGAGGTCTCAGTTTGACTAAGGCAATGCCCTATTTAGTGATTAAGACCAGGGAAAAATAAGAAATCTAGCCCATAAACCCCAAGATATCTTGCTGAGGTTTCAGTGATCCAGATTTACATTCTTTTGGGCACAGCACAGCAGCTGAGTGTATGATACCCTATGTGGACAGAGAGAGAGGAAGGAAGAATTTGCACATTGGTCAGGGGCAGAAACATGAGCAGGATCAGGGAACGAGGCAGGGGCAGGGAGCTGTGCATTCATTACACTTTGTAAATCATAGACATAAATATTTCTTTACAAAACTCCCACAATGCTTATGGAGTCACAAGAGACCAATCAAGGTACCAGAACAATGAGGTAGAACTCATAGTTCTCACTGGCTCTTCTAACTCAATAAGAGTTATCTATAGAAAGTTATCAGAACCTGCATATACAATATATCAATGGAAAATATTCCTTCACTTGATCCCTGTAAACCTGTAAGGGAATGTGCCACTACTTCTTGTCATGGCAAGTCAAAATATTTGTACTTTTTATACAATTACCTCTAACCTGCTTTTAGTCCCTCGACCTATCAATGATCTTTCTCATGAATTTTCAAGCACCCTTTTTAATTGACTCTATCCCCTTAGCCTACAGATATTCTCAATTCTCTCCAGTACTAAATAGGGAAAGGTACTCAACCTGTGGTTTCATTAATGTGGGGATCTCATGGATGAGGAAACTTCTCTCAAATCAGGATACCACCTTCTCTGCCTAGAGCAATGAGGGGGTAGTTGATGCCCAAGTCACACAACAGTTTGCCAAGAGCAGCAATTAAACCAAGTTTTCCTGAATCCAAATCTCTGTCTCTCATCTTCACTATGTTATACAATAAAGCTCTCAGTGAGTCTTACTCTTCCCTTTTACTGCCCACCTTCTTGCAAAGTAGCCTAAAACTACTGATTCCAATCCTTCATCACTCATTTTATTCTCATTACACTCTAATACTTATGTCAGATTTTAAGGTTTGCAAAGCATTTTAAATATATTATCTCATATGACACTCACAAAAACTCTGGTAAGTGAGTATAACAATTAGTCTACAGAAGAGAAAACCAAGACTCAGCAATTAAGTGATTTGCCCATGCTCACAGAACTAGTAAGTGTGGAAAGTAAGATCAAATCAGGGTTCTCCTATATCCAAGAACAGTACATTTTCTACTGCAAAACATTGCTTCCTTGATGCCGAACAAATAGATTTCAGTTGCTAGAAATTTCATAATATTGTTGTCTTTAAAAATTTCACCTTTATATAATAAAATTCAATGACTTCTCATTATTCATCTTTTTTTGACCTCTGTAGTATTATTATTCATATTCTTATATATTTTAAATTTTACAAGGCAGTTCCCCTCATCTCTCTCTGTCTGTCTGTCTCTGTCTTTGTCTCTCTCTTTCTGTCTTTCTCTGTCTCTCTCTGCCTCTCCTGTCATTAATAACTGGAAAATTCCCACTTACTTGCTGACTATAAGATCAATTTCAATTCTTTCATTCCCTTCTTCTCTGGTAGTTTAATGCTTCAGGGAACTGTTGAACAGGCTTGTTTGTTGTGTTTAGTTAAGGTTTTCCTGTCCTTTCATTCACTGTCCTGCCTTCTATAAGGGTAGTTTCATGCTATACTCAGCTTTTGTCTTGGGGCAGTTTTCTGAAGAAATACAACTTTCAAGAACTTTATGCCTTCCCTCCCCTCCCCTCTGCTGAACTCCCCTTCACTCCTCTGCCTTCCCCTCCCCTTCCCTCTCTTCCCTTCCTCTCCACTCTCCTCTCCTTTGTTTCCCAATCCTCTTCCCTGCTCATTGGGAAGATGTGTACAACTGACCCCCATTTCAACGCTACTGCCTACAATCTTTACACTCTGTGGGAGGTTTTATTAGAGTTGTATGGAAAAGTATTTTCTCCATTATCAAAAACCCAGCTGTGTTTGATGAGCGACGAGCAGATCCTTGGCAAGATCTTCATGGAAACAATAGATGTGCAACAGTCTGCTATTGTCGTTGAAATTTTGTGATGAAATTCAACTTGCAGTCACTTCTCACTCCTCTTAGATCTTCTACCTTCCTAAACATTCCTTCTCTAAAGTCTGTTTTGCTGACTTGTTTTCCTGACCACTTCATATTAGTCTTCCACTAGGTTCTTTTCTTGGCCCTCTTTTCTCTTCTCTAATCTTTCCCTCAGTGATTTTCCATTACATTTAACACATCTAATAGTATGTACATATAAGCAGATTTTATTATTGATCAGTGAGTAATATCTATTTGTTCCAAAAGTATTTCTATGTGATTTAATTTATCTTGCAGCTTCAGAATATATATCACTCATTTTCCTAATATTAATCCTCTTATAATTTATTTGGGATGACAGGTTCAATGATTTGTTAATGTTGTGTAGGTTTGAGAATTCTGGGTCATATAAACAACAAGATGGAGATCTTCATGACGTCTCAAACCTCTGCAAAACAGAAATTGTACGAATAATATGAAGTCACTTCAGCTGTCCATGACACTTAGAATCTAAAAGAAGGCTAAAAAAAGGGAACTGGCTCTAACTGACTCTGAGATTACTCAGCACCCCTCATCTACTTTTCAAGCTATCAGCACCAAGGCTGTGTTAACATATCTAAAGCTCTGTGAAAAAACCCAACCCAACACCTATCATCCTTGACTCTTGCAACAAAACTCAACCCTGTCCTTTTCTTTTTCCAGTGTCATGGAGACTCCAGTTCAGGGCTGGGGAAGTTTTCTTAGGTTTCACTAGGTAGCTAGTGCATCAGGTGGCAGTCTTTCAGTAGCAAAAGTCTACTGACTACAACCCTGTAGCATCAGCATAGTGAATCTCTGAACTGCCAGTGCTACAGCCATCAACCCTGTACTATAAGGAGGGCAACTCTCTGACCTGCTAGTGCTGAGCCAGAGAACTGGGGAGCAAAGAGAGAGAGACAGGATACCATGTGTGGGTGGTTATGTACAGCTCTAATAAGCCTGGGGGAAAGATCACAGAAGTTGGGAACATTTCTGACCATCCAAAAGTCATTGGGGCAGAACTGAATTGCCTAGTATGGGGAGAAAGTTGAGATACTTTGAGAACTAGCCCCTAAGGAAAATACATTTAGAGAATACAGAGTCAGAAAGTGAATAAGGAAAAATTAGGGAGGGTGACTGAAATCACCAAAGATCTCAGAATGAAGAAAATGCACAGATCTTGAACATAATCTGAAAAATCAGCAGGGAAAATATTAACAGAAGGAAACATGGCCTCCAGATCTAGTAAATTACTTCAGCCATCTATGAATAAATATTTAAAAATGAAGGAAAATAATCAAACAGGAGATAAGAAAGAGAACCCTATTGAATGTAAGGAGAATATGGAACAACAAAAAACTGTTCCTGACTGATTCAAAAGATAAATGAGAATTATGAGAGAAGAATTTATGTCATGCATAACAAAAATAATGGGCAAAAATAGAAAAATTGGATTTTTGTGATGACAAGTGATACCAAGAGATGTGATGCCAAGTCTGAACAACAACAACAACAAAATGAAAGACAAAACAATAGATTGGGAATGCAAATATAGAGAGGTTAAGAATAATCTAGAAGAAAAGAAGAAAAAAAATATTAGAAGAAAATATGTTCACTATACAAACAAAATATACTGATCTCAAAGACAAAATGCATAAAGCCAACCTAGAAAAATCATAGGTCTCTCAAAATAACAAAACAGGACAAAAAAAATCCTTAACACATCAGTAAAGGAAATAATACAAGAAAATAGATTAGAATTTCTGAAGATAGAAAACCAAATACCAATTGAAATAATTCACAGATCATCTCTACAATACACACACACACACACACATACATACATATACACACACATACACACACACACATGCAAACTCCCAGACAAAAAGTGGTTAAATTTAACAATTGTATTCAGAAACTAGTTCTGCAAGCTGTCAGGAAAATGACCTTAAAATAGGAAGGAATGGAAATTCAAATAGTGCAAGACTATTGTGTACCCACTAGAAAACACAGGAGGGAACAAAATAATGTGTTCTAAAGGACGATGGAGTTCAGAACGCAACCCAGAGTGACCTACCCTGAAAATCTGAGTTTAGCAATACATGAAAAATAAAATGTGAATTCAATAAAAAAAATTTTTGAAAAGAAAAGAAGAACTGAAGAGCTTATTCACTTCTCAAACACTCCAAACAACAGAAATGTAGGAGGAGTGAATACATTCATCTGCCAAGACAAGGACAGCAACAAGAAGAAAAGGGCATCAAAGAGATCAATAGGAGACTCCTTTTTTATTATTAATCTTTTTATTGTTTTTGCAATTACATGTAAAAATTTTAACATTTTTTTTAAATTTTGACTTCCAAATTCTCTCCCTCCTTCACTTCCCCCTCACTGAGAATGCAAGCAGTTTGATATATTATATATGTGCAGACATGAAAGCATATTTACATATTAATCATATTGTGACAGAAAACACAGACAAAAAAGAAAGAGAAAGTTAAAAAGTATGCTTCAATCTGCCTTCAAGTTCTGTCAGTTCTTTCTCTGGAAGTGGATAGCATTTTTAATCAAAAGAGTTTCAAAATTGTCTTGGATCATTGTATTGCTGAAAATAGTTAAGTTATTCACAGTTGATCATTGTACAATATTGCTGTTACTATGTATAATGGTCTCCTGGTTCTGCTCACTTCACTTGCATCAGTTCATGTAAATCTTTCCAGTTTTTTTTTTCCCTAAAATTATCCAGCTGGTCATTTCTTATAACACAATAGTATTATATCATAATCATATGCCACAACTTGTTCAGCCATATCCGAATCAATCCCAAGTTAAGAGGATACTTCCAATTCTTTGTCACCACAGAAAGAGCTGTTATAAATATTTGTACATGTAGGTACTTTTCCTTTAGACTTAGTGGTGCTATTGCTGTGTCAAAAGGTATACAGAATTTTATATCCCTTAGTTTCCAATTAAGTTTTAATCTTTGTTTCCATGACCCTTTATTGAATGCAATTTTAATTGCATTATGATCTGAAAAGGATTCATTTCAAATTTCTGCTTCTCTGCATTTGGTTGTGAGGTTTTTATGCCTTAATACAGAGTACTTAATTTTTGTGTAGTTGCAATGTGCTGCTGAGAAAAAGGTATATTCTTTCTATTCCCATTCAATTTTCTCCAGAGGTCTATCAGATCTAAAATTTCTGAAATTCAATTCATCTCCTTAACTTCTTTCTTTTTCTTTTTCATTTATTTTTTGTTGAGATTTATCTAGTTCTGAGTGGAAAAAGTTGAGATCCCCAACTAGTATACTTTTACTGTCTATTTCCTCCAGTAACTCATTTCATATTTCCTTTAAGAATTTGGATGTATATATATATACCATTTCATGCATACATATTTACTATGGATATTACTCTATTGCCTATGACACTTTTTTTAGGAAATTATAGTTTTCTTACTTATTTCTTTTAATTAAATCTATTTTTTTTGTCTTTGCTTTGTCTAAAATCACAGTTGCTACCCCTGATTTTTTTTTTAACTTCAGCTAAAGCATAATAGATTCTGCTCCAACACCTTACATTTGATCTACGTGTGTTTCTCTGCTCCAAGTGTGTTTCTTGTAAACAATATATTGTAGAATTCTGGTTTTTAATCCACTCTACTATCCACTTCCATTTTATAAGTGAATTCATTCCATTTACATTCACAGTTATGATGATTAATTGTGTATTTCCCTCCATACTACTTTCCCTCTTTATCTTTATCTCTATCTCCTTTCACCATGTTCCTCCTCAAAAGTGTTTTGATTCTGACCATCTCCTCCCCAAATCTGCCTGCCCTTCTGTCACTCTCCCCTTTTCTTATCTCTCTCCCTTTCCACTTCCTTATAGAGTAGGATAGACTTCTATATCCTACTTAGTGTGTATGTTATTCCCTCTTTGAGCCAATTCTGATAAAAGAAAGGTTCAAGTGTTATCTGACCCACTCCCCTCCCCATTTTCTCCTTCACTACAAAATCTCTTTTGTGTCTCTTCTGTGGGAGATATTGTTGCTAGAAATGTTGTAAAACTTGCTTCTTTGTCTTCCAGAAGAATATCATGTTCCAAGCCCTCTCATCCTTTAGTGTAGAAGCTGCTAAATCTTGTTTTGTCCTGACTTTTACTCCATGATATTGAATTGTTTCTTTCTGCTTAATTGTAATATTTTCTCTGTGACCTGGGAGTTCTGGAATTTGTCTGTAAGATTTCTGGGTGTTTATATTTTGGGATCTCCTTCAAAAGGTGGTCAGTGAATTATTTTAATTTGTATTTTACCCTCTGATGTTAGGATATCAGGGCAGTTTTCCTTGATGATTTCTAAAAATGTGATTTCTAGATTTTTTTTTAAATTTTTGATCATGGCTATCAGGTAGTCTAATAATTCTTAAATTATCTCTCCTTAATTTATTTTGCAGATCAATTGCTTTTCTAATTTCACATTTCCTTCTCTTTTCTTGTTCTTTTGAGTTTGCTTTGTTGTTTCATGATGTCTCATGGAATCATTAGGTTTTGCTTGTCCAATTCTAATTTTTTAAAAATTATTTTTTCACTGAGTATTTTTAATTAATTTATTTTCAACTTGAATACTAAAGCTTAAATACACAAAAAGGAAAGAAAAATAAATGTATTATAAACTTAATACCAAAACCTAAATAAAAATAAGAAAAGAAAAAAAATCATTGCCATGTGCATAGCTGAACATCATAAGAGAGGATTTAAAATATATACCAATGAATTTCCATTTCAAGAAAGCCTACATAATAAATACTACATGTTGTGTTCTGGGGTATCCATTTCTTCTTTGTTTTCTTGTAAGTTTTCTATTCTTCTCTGCTGTGCACTTTTTTCTTTGTTCTTTTTCCCCTTTCCACTCCTCTCTCCCAAGAAGGCAACAATTAAATGCATATATAGATAGGTAGATAGATAGATAGATAGATAGATAGAGATATCTATTTATACACACATGTATAGATACAAATACATATATACACATATGTATATATAATGGATACAGATACATACACATATATAAATACACACATATGCATATATATACATATACTTACACAAACATATACTTAGATATCTGTATTCATACTCATATATAGACATATACATTCATATGCTTCAGTGTAAGACTGTTCTATACTTGTTTATCCTGTTTCTTTGAGGGTGGATAACATCTTCCTTCATAAGTCCAAATTTTTCCATATTTTTCTGAGTCCACCAACTCATCATTTCCTACACTACAGCAATATTCTAAACTTATACTGTCCAGGAGAAATGCCAGAAGCAGAACAGAAGTCTATAAACAATATAGAATCTAGCCAAGGCTTTTGATACTATCAGTTGCAATGGGCTTTTGAAAAATCATGGAAAAATTTGGTTGCCCTGGGCAGTATATCAGTATTGCATGCCAGTTCCATGACTGCATGCTTGCATGGGTTTTGGACAATTAATGATACTCCTGTGCTTTCTCAGTCACTAATGGAGTGAAGTAGGATTGTGCTTTTTAGCATGATGTTTTCATTTATGTTGTCAGATGCCTTCAATGAAGATGAAATCAACCTCAAGGTCAACTACTTCCCTGATGGTAAATTACTTAACTTTTTGTTCACAGATGATTGTGCACTCAGTGAAGCCTCTGAGGCTGATTTACAATAGAGTATGGATCAATTCTCTACCACTTATTCTAATTTTGGTTTGACAATTAACCAAGAAACATATGTTCATCATCAGTTACAGCAAATAGAGAAATTTTGAATGCTGTGGATATGTTCACTTACCTTGCCAGAATACTTTCCAGGAAATACATACAGATGATGAGATTGATGCTCACATTGCCAGGGCTAGCTCAGCATTTGGGAGGCTCCTAAAGAAAGTGTGGGACAAAAGAAATATTAGGCTGACTACAGAGCTCTTTTGCTGACCTCATTATTGTATGCCTGTGAAACCTAGACAGTCTACCAGCACCATGCCAGAAAATTTAGCTGTTTCTATGTGGATTGTCCTAGGAAAATTGTCTTAGGAATTGTCTTGGGAAGATTCTGAAGATCACCTGGCAAGAGATAAGATGAAAGAAACTGAGGACCTTTCTCTACTGAACTACCAAGCATTCAAACTCTATTGCAGAGAGTGTAATTCTGATGGACTGGCTAAATTGTTCAAATACCAAATGTATGCTTGCTAAAAGACTTTTCTGGAGAATACACACAGGGCAGACACTCATGTGGTGGTCAGAAGAAGAAATACCAGGACCCTCTCAAGGTCTCTCTGAAAAACTTTTGTATCTATTGTGAGACCTGGGAGACACTGGCACAGAATCATCCAAAATGATGTGCCTGCATCAAAGAAAGTACTGTGATTTATGAACAAAGTAGAATTTTGGTAGCTCAAAACAAAGATGAGATGCACAAATTTATAAACATATTACTCCCAAATAAAAGATCATAAATATTATTTGTGTCAGACCTGAGGTAGAGCCTTCCAAGCTCATATTGATTTGATAAGCCACAGTTGGACATATGGTACATTGACCCTAAAATCATGATTTGCTTTTGGTCCTCTTTGACCATGAATAACAAAAAACAATAATTTTCTTCAATACTTTTTTTGCCTCCTTTACCAAGCTGTTGGCTCTTTTCTTTATAATTTTCTTCAATCACTATCATTTCTTCTCTGAATTTTTCTTCTACCTATTTTATTTAATTTTGAAATCTCTTTTGAGCTCTTACAGAAATTCTTTTTGGGCCTGAGACCAATCCACATTTCTATTTGCATGTAGTTTTTTGACATTGTTTTCTTCTTCTGTGTTTGTGTTTTGATCATCCCTGTCACTATAGTAACTTTCTATAACAAGGTACTTTTTTTGTTTGCTCATTTTCCAGACTATTTCTTGACCTTCAACTTTATATTAAAGCTGGGCTCGGCTTCCAGTGTTGAGGGGGCACTCTTCCAAGCTTGAGGTTTTTATGCTGCTGCTTTCAGAGCTAATTCTGGGAGGTCTGTAAGTTTTCTAGTCTTCCAAGGTGGTATGATCTAAGGATAGCCATGGACACTGCTCTTCTGGACTGTGCTCCAGTTTGTGAGCAACCGCAAGTACTCTTCTCCAACCTGGAAATGTGACCAGGTTCCCTGCTCCTACTAATGCTCCTCCTTTCCCTTGGACTGTGACCTGGAACTGTGTGTTGGCAATGCAACAGAATCTTGCACCAGTGCCAGCAAAGGTTCTCCTGTAATCTCTTTCTAGACCTTACCCTTTGTGGGTTAAGAGCTCTGGCAGGGGCCTCACTGGACTGTACTTCATTCTCTTTCCAGTGAGACAGACCTTTCCTGTAACCTTGTAAGTTGTCTTGGCCTGGAAATATTTGCCACCCCATCCTTTTGTTGGTTCTGCCACTCTAGAATTCATTTTAAGGTGTGATTTTAAAGTTGTTTGGAGGGGAATTTGGATGAACTCCTGTGAGTCTCTGCCTTTATTCTGTCATCTTGGATTCACCTACTTGAAACTTTTTTCTAAATGTAAACTAGGAGAAAGAGGTGAAGGCAGAAATCTGGTGGAGGCCCCAAACCCTTCCAAATACCTATGAAAATGGCTCTAAACAATTTCTAATGCAGCAGAACCCACAAAAAGACACAGTGAAACAGATTTCTAGCCCAAGACAGCCTGGATGGTTGATTGGAAAGGTATATCGTCCCGGTCTGGGAGAGGTGCACAGTTCGGCATGGGCGTGCAGGCAGCAGCGAACCTGGAGCAGGCCTCAGGGGACTGAATCATAGGCAGCTATGATGGTTTCAGACTTCTCAACCCATGACCATCAAAGACAACTTGGAAGGTCAGTGGGAAAAGTCTGTTTCTGAGGTGAGAGAGAAGCTAGGTGTAAGACCCAGGGCAGCAGTTACTTCATGAGCCCCAAAGACTAAGGGGGAAATGAGTGGCTGATCAGAGGGGGATTGCAGGGATCTCTTTGCCAGTGCTGATGCAGGAATCTTTTGCTTTGCCCATGCTTGGATCTGGGTCACAATTCTGAGGGGTAGTCCTGGGTCGAGGAGGAGCAGTGGTGGAGCTTGTAGTGGTGGTGGAGAGGAAATCCTCCTCACAGTTCTGAGACAGAAAATAGGGCTTGTGGTCACTCATAGACCAGAGCATAGGCCAGGAAAGGAGTAAACACCGCGCCCCTTATCATACCACCTTGGAAGAACTGAAAATTTACGGGTCCCTAGAAATATCTCTGAAAACAGCTGTACAAACCCCCAAAGCTTGGGACAGTACATTATCCACATTGGAAGCAGACCTCTACCTTAATAAAGAATTTATAACTCAAGTAATTGGCTGGGATCATGAGCAAGCCTCACATGAAGTGTCAGACCATAGAATCTTTCTTTGGTGACAAAGAAGATCAAAACATACAACCAGAAGAAGACAACAAAGTCAAAGCTCCTACATCCAAAGCCTCCAAGAAAAATATGAATTAGTCCCAGGCCATGGAAGAGTTCAAAAAGGATTTTGAGAAGCAAGTAAGAGAAGTAGAGGAAAAACTGGGAAGAGAAATGAGAGTGATTCAAGAAAATCATGAAAAACAAGTCAACAGCTTGCTAAAGGAGACCCAAAAAATACTGAAGAAAATAGCACCTTAAAAAATAGCCTAACCCAAATGCCAAAAGAGATCCAAAAAGCCCTAAAAAGCAAAATTGGCCAAATGGAAAAGGAAGTTCAAAAGCTTAGTGAAGAAAATACTTCCTTTAAAATTAGAATAGAGCAATTGGAAATTAATGACTTTATGAGAAATCAAGACATTGTAAAACGAATGCAAAAGAATGAAAAATTAGAAAACAATGTGAAATATCTCATTGGAAAAACAACTGACCTGGAAAATAGATCCAGGAGAGAGAACTTAAAAATTATTGGACTATCTGAAAGCCATGATCAAAAAAAGAGCCTAGACATCATCTTTCAAGACATCATCCTTCTTTTTAGAACCAGAGGGCAAAATAGAAATTGAAGAATTCACCAATCTCCTCCTGAAAGAGATCCCCAAAGGAAAACTCCTAGGAATATTGTAACCAAATTCCAGAGTTCCTAGGTCAAGGAGAAAATATTACAAGCAGCCAGAAAGAAACAATTCAAGTATTGTGGAAACACAATCAGGATAACACAATATTTAGCTGCTTCTACATTAAGGGACCACAGGGCATGGAATATAATATTCCAGAGAGCAAAGGAAGTAGGATTACAACCAAGAATCACCTACCCAGCAAAATTGAGTCTATTCCTGCAAGGGAAAAAATGGTCATTCAGTGAAATAGAGGTCTTTCAAGCATTCTTGATGAAAAGACCAGAGCTGAACAGAAAACTTGATTTTCAAATACAAGACTCAAGTGGAACATGGAGAAGTAAACAGGAAAGAGAAAATCATAAGAGACTTATTAAGGTTGAACTGTGTACATTCCTGCATGGAAAGATAATATTTGTAACTCATGAGACCTTTGTCAGTATTAGGGTAGTTGGAAGGAAAAAAATTATATATATATACAGAGATAAAGATAGAGATAGAGATAGAGATTGATAGACAGAGGGCACAGGGTGAGTTGAAGATGATGGGGTCATATCTGGAGAATAAAATTAAGGAGTGAAAGAGGATTATACTGGGAGAAGGAGAAAGGGAGAGGTAGAATGGGGTAATTTGTCTCACAAAAAAAAACAGAAAAGAAAAGGCTCTTACAGTGGAGGGGAAACAGAGGAAGGCGAGAGGGAATGAGTGAATCTTATTCTCATAGGATTTGGCTTAAGGAAGGAATAATGTGCACACTCAATTGGGTATGGAAATATGTCTTACCCTACAGAAAAATAGGGGGAGAAGGGGACAAGAGAGCAGAGGAATGATAGAGAGATGGGCAGATTGAGAAAGGTGGTAATCAGAAGCAGACACTTCTGAGGAAGGACAGGGTCAAAAGAAAGAATATAATAAATGGGGGGGATAGGATTAAGGGAAATAGAGTTAGTTTTTCACAACATGATTACTATGGAAGTGTTTTGCATAACTGCACATGTATAACCTATATTGAGTTGCTTGCCTTTTCAATGAGGGTGGATGAGGAGGGAGGAAGGGAGAAAATTTGGGACCCAAAGTAGAAGGAGAAAGGGATAAGAGAAAGGGGAGCAGAGATAGAAGGGATGGCAGACTAGGGGAAGGGATATTCAGAATGCATGCCATCTTGCAGTGGGGGGAGGGGCAAGATGGGGTGAAAATTTGGAACTCAGAATCTTGTGGAAGTAAATGTTGAAAACTAAAACTAAATAAATTTAAAATTTAAAAAAATAAAAGAAAAAAAAAGAAATCTGGTGGCGGTATCCATGAAGTGGTGGGCCTAAGGCTTTAATTGAAAGTTTTCAAGGATTTGAGAATCTTTAATTTCTAATTTTATTTCATCTGATCTGGTATTACAAATGGAGTTATTTGTTTTAATTCCACTACATTGATTAGGAATTCATTGTGGGGTAACTTTTATCAAAAAAAATAGGATAAAATCTTGACTTTTCAATTTTATTGTGTAATATTGACATATCATGTAAGTATTCAACCATTCAATTTTTTTTCAATGTCCCTCATAAATTACCTGTGTTAGCAGTCAGTATTATGTGCACCAAGGCATTTCCAACAGCTGAGATATTGGTATTTCTAATTAGTCCTGGTATATCTAGGATTCTTGTGATACCAAAACATGAAGACGTACCTTGAGGTAAAATGGAACTTCAGAAGATAAAAGCCACAGAGAATGAGTAAGATGGCCACCTCCAGGGCATCTCCACAGGAAGCTGTGTCAGGCAGCTCTAAGAAGTAGCGAAGCATGGGGCAGGTAGGTGGCACAGTGAATGGAACACCGACCCTGGATTCAGGAGGACTTGAGCTCAAACCTGGGCTCAGATATATAACACTTACTAACTGTGTGACCCTGGGCAAATCACTTAACTCCATTGCTTAGCCAAAAAAGAAAAAAAAAAGAAGTAGTGAAGCACAGGCAGTTCCTATGAGACAGGTGCATGGACATTGTTCCAACCTTGACACATCCTGTCTTCATCCAATAACATGAGCTTCTGAGTATCTACTTTCCTACTGATGTGATCCTATGGAAGATCATCACTTTTAGTGTTGGTAGAGGAGTGCAGGATTAATAAGGGTAGTTATGACAATGATTGCATTATTTTCAATTGCTACTTACTTTGCTATTTAGTTTGAATTAAGTCTGTTGCTTTTTTGCTTATTGTCCCTACCTCATTTATATGTTGTCTACTTCATCAGATTACAAGGTCTTTGAAGACAGCACTGCTTTTTTTTTTTTGCTTTTATTTTTTCCATTCCCAGAAGCTTAGCACAGGTCCTGACACATAGTAAGCACTTAATGAATGTTTCTTAATTGATTGATTGATTACTCTCCTCTGAGTCAAGAAGATCATAACTCTTCTTAGTAGTAACAGGTGCCTCCCTATATTGCCTCAACTATTACTTTGCTCCAAAGAAGCAGATACATCATAATTACTAGGGTGCTAACTCAGTCCATGGTGCCATCAGTGTCCAATTTTCCAGCATTTCAGGATTTCAGTATGACTTCAAATCTACTATAATTATCTATAAACAATACTGTAATGTTCTCACACCTTATAAAGGTCGTTCTATATTTCACCTTCCCTGGAGACATTTTATTTTTCTGTATCAAATCACTTCATGATATGAATAATGGGTTGGGATTTAGAGGGTAATGATGGTGATGATGCTCACAAAAACTCAGTTTCATTTATATTAATAATAAATTGTTGCCTATTATAATTTTGCTAGTAGTCATTCCAGGAATTTTATGGGACAATAAGATATAGAAATGTATTCAAAACCATGATCAGGCAAGTACAGGAGCTAGGGATGCCCCTCACTTACTCCCTCTGTCTCAAATCGTGATTTATCATCAAGAAATTAGTGGTTTCTGCAAAAACAAACACACACATGTGTATAAACCATTTCTTGATTTCTATAATACCAAGAGAAGCTAGAGAGATGTGTTTCTTCTCAAAAGGCTTATGTGTAGGGAGCAGAGACACATAATTCCATTATTTAGGACTATCATTTTGTCCTCTGAAAAGAGAAGACTATGCCACCTGCTGGAAATAAAGAGGTAGAGGGACCCAGTTTTGCATCTTTTGATGTGTGACTGCAGCATGTGTTTCATGTTTGTAGAGATAAGAAAGTGATGCTCTGTTTGGAAGGAATGTGTAGAGTTCTGAATGGTGGCAAAAAGCAAGCCAGAGAGATTCCCATCTAAGTATGAAATGAGAGATGAAGTATCTTTCTACACACACACACACACACACACACACACACACACACGCAATGCATTCTCATGTGTATAAATATAGATGTTTCTGAATAACACAGAAGAGACTATATGAACCTTTCCTCTCACAATAAGATTCCTGTTTTGTTTTTTTCCTTTATAACTGACTGGCATGCTGTGTAGAAAACATTACTTGGCACTCTTGACTCTCACATACTCACCATTGAGCCTATTCTTCATTGTTAGAACCAGAATTTGGAAGAAAGATTCATTTTAAGGGCCCCAAAATTCTCAATTTGATTTTTATTTCTGCTCATATTATTGCTCTGTAAAATATAGGTAACAAGTTCCAGTTCTGAGATGAGCTGTTGAAAGTTGGGCAACAGACAGATATGCCTGCAGGAGGAGTCTAGAGACTGTTTTGGAAGACTCTGGAATCAAGACTTTGCAATAGAAACAAACTCTCTGCAAAGAGCCTGTACCTTCTTCTTTAAGCAATGTTATAGAACACCATAAAGGAGTCATGGTGCATGACAGCTTGTTTTTTTACTGGCAGGCACTGGGACTGGGGCTGGCTCAAATACCTTACTTCTAGTATATATTCCAATAAGGGAGTATTCACTGAATACAGAGAGCATTATCCTTAGGATGGGGGCTAAGCTACCAACACAGATATGGCCTTTAGTATATCCCTGAGTTCTCCTGGCACTATTCAATTCCACTTTGAACATTGGACCACTTATTTTAATTCATGGTTGATTTTTTTTTTGCATTTTTCTGAAGAAAGAAGAGGATGAAGAGGACAAGAAGGAAGAGGAAGAGAAGGGGGAGGAGGAGGAAGAGAAACAACCTGGGACAAATAGAGATAAGATAGTTTCCAAAAAGACAAGAAGTTCTGAAAGCAGAAAAAAAGATAAAAGCAAAAGGGTATAGGTCTAGGACACGAATAAGGTGGATATAAGTGAAGAAGCTGATCTAAATCAATCAGAAGACCTGCCTCAAGCCTTAATTATTACTTTTGTCCATTGCTAACAAAAGGATAGTACTAGTAGTTAGGTTATACACACATACACACATACACACACACACACATACATATACACATATATACATATATACACACATATATATGTATATGTATATATACATATATATGTATATGTATATATATGTGTGTATATATATACATATATATACACACATATATATATATATATTCAGGACTCACCTATGCCACTAACTGACATATGATCTCAGGCAGATCCTTTCATCTCCACGGACTTCAGTTTCCACATCTATAAAATGAGAGGGTAGATTAGTTTAGAATGAATGAATGAATGAGAACGAATGAATAAGTATTTTTAAGTACTTACTATCCGCCAAGTATTTGGAACACAAATCAAAAAGTGAAATAGTCCATACCTCATTACTTTTCATTTGTTGCCTCCAGTGCCTGGAATATTCTCCCTCATTACCTCTACCTCCAAGCCACTTTGGCTTTTTGACATATCAAATCTGAGCTGCTTCTTTTTGAACAATCTTTCCTGACCCCACCAACCCCAACCCAATAGTAGTGCCTTCCCTCTGAGATTATTTTCCTTTTTTTTCTATTTGGCATTCAAAGACTTTTTTTAAAAAATTGTATTTTTTTTAAATTTATGAAATATAACAAATATTGCCATAAAGTAGTGGAATAATAAAAATGTGATTGAACATAAATCTTCAAATCTATTATGTTTAACAACTTTCTATTCCTTTTAAATACACAATAAACTTATCACATAAAATTTTTTCTTCCCTCCCCCCTTGCCCTAGAGATGGCTACCAATTAGACACAAATGTGTATGTGTGTGTTTGTGTGTGTGTGTGTTTGTGTGTGTGTGTGTGTGTGTGTGTAAAGTCATTCTACACATACTTCTGTTGTATTTATCAGTTCTTTCTCTGGATGCAGGTAGCAGATCTGTCCTTTGTAGTTAATTTGGGTATTTATAATAGTCAAAATGACTTAGTTACCCAAAGATGTTCTTTAAACAATATTGCCATTACTTTATACAATGTTCTCTTGGTTCTGAATTTTTACTGTGTTTTTTCATGTACATTTTTTATTTTTATTTTCCAATCTTTACCATTATAACTCATCTGCCTGCTTCCTCCATTCCTGCAGCTCTTTCTCTCATTTGTTAGTTTCTCTGGGAAACTTCATTCTGTGGAAGGGCTCAGATCATCCAATTTTCATTTTACGTACTTCACCATTATGTCCCTCTGTGTGTACCCTCTCATTCACCACCCTGGCTTTGCAGCTTACTTCAAGGTGTTGTTTTCCCCCATCAGGGCAACTGGGTGTCAACAGTGGATAAAGCACTGTATTTGGAAGAATCATCTTCATGAGTTCAAATCCAGTTTCAGAAACTTACTAGCTGTGTGACCCAAGGTAACTCACCTAACCCTGTTTGCCTCAGTTCCTCATCTGTTGAAAAAATGAGCTGGAGAAGGAAATGGCAAATCACTTCAATATATTTGCCAAGAAAACCCCAAAATTAGGTCATGTACAAACAGGTATGACTGAAATGAACAACTTCCCCCATTAGAATTTAAACTCCTTGAAGACAGAGACTCTAATTCTTTTTACTTACTTGTCTTTGTATCCCAACCTTGCCTGACTCATAGTAAACATTTGATAAATGTTTCTTTTGACTTGGATTAATTTTCATATTATCTTGCCTACTAGAATATAAGCTCCCTGAGGTTATAGATCATGCTTTTGCTTTCCTTTGCATATACTTAATAGATGCTTGTTGATTGAATGACTGCTCTGAAGGATCTCAAAATCTAATTGGAAAAGAAAACAAATATCAGCAAGTTCTACTAGAGGCAAGTCCTGAGTAAGCAGCAGCGTTATAGATTGCAAGGTTCAGGAGTCCTCAGAGTTTATTTAGAAGTAGGCCAGATGGCTATGTCCAGAGTTCTGGATGGTATAGCAGCAGGGCAGATGGTAAGGCCTGAAGGATAACAGGACAAAGTGGCAGAGTTGATGTTAAGGCCTCAAGGGCCTTTATCTTACCAGAAAGGTCATGATTGTTGAGTGAGTGAGTCACTACTAACTGCTCATTTGAGTGGTATAAGGAGCCATGTCTGTTGTGGTGTGGAGGTGGGAGAGAGACAAGAACCTAGTCTATAACTGTTGAGACAAACAGTGGGCCTGATGGTCTGAGCAGAATAGACATTCTGCATTTCCTCCCACATGACAAGGAAAAGTTGTGGAGAAGACTTCCATGGGCCTTTCCAAATTTAACTTTGTGTGGTATTGTGAGAATTATAAAGAGACTATTCAAATTCAACCACTCTAAAAACAGTACAAATTTTAAAAGGGGATATATCATCTTATGCACAGTTATAAAAATGTTGGCAATATCAGAATCACAAGGTCTCAGAGTCAAAAAGAGACTTCAGAGGCCATCCAAATTTATACGTACGTGAACAAGAATGCCCTTTACATTATTTCCAAAAAGATGTTTATCTAGTCTTTGAGGTTCTGGAGAGGAGAGAAGATGAGTGAAGAAAAGAGGAGAGGAAAGAACAGGAGAGAAAAATCATTACTTTCTTTGTCATTCATCATCTTAGAATATTGGATGAAATTTGTACAAACATACCCTAGAGTATTTTTTTTATTCTCTGTCTAAACACTAACTCTCTTTCCATGATTATTATTTACATTTTTTTTACTAGTGCAGCAAGTAAGGGAGACCTTCAGAACTTACTCAAGGTCAATCAATTGCCATTATATTTATCCTTTTGAAAAAAAAGCAAATGTTGTTCAGCCATTACCTCATCAAATGTATCTTCAGCCTGAGGATATCTATGTCCTAGTTTCTACTTTGTCATAATCTATTAGAGTACCTGCCCCTGTCCACAGTGGGAAACACATTGTGAGTACAATTGTCAAAATATTAACCAGAACTGGACAGTTTCTGACTTTAGTGAAGAAAAAAAAAAAACTCAAACAAACAAACCCTGCTTCCTCAGGTTCCTGGTTCTTTGTCAGCCAAAAGTTCCTTGAGGTATAACATGATTGGCATGACAAAACTTCCCCACTGTCTCCATCAACAATTAGAAGAAGATTTATAAGGGAAATGAAAACACATCCTAAATGCTGCTCTGCTTATGTTTAATCTTACCCATTTTTTACCTTGTGTTAATCTTTCCTGTCAATGGAACTAGACTAAGCTGGACTCTGACCAGTACAGTTGAGGTGACAGACTATGATTCTAGAATTTTCAACATGCATTTTTGTCAGTGTGGTTGTCCCACATTGATCACTTATAAAAGCATTCCTCTCAGAACGAATTCACAAAAACAGAACTATTAGAATCATATTTATGTTCATCTCATATTGATTTTTTTCAGAAAAAACTTTTGAAAGCTAGCCAAATAACTTATGCGAATTAAGCAATAAATCTTTCCTTAACAACACAAATATATCATCTATTGTTTTAAATTTATAACCCACTTTATTTTTTTTTAATTTATGGTGTAGTAGATAAATAACTAATACTGAAGCCAGGAAGACCTGGGTTCAATTCCTGCCTTGGACAAACAAACTGGCTCTAGTATGCTATAGTGCTTTAGGAAAGTCTAAGGTCTAGAGAAGCTGATGGCCTTTTGCAATTATGAATTTTTTGTGTCGATTAAATCGTAGATCCAGTTCCTATCCATATACACACAGATTTAAGGATGTATTTCAAGTTGTTTATTGATATATTTTGCCTTTATACCATATTCATGGATATTCTTCCTCCCTCCCCCACCCTTTACATTGAACCAGTCAGTCAGTCAAAAATATTTCTTGAACACTTAGTATTAGACAATGCACTGTGCTAAGTACAGGGAATTGAAGAAAGGCAATACTTTGTTTTCTCAAGGGGCTCACAGTTTAATGGGGGAGACAATAAGCAAATAATTTTGTGCAAACAAGCTATATTTTCAACAAATTTGGAAATAATCAATAGACCAAATGAACTAAAATTAAGAGGGATTAGCAAAACCATCTTCTAGGAGGTTGAATTTTATCCAGGACTTAAAAGAAACCAGGGAAGCAGAGATGAGGAGAGAGAGCATTCAAGGTATGATGGGGTAGGGACAAAAAACACTGAATGTTAGCAGATGGAGTGTCTTGCTCAAGAAACGACAACTAGGCCAATTTCACTGGATTGTAAAGTATATGTAAAGGAATAATATGTAAGAAGACTAGAAAGGTTGGGGGGAGGGAGGTGGGGTAATGAAATTCTTTGAATGCCAAACTGACAATTCTAGATTTGATCCTGGAGACAATAGGGAGCCAGTGGACTTAATTGAGTAGAAGGGTGGCATGGTCAATCTGCTTTGTAGGAAGATCAATTTGATAGCTGGGTGGAGGATATTCTGGGATGGAGAGAAATTTGAAGCAGTCAGTACATCCAGCAGGCTTTTCCAATAATGCAGGTGTAAGATGATAGTGGTCACCACCAGGGTAGTGATGCAATGAATGTGGAATATGCAAGAAATATTTTGAAGGTAAAATCTATAGATCTTGGCAACAGATTGGAAATGGGGGATTAGAGATTGAGAAATCCACTATGTTTCCAAGTTTGGGTGACTGGGAGAAAGTTAGTGATCTCAAGAATAACAGGGAAGTTTGGAGGGGGAGAACTTACTGTGTTCAGTTTTGTCCATGTTTAGTTTAAGATGTTTACAGGACATCTAGTTCAAGATGTTCAATAGGCAATTGGAAATGTGAGACCAGAGGTCATCAGAGAAGTTAGGACCTGTTAAGTACATTTGAGAATCATCAGCACAGATAGGCGAATCCATGGGAACTGCTGAGATCATCAAGTGAAAAAGTATGGTGGGGAAAAGAGAAGAGACTTATGGGACACCTTTAGTTAATTGGATGTAGAACTAGCAAGGTGACTAAGAAGGAGTTGTCACAGAGGTAGGAGGAAAACCAGGGGAGAGTGGTGTATTGAAAATCTAGAGAGAAGAGAATATCAAGGAGAAGAGAATGAACAGCAGTGTCAAAGTCTCCTGAGAGGTCAAGAAGGATAAATACTGAGAAAGTCCATCAAATGTGGCAATTAAAATATCACTAGTAACTTTGGAGAGTTTTAGTTGAATGATTCAGTCAGAAACCAGAATTTAAAAAGTAAAGTTTAGAGTGGAAGGAAAAGAAAGGGAAGTATATAGACAGTCTTCTCAAGAAATTTAGCCAGAAAAGGAAGGAGAGATATAGATCTAAAGCTACTGGGGATGAATGAATTAAATGAAAGATTTTGAGAATGGGAGAGACAGGCATCATTGCAGACAGTAGGGAAGCAGATAGTAGACAGGGAAGGAATAAAATTAATGGAATGCCTGGGAATCGCAGAGGGGAAAAGATGGATTGGAATGGGATCACTTCTGCATGTGGAAGTGTTTTCCTTGGCAAGGAGAAGGCTACTTTTTCTTCTGAGATCGGAATGAAGGAGGGGATAATGGTAGAAGGCATCAGGGTGATAAAAAGAGGAGGGGAGAAGAGGGAAATCATAGCAAATGGCCTCATTTTTTTCCATAAAATATAAGGAACAGTTTTCATGTGAGAGTGGGGGGGAGGGGGAGGAATGTTGGGAGCTTTGAATAGAGATTAAAAGATTTAGATTCTAGAAGAAAGATTGGAAGAAACTATCCAAATTCTATCACTTGGAACATTAAGGAAGGAAAAATAGATAAGTAAAACCAGACAACAAAATTATCACATGTAACAGGTTATGTATAATGTTCCTCAACTGTAGTCTCCAGACTCTCTCCTGAGAATAATGATATATGCTTCATCATCTGATTTCCAGAACCAATATTGGTCATTACAATTAACCCAAATTTGACAACCTTTTGTTTATAGTATTGTAATCATTGTGCATATTATTCTGGTTCTACTAACTTCATGTTAGACCAGTTCATGAAGGTCTTAAACTGCTTCTCTAAATGCTTTTTTTTTTTAATTCATCATTTCTTAAAAGCAAAAAAAAAATCCATTATATTTGTGTCCCACAATTTGGTTAGCTATTCCAAAAATAATAGGCACCCACTTCATCTCTAGTATTTTTTAACTACTTTGAATATTTAGCAGATATAGTTGCCTTGCTTTCTGTCCTTTACCCCCTTGAAGTACATGCTTAGCAGTGGAATCAATTAGTCAACATCACCTTGTATTTCTAAACCTACCATTGTAAGACAAAAATACCATTAAAATATTCCTTTACTCCTCTAAAGATATTAGTCAAGGAATGAAAGTTGTTTATTGACATGTAGACACTGTATTATAATGTGCGTGTGTGTATGTGTGCTTTTTTAATCCTTTTTGTTATCTCTGTTTTATCTTATGGTTAGCTATAGAAAGAAAATATTCATGGGACAAAGAAAAGGCCTGACCTAAAGCATGGTCCAAGTTAAGAACGTAAAGAAAAGAGGTGGGGTACTTAATAAAATGTACTTGATGAAACTGAGGTAAACACAGCTAGGAAGTGTTTGTGGCCAGATTTGAACTCATGAAGATGAGTCTTCCTGATTCCAACCCTAGTTCTCTAGCCACTGCACCACCTAGCTGCCTCTTCCTTAAGGATATCTCATCTCAGTTTATCTACTTCTACTTACATAGTGTTCAACACAAAAACCAACTTCCTTTGTTTTTGGTAACTTCAGTTTCCTCATACATAAAGTAACTTCCAGTATCTCTGCCAAGAGATTCCTAAGGAATTCCTAAGAAACAATTGAACAAAAATAAGGAAATGTGGGGGAGGAGTAATAGCTGTGACTATCAAAGAGGGAAGGGAGCAGACTTTACAAAAAAGAGCGCTTGGCTTATGTATCCACATCAAGTATGTTCCTCATAGAAGTTCACAAAAACACACATTTTCAGAATTGCCATCACTGGATAATTATTCTAATGTCAGAAAAAAAAATAATTCCCATTACGACACATTTGATAAATGGTCATTTAGTCTTTGCTTAAAGATCTCTAATGAGAGAGAACCTACTACCTCACAGTAAAGGCATTTCTACTTAAGTATAGTTCTTTGTTTAGAGGTTGTTTTTGTTTAATTCTTTTTCTTCAAGTCTAAAATTTCCTCTTCACAACCACCAATAATGGCTCCTTATTTTGGATTTTATGAATAAATAGAACAAATCAAATACTTCTCACATAATAATCTTTCAATTTTTAATACAATTTTTAGTATCTCCTGAGTATTTTTTAATCCAGCCTAAACATTATCAATTCTTTCTATGATTACTCCTATGGCATCAACTAACCCTTTCCCATCCAAACTGAAATTTTCTGGATATTCTAGAGTTCATCCACATCCTTCCTCATCTTGTGGTGTTCATTGCCCAACATAGAACCTCAGATTGGTCTAATCAGAGCAGATTACAATGGAACTATTACCAACTTTCCCCTGTGTATAATAAAGCATCTAAAGATTATATTTGAATTTGCTGGATTCCATATCACATTGTTGAGCTTGCAGTATGGTAAACTTACAGATTTTTTTTTAGGAG
The DNA here is from genome assembly GCF_900497805.2 of Vombatus ursinus. Lineage (NCBI taxonomy): Eukaryota > Metazoa > Chordata > Mammalia > Diprotodontia > Vombatidae > Vombatus > Vombatus ursinus. The sequence continues at coordinate 31,141,623 of NW_020954590.1, read as the reverse complement.
AAACTGCTGGCTAATTGTAACTACCCAATCTTTTGCTAGTGAAGATGATTTCTTTTTAACCCAAAGGTAAGACTTTACAATTATTCCTATTGGGTGTCATCTTATTAGATTCAGCCTAGAATTCAATTCAAATACCAAGGACTTTCTGGATTCTGGCTGTTATTTATTGTGTTATTACAAGTTATGCTAACTTGGTGATCCATTGTTCCCAGACCTGCTTGTCAATCAGGGTTGTGGGAGGCAATCTTCAGTCTGTAGCTTTGTATTACCTGCTATTTATCATGTACCAAGTCTTCACCTTCCTATTGGTATGTATAGCAACTGGGGAGAAACTGAGATGCAATGTCCCATCCCCTTTTACTGACATGGACTTATCTGAATTGTCTTTATTTCATTATAAGAGTTATCATTAAAAGTTGGATCCATCTTGAAGCCATTGCTGATCTCCACTGATCAGCCCATCAATGTGTTGCTAACTTGATATACTTTTAATAAACTTTTAATTTTCTTTGTCCTAAGTTTTGCCTCCCTAATCAGGGCAAAAGCCCCCCAAAAATAACTTTCCTTTTAACAGTGTGATCTAATCCATCTTTAATCTCCCCTACTTGAAAATTTGATAAATGTGTGGGCTATACCTTTATCCAAATTACTGATAAGAATGTTAAAAAGCATAGGACTAAACATATATTATTAGGAGCTCCATCTCTATCCATTCTGATATCTATTAGTAACTGCTTTTGAGTTCAGACATTCAAACTGGGTTTGAATCCATCTAAACCCCACTATTACCTAGTCAGGAAATTCCCATAATTTCTAATAGATTGCCAGGAGATGCTTTGCTGCAATATATGTTAAGGGGATTTATAATATTATTTTGATCGATCAGTTTAGAAACCCTATTTTATTTTACTTTATTTTATTTTGGCTAGGCAATGGGGTTAAGTGACTTGCCCAGGGTCACACAGCTAGTGTTATGTGTCTGAGGCCATAGAAACCCTATTAAAAAAATAACTAAGTCATTAAGAGACCATCTGATGACTTATGTTTGATGTATCAATCTTGACTTTTTCTAATAACCCTTTTCTCTTCTTATGTTAATTAAACATGAATTAATCATGCATCCTATAGTTTGGCCAGGAATCAAAGTCAAGGTCACTGGCTTCTAATTATATATTTCACTTTCTTCTCCTTTAAACAGTGAAAACTAGAGCAGCATTTGCACTCCTCCAATCTCACAATATTTTTCCTGTGCCCAGAGATTTTTTGAAGATCACTTTTGTTGTTCAGTCATTTTTCTACAGATGATGAAACTGAGGCAAACAGGATTAAATGACTTGTCCAGAGTCACACAATTAGTAAGTTTCTGAGGCCTGATTTGAACTTTGGAAAATAAGTTTTCTTAAATCCAGGCTCAGCAGTCTATCTACTGTACCACCTACCTGCCCTGTGAAGATCACTAAATCATTGCAGTTGGCTAAGTCTGAACTGAGTTTCTCCAATATCTGATGATGCACGTTATTTGAACCAAGTTTATTGAATTCATCAGGAACAAGTCATTTACTTTCTTACTATCTCTTTAAAGTTAATAGACATCACCTTACTGTTAACCATTTTCCCCCTGGGCTTTATAGTCTAAAAGTCCTGCTTCAGGACCTCCTAGCTTTTCTTTGGTCTACTTACTTCACACATTACTGTAGTACTGTCTTTGTGAAGGTCTTCTTTCGTTTGTCTATTGACCAATATCCAATATCATGAAAGGCAACCAGTAAACCATATTTTCTAATTCTATCTTACTGGAAAGTAGAAGGGTTTATGTGTGGAGACCTAATTCTCTAAGAAACTCTACTGAATTTCAGCTTATCAAGTTAAACTGTTTGATAAGCATTTCTTTTTAGAATTGTATACATCTTTACCCCAGTGAGAAGGTAAACTTCTTTATGGCCAGCATTTTTTTCCTTATGCTTCTCTTTGTAGATCTGTTGTATTTCTCCTTATCCTCCCCATGCTAGTCCATCTGTTAGGCACATAGTGAGGAGTACTTAAGAATTATGGATTGGATTGCATAAATCTAAAACATAAAGCCTATTCCATCCTCTTATTCTATGTTCTGTGAATGTCTTCAAGCATAATAAGAAAACTTGGAGTGTTCCTGTATGTTTTCTTCTTACACTGCTTTTGCAAGAATGAGATGCTATTGTTTGATCCTTTTCTACAAAGATGTAGATTAATTCAAAATGAAAGAAGATTCATGTTTACCCTCATTTTCATATAGAATCATGGGTTGTATTTTCTAATGTCTGAAATGCATAATTTGGAGAATAGATTGTTGGAGCACAGCCAACTTTTACTTCAATTGATAGCATTCTAGTTTGTAACAGGTGCTTTGACTTTGTTGACTTCATAATAATTGCAAATGCCTCCCACATCCTACCCCACCCCAGGAATCCATAGAAAATAAAATAAAAATGTTTACAATTTTGTTGTTAAAATTATAGGAAATGTTAAATTGAACATCAGTTTTATTCAATCAATTTTTGTGATTAATTCAAGAATGATCCAGAATACCTTTAAATATTCCTTCTTGTACATAAGATACAAACCCTGAGAGGTAAATAGATCATCTAGTTCAACCATTTCCTTTTATAGGTAAAAAAACTAAAGCTGAAGAATGAAGTGACTTGCCCCAGGCATCCTGTGACCCCAAATTCCACAAGATCTCTAGTGTACCTCACTGCCTCCCATATATACAATTTGTCTGCACACCAGCTACACTCCTTGGATTTTCCTCCGTCATCATGGTATTCCCAGGAAAAGTTCATCACCAGGAAACTCATCATGTAGGAGATTGCATCAGCTTTGATTCATTCTCCTGTCTTAGTTGGTAAACTTAAAGGAACCTGTTTGTAGATATTGTGGTGTGATGGAAAGCTGGTGAATTCAGATTCAAAGGATCTGGGTAAAAACTCTCCTTCTACCAGTCATTATTGGAGGTACCTTAGCAAGTTACTCAGCCTCTTTAGACTTTATTTTTTTTCTATATATAAAATACTACATAGCTTCTAATATCTCTCCTAGCTCTAAATTCATAATGGGGGAAGGAATATGTATCCATGTGACTCCTACTACATGCTGGGTGCCATGCTAAGCACTTTACAAATATTATCTCACTTGACCTCAAAACAATCCCATGAGGTAGATGATGTTATCCTCATTTTACAGATAAGGAAACTGAGGCAAACAGAGGTTAGGTGACTGGTGCAAGGTCACATAGCTAGTGAGTATCTGAGATTATATTGGAACTCAGGTCTTCCTGACCACAGGTCCAGTGCTGTATCCATTGTGCCACTTAACTATCTTTAATATAATAATATAATCATACCATATTATGACAAATAACATATTACAATGATCACATTATATAATAATAACATAACAGATAGCATTATAAATATTTATTATAATTTATTTAATGTTATTATAATAATGACTAGTTTTTATATAGCACTTTTGAGTTTGCAAAACATTTATCAATAACTCATTTTATCCTCTCAACAACCCTGGGAACTAGATATTTTTATCATTCCCATTTTATGGTTGAGGAAACTGAGACAGACAAAGTTTAAATTATTTGTCCAGGGTCACACAACAAGTGAAATGTTAGCAATATTAGTAAGTATCCAAGGCCAAATATGAACTCAGATCATCCTGACTACAGGTCTAACACTCTATTTACTGTACTACTAGCTTCCTCAAGGCTCTGATCCTATGATCTAAATTCTATAATACGTAAAGGAGGTAAAATTCCTTTAATTTGGCCCCAGATGTCAGGATTGGATGCCCTGGTGAGAAATTGTAGAGGGACAGCTTTCAGCTGAACACAAAGGAAACTTTCTTGTTAATAAGATGTCTCAAAATGGAATGGACCTCATGAAAGGGTAAAGATCTCTATCAGTGCATACTTTCCAGGGGAGATTCCATGATCACTACTCAGAGATATTGTAGAAAAGTTTCTTGCTTTGGACAGACTTAGACAACCCATTCCAATGTGGTATAGGTTTAATTATTTGGAAATGTTTCCTTTATTAAGCTGAAATCTTCCTCTCTGTAACTTCCATCCATTCTGCACCTTAAGATCAAGCAGTACAATGATCATTTCTCTTCTACAGTAGATCATTTCAAATACTTGAAAGATGCTATGATGTTCCCCTTGATTCTTTACTGCTAAAGGCTAAACATCTTTAGTTTCAACCAGTCCTTCTCCTGAATGAGATCAAGGTCCTAGTTGCTCACTTCCTTGTGATTCTGTGTAGCAGAGTGTCTCAATATATCCCCTACTCATAGACTCTTATATGAAGCAAGATCAGGGGTGGGGGGGTGGGGGGGTGGGGAGGGTGGGAGGTAGAAAACTATGTGGTTTAAAGAAAGAGGGTTGTGAATTAGGGTCAGGAGAGACTAAAATTTAATTCATACCCTGTCATTTACTAATTGTGTGACCATGGTAAATTCACTTAAATGTTGGGAATCCTTTCTCTAAAATGTGATGATAATAGCTGTTGTATTCACCTAACAGCGTTGACATAAGGATCAAAATAGACCATGTGTGAAAGAACTTTACACACAAAGTATTATATAAGTATCAATATTTATCTTAAAGAATAACATCTAATGAGTATTCAATGAATTACAAATGTTAAGTTACCCAGGAATTTTTTTTTTACCAGAATACATGTGGTAATAAATACTTTCTGAAAACCATTTTCTAAAAGATTCATGATTTCACCTACCCAGTCAGATTGCAACTTATTCCATCTTTATAAATCTTCCATAGAAAACTTTCTTATGTCCTTGCCATATCTTGGGGGTACTAATGGACCACTTAGTTATCTCTACTCCAATATCTCACTAACTTGCTCACCTCCTATATACACATATATCCTCACAGATCCTTAGTAATAGATTCATGTAACTTCTTACAAATGAATTGTTGTTAATAACATTCTTCATACTCTGCCTAAGGAGAACTCGCAAGGAATTCTTTCATTATTTTTCTAATGTCCTTTGTCTGTGGCATTAATTTCTTTTGAAAATTCTAATATGGATGTGTCAGTCAACATTTTCACCCCATGCCTAGAAGACTCTCCCTCTTCTTCTCTATCTCCTAGCTTTCCTGTTTTCCTTCAAGTCAAAAATAAAGTTCTACTTTCTGCAAAACACTTTCTCAGTCCTCCTTAATCTTAATGACTTCCCACTGTGATTATCTGCAATTTATCCTATATGTATGTTTGTTTACTGTTGCTTATATGATATCTCTCTCATTAGGTTGTGAGCTTTTTGGAAGCAAAGACTGTGGTGTTTTTTGTTTGTTCGTTTGTTTGTTTTGTTTTGTTTTGTCCCCCTTCCTCCCTTCTTTGTATTCCATAGCACCTGGTATGTGGCAGGTGTTTAATAAAAGATAGTTGACTGATTGGCTAAGTAATAAGGGTGGGGCTACTGGAACTTTGACTGTGGATGATTATTTTAAAGAGTTTAGTTGGTGCCATCCTTAGATGGTTGCATGTAAACCTGTCTGGCCTAGCCATGACAACAGAAGTAGTCTTATCCTGGAGAATGCTTGATTACTCTTAGGCAATAAAGGAAGTGAAAGATTAGAAAAGAAGGAATTGGCAAAAAGAGTTGAGTTTAGTGAATATTTGAATTTAAGGAGATATAGCAGGTAATTATGTATTTGGCTTGCAAGGATTTCAACTAATGAAATAAGTAAAAGTTGAATTTAGGGATGAAAAACTGAGCAAAATTTGGGAGAAATTGGAGAAGATTTGAAGCAGAGCAATATCAAGCCCTAGATATTGTCTATTTTCTATTCCTAAGATGACAGGGAAAGATCAAAAATAATTAAGGAGGAGAGAAAAGGATAATTGAGGAAGATTAGGGAGTGGACTATGAATAGGTACAGAGGGCTTAAGAAAGGTAAGGAGTTAAGGTAGCACAGCAAGGCAGGGTAAGCAGAAAAAGGTAAGTGGAAAAATTTAAGAGCAAAGCAAATTGATAAAGTGGATTGGTGGGTGGAGGAATTGATGACATAAACAGGAGGTTGTAAGACTGAAGAGGAAGTATAAGAGGCTGTGGAATTGTTGAGACTAGGAGAAAGAAGTTGAGAGGGTTGTCGTATTAAGAAGTAATTATTTCCTGTAAAATGTTTAAGCAGATGATTAGAGATGAAGCATAAGTACCCACAATAGATATTCTTTCTTTTTTTTTAGGATAAAAGTGTCAATCATTATGAGAAGCAAGAAAAAAAATGTGCAGTGATGTATCAAATATGTGATAGTCATCTTCCTTACATAATTGAAGGACTGATATTTGATTCCAAAAGTAGTATCATTTAACTCCTATAGAAGAAGATGAGCAGACTCAAAGAATATCTCTCCATGTTCCTGATTTTTAGGGAAAATACAGTATCCCTACAGGAAATAGAGGAGACAGTTTAGTGGTGCAGTAGGTAGACCATTAGACCTTGAATCAGGAAGACCTGAATTCAAATCTGGCCTCAGACACTTACTTGCTGTGTGACCCTGGTCAAGTCATTTAACTTGTTTGCCTAAATCGCAAACCACTCCAATATCTTTGCTAAGAAAACCCAAAATAAGGTCACAAAGTGTCAGACATGACTGAAATGACTGAACAACAACAATAGTAAATAGAAGCAAGATTTCAATGGGATGCAAAAAGATCTGAAAAGAAAGAGGGGAGACAATTTTAACCAAGATGTTTGAGCATGGAAGTATTACTGTGGATAAATGTAAAGGAAATTACTACAATTAGATTTTATATACACACATATATGTGGGCTTGACATATACACACACATATATACACATATATATGTATACATATACATACACAAATATATCTATATCTATCTGTATACACAAATATATACATATATGTATATATATGTATATATATACACACACAACTAATAAGATCAAATGCTACTCCCCAACCCAACCAATTCAATAGCAAAGTGGTCAAAGGATGTGAATAAAATATGATTATAAATAAAAGATATAAATAAAGGATATGAATGGGTGGGATAGTATTGAATATTAAGAAGTTATAATCATAATAGGAAACACATGGGCCAGATGGAGGAAGTATGATGAAGAATATTTCAATAAAGGCCAACTGAAAGAAAAACCAAAGAGATTTTTTTTTAATTTGAGTACACTATATACCACCTGGAGAGAGAGAAAATATATGAAGACTTTGCAAAACAGATCATAACCTGAGAAGAGAAATAGAAGATGAAATACATGGAAGAGTTCAATAGTTCAAATATCCATTGTATTTTCCTCACTGACAAAAGGAGAGACACTGATAACTTTTTCATTTACTTTAGCGATAGTTAAATTCTGCAAAAAGTGGAGGAGTGAACAAGGAGAAATTCAACACTGGTTATGAGTCACTCTAATGTTGATGGAATAATCATGAATATGGGAATTAAGTGAATTCTGAGGGGTGGGGGAGTGAACACTACCTTCTAGATTTTGTGATAGAAAAGGCAGAAAATTTGGGCCTAATTTGACATGTACCTTAGATTTGGTATAAGCAGATTTTAAAGACTTCAGAGGAAAGATAGGTAATAGTCAATGAATTAAAATGTTACAGGAGAAGGCAGCCTAGGAAGGATAAGAGATATTAAAAATTATACGGGCCGCACGCCGACCTTCTGCCAGTCGTGCGCCAGTACCTACTTCCCTTAAAAGAAGTACACCACCAGAGTCTTACCCACGCCTGGGTCCTCGGTTCTGAGCCGGATCACCACACAGAGACAAGCCATCGGGAGGCACCAACACCAGAGCTTTATTCAGAGGCCAACACAGCAAACCATCATAGCAAGCCCAAGCAGCAAGGCCAGAGCAACAGGCAGGAGCCAGGGGAGAGCGCACGTGTGTGTTCTGACCACGCTTGTTCCTAAGTACCTACTTAGCCCCTCCTCCCCAGCCCGCTACTAGCCAATGATTGTAGGGTCAGATACCGGAAGGGGCTGTCTGAGTTTAGCACACCAAGGGGGAGGGAGTGACGTAGGAGGCCAGGATTGGATACAGGAAGGAGGCATCTGGGATTGACGCATAGACAAGAGTACGTGACCTAGGAAGTCAGACTCAGGAGGGGACTGGGTCAGTGCTGCACAAAGTCAGGAAGGTCACAAGAGGCATCTGGGGATGACGTTGCATATAGGGAGGGGACTAAGCAGAGGGAACTCAGTCCTCTGCCATCCCACTCCCACGTGGCACCGCCCCTTGCCTCAGGAGCTCAGGCTCGGCTACTTCCTTGAACCCAGCTTATCTCATAGCACTGCCCAATTGCCTCATGGCTTCTCCGTATCCAGCCCATCCCAGTACACACGACTCTGCCTACCACAGTCCCTGCCTCGACTTCCAAAATACCCAGATCTTACCTTACCCATGCCACAGCACCCAACTGGCAGCTGCCAACATCAGACAGTCCCTCACAAAAAATGTCATCCTTAATACACAAGATGAAATAGTTACCATGAGAAGGAAAAAATGAGATTGGACTAAAGATAGTGCAAATATAGAAGAAAATAACCGAGTTGGTTGTTTGTCATTGTTTTGTTTTGTTTTGTCTTTAAATGTACATAAACTTGAAGTATATACCAGGTAACAAGGAATGAGTAGAAGAATTTGGCATTGTTCATTGAAATAAGTATAGTTTGAGGAATAATAATCTCACATTGAGCTTTGGCAAGCAAGGGAAGCTAAAGAAAAAAAAAGGTAACTAGGATGGTAATACCTTTGAATTCATAAAGATTGGTTGGAAGAACTATGGATGTTTATCCTGGAGAAGGAAAGATTTAGGAGACACCATAGCCATTTCCCAAGTACTTGATAGGTTGTCAGGTGGAGAAGGGATTAGATTTGCTTTGCTGAGTCCCAGAGGTCAGAATCAGGAGCAATGGATAAAAAATTCTGAGTCCAATGTAGGCTTGATATCAAGAAAAACTTCTAGCAATTAGAGCTATCCAGAAGTGCAATGGGCCGCTTCTGCAGGCAGTGCATTTTCTCTCCTGGAGGGCTTGAAGTGGAGGCTGAAAAATCACTTGTCAGGTATGTTATTATAGAGATTGCTTTCATATAAGGTTTGGACTAGAACGCTGTTGTGGTCTCTTCTCAATATCATATTCTGTGGTATAATCTAGAAATCTCTTAATACATTAGATCATTCTTCCTTCCAATGGAGACACTCCTGTCCCTATCCCTTTCTCTGTTCAATCAATGAATATAGCCTTTTGTGGCTGTGTAGAAAGTTCAAAGTTCAAGGTACCATATTTTCATACTACAGATGAGCCTACCTTCCTCATTTACCCCAGATGCAAACTTTTTTTTAAATTTATGGCTTTGTTTTCAGTTCCTCCAATAAGGTATTGATTAATTAGTCCCTGGAAAGAGATCACATGACCTTTGAAATTTCAAACAGAGATAAATTTGTTAACACTCTAATTCTGTTTTCCTTTTGTGTGTATGTATGTGTGTAAATCTTAGCATTATCTGCCTTTTTTTCTGATGCAAAACAGGGAGGTTTTCTAAATGCCCCATTTTTGTTTGCTTTTTTTTTTCCTTTTCTAAAAGACCGGGGCGGGGGGCCCTCACATTACATAAGAAAGCATGACAGCATCAGCTCCTTCCAAAGGAAGAGATAATAGAGGATTTTATCTAAGCCAGAAGATGGAGGAGGTAGAGACTAGAATAGTGTGGTGTCCAGGAGCCATCTAGTAGAACAACATTTATAAGAAGTATGGAAACTGGAATGGCATCCTGAAGTCAATCTGATGAGCAGCTTCAAGTGGAGACTCTTAGATGAATAGTGAATGGACACTAGCAGGAGTAGTACAATGACATCTTTGGCTGTGCAGCATCAGATGTGTAACTTTCCCCTATACCCATGTGTCTTGGTCACATATGCTATCTGTATTGCACCCCTCCATATTTGTACCCTGGCCACATGTGGGCCCTTCATTGTACTAGCCCTGGCCAAACATATTTCCTGTGTATCCTTCTGAGTACTTCTTATATGTATATCTCCTTCCCATTGATGCTATGCATATTTATGAGAAACTGTCCCTGAATTACGTGAGAAATATTTATTGCTACCATTCTTACTATGCCATATTCTTAAATGCTGATGCTAATGATCAATCATGTTTTCTTGACTGGGGCTGCTAGGTGGTGCAGTGGATAGAGCTCTGGCCTTGGAGTCAGGAGGACTTGAGTTTGAATCCAGACTCAGACACCTGACATTTACTAGCTGTGTGACCCTGGGCAGGTCACTTAACCTGGATTGCCTCACCAAAAAGAAAAAAAAAAGATAAATACATCAATGTGGGCTTATAAGTTAATGTTACATGGCTATAGACCCTCAGAGTACAGTAAAACTAGAACATGGATCTTCTGAAAGACACTTCCTGAGAATTTGGGTTGGGGGAAGTGCCCACAGAAGCAATGTATGTTAGACAAATTCTTTATCTAGAACTGCTTTTTCCATTTTTGTAATTAGCTCTTTTTATTGATTCTATCTATCTAACATTCTGTTAACCTCATTATTAAATAAATATTTGATCTCACCTGTCTCTCAGTTCCTACTATACACTAATACACTAACAATTACTTTTGCTAAATCTATTCAGTCCTGAGCTTCAGAATCTAAACTTCAACCCTGAATCACTCTTAAAAAGCAATTGCCTGATAGGCAGTCATGTTAAGAAGTCGGGAAACAAAAAGTAGTATGAAGTCTACAAACTCATTTGTAACCTATGGCAGGAGCTAAACTCAGTTTCCCAGAAACAGAGAGAGTGTATTGAGCTCATGTGTTAGTGAGACCCCAGAGAGTTAGGTATACGGAAAAGTTCAATAGTTTTGGTTATGAGAGATGAAACACAAAGCTTTCTTCTTTAAGTACATCTGAATAAAAGAAATAACCTTAACACCTAAAATGAACAAGATTATACTCACATTTTATATTTCCCTTATGACAAACAGCTGAATGCAATTTTCAAGGACATTCTATTAGATTAGATCAAATCTGTAAGTCCCAAATACAGTTATTTGTCTAATTGCCAATTTTACACCTATGGTGGGTTAATTTGGGACTAAGAGAAGATAATTGCACCTTTAATTTTCTCATTTTTGCGATACCAAATACAACACTACAGAGAATGATCTTTCTGCTCCTCAGGAAGAAATTGCTGTATAGGAGGTGGAACTTTGTATACCATTTGCTTTTAGGCAGGCTATTTTAAAATGGAAAATGTCAATCTTTCCATTATTACAGTTGTTCCTGTTTCTAATCCTGGGAGACAAATGATTTTGTAGATGAGTACTACAATAAAAACCAGTGCCAATAGAGAAAAGCATAGTAATATATTTCATTGCACACACCTTCCCCAAATCTACTTTCCAGTCACACTGTGGTAATGACCCCAATATGCACACACACACACACACACACACACACACACACATACACACACACGCATATACACACATCACTGAAAGTAATGTTCAGAAACCTCTTTTTTTTGCCTATGATTCCTAGTACCCTAAGTGTACACTCCCTCCCAGATCTTTTCTTCCTTTTGAATATGTTCAGATAACTGGGACTTTGAACTGTGCACTGAGATAACCATCTCCTGTTGTAGCTTATTTTTAGGTCCTCCAAAGGTTAGAATTTCTTTGTGGGGATTTGGCATGTGGAACTAGCATGTAACTCAACTGAAGGTCAGGCTTAGTATACCATATATTTTCATTCTAAATTATTCTCATGCTTTTACAAATCAAGGGTCTTCCTTTGGTTGAATGTAATATTCCTCAGGAGCTAAATGTAAATTAATTATCTATAAACATCTGGGAATCCACAACTTTATATTGCCCAAGAATCAGAACAGTCACACACACACACACACACACACACACACACACACACACGATAACTAATGAGCCCTCAGCTTCCACACAGTGGCATCACTATAGATCTTTCTGCCTCAAACCATTATTCTATAACATTCTCTACATATACTCAATAACTGTACTATACTCTATGACAAACTCTGGAGGACTAATTTGCTGGTCAAGATCCCATTTACCAGTGAAATTAACTCTCCATGTTCACTAGAGTCCTGCTAGTTCTCACACAGTCCAGTGACAAGGAAGATTATGTTGTAGGGGGCAGGATGTTGTCTTTTCTTTCAAGAAAAAAAGAACAATATAGTATAAATAGTGAATACAATAAGCATAAATGAAAAGCCATTAATTCATTCTTTCATTCAATATGCATTTATTAAATGTCCTCTGCGAGCAAAGCACAGTGCTGTTATGTATGGGTGTTTCAAAGAACAAAAGAAACTCCCCCTCCTTGAGTTTACACTCTACTGGAAGATACAACATATACAAAGATGAATGAATTAAAAAATTGAAACAAAATAAAAACAGTGGAACTTCAGGGTTGGGGATTAGCCCAAAATTGGGGTAGGATGAGACATTGAAGAATGGCCTCCAGTAGGACTGGAAGCAACCAAGCTGATACTGGACCCAGGGAGTCCAAGGGATGAAAGTAAGGAAAGTAACATTTCAGACAATGGGAAAACCTTTAAGAAGGCACACTGGCCAAATCAAGAATCCAGAGTTGTTTAGAGAGTAATAAAATTCAAGGGTTGAAGCAAAATAATAGGCAAGGTGCAGGAGAAGTATGAAAGTCAATTACATAGAAGTGGATGTGATACCAAGAATATAATAAGATCTACATATGATTCAACCTGTCACAGCAAGCTCCTTTGGTTTTTTGTTTGTTTGTTTATTTGTTTGTTTATTTGTTTGTTTTTGAAATGATTGTTTCATGAATTACTTGCCCCTAATCTGTGTTGATTCCATGGTCATGGACCCAATATGCTGAACTTCCTCCTGGCATAATTATACCAGTAAAACCGAAGATTTTGGCAGATTCTTTCTGAAAGGAAAAAATCTTTTCTTTTCCTTTTTAAAGTCCGGATCTCCATAATACCCTAGCAAATAACCTTCAAGTCCATACTTCAATTATTTAGCTAATCTATCTACACAATGCTTTGTCCAGTTCCTCTACAGGGTAGATAATTGTCTGACCCCTTAGGATTAGTTATGTGGGCAAAGGTTATAGGGTTTCATTTAATTATACTCCTCAAGTATTTATTGAGACCCTGCTATGTGCTTTCTTGTAGGAGATATAGAAGAAGTACATGACATAGTTCTTGGACTCAGAAAGCATAGTTTTATTGGAGAGGCAAGAAATATACAGAAAATGACAGAGAGTGGTACAAAAAAGAAGCATATAAACTCCTTGAGATCAAAAGTTGTCCTTCATTCAACCTTTGTATCCCTAGTACTTATTACAGTGACTTTTCACATAGGAATGTAATAAATTCATATGATATTGGACAAAATAGGATAAAGAGATGAACTGGATATAATCTAGTGTATAAATGTACAGTAAATAAATAAAATAGTACTAACAACCAGGATTTATGCTAACTAATTTGCATTTATATCATGAATTAATTTACATTGCTTCATTCATGCTACATGTACGTGTTGTTCTCTGATTTGAATGTAAGCTCCATGAGGGTAAGAACTGTTTTTGCCTTTTCTTTGTTTTCCCAGCACTTTGCAGCATATTTGGAACACAGTATTTAATAAATTTTATTTATTGGTATTAGGGAGATCCAGCATGACATAAATAGCATTTCTATAACAGCTACCATGTATATATAGTGTTCAGTTTTGCAAAGTACTTTACAAATATTATCTCATTTGATTCTCACAACAAGCCTGGGAGACAGGTACTATTATTATACTCATTTTTCACTTGAGGAAACTGAAGCTGGCATAAACTAAGTGACTTGCTAAAGATAGCAGAACTTGTAAGTATCTAAGACAAGCTCTGAACTCATGTCTTCTAGACTCCAGGTCTGAGGTTCTAGCCACTGTGCACCTAGCTGCCTGAAAAAATAACTCACATTAGAGTCAAAAAGACCTGATTCAAGTGTTGTCTCTGACACATAATGGCTGTGTGTATGGGCAAGCCACTTAACCTTTCTGCACCACCAGGCAACACTTTAAGACAATGAGTTTCTGAGAAGATCCTGACCTACATTAATAGAGGAATTTTCTCACTTGAAGTTCCATATATCAATGACTTAATAGATGTAATAGGGAAAAGCAGCAGTAGATTTGCAAAGCACTTTATATGTGCATTGTTGTTTTTGATGCTCACAACCACTCTGGATGGTAGATGCTGTTATCATTCTCATTTTTCAGTTGAAGAAACTGAGGCTCAGGGAATACAAGTAACTCACTCATGGTCACATGGATTCTTAGCATTTGAGCCAAAATTTGAATCCAGTTCTTCTGACTGAGCCCAACACAGAGTGCACTACTCCATGCTACCTTTCCAGTCTAATGGACTCAATATTATTTCCATGATGTCTTTACTGCCTGAATGTGAGAGTTAAGGGAACTACCATGCTTCTGCCTTTGCACCCAAGTGTATGACATTCTGCTTAGGTAGTTTGTGAATCAGGAAAAAAACAAAGAAACAACAACAACAACAAAAAACAAAACAAACAAACAAAAAAAAAAACCTTGTCTCAGTCAGAGCACAGTACTCATTGCAGGACAATTTTCTGTGAGAATACTTGTCCTCTTTACTTAAAATAAAATGCAGTCAGGCTGCTTCTTGGCCGTGATATAAGTAGTGGAATGAGTAACTCCTTTGCTAACTTGATTCAACCCAGGATCCAAGCAAATCAGATACTCTTTAAAGACTGATTATTAATTTAAGCTCTCACCTATCTCTGCCACAGTGTCTTGGAGGTTTTCAGTACACAGCTTATCTTGTACCTCACAGTAATTATCTCATTTAGAGCCTCACAGAAAATTGCTGCCACTGTTGTTCCAGATCCACAGACATTCTCTGATCCCTTGCCTGTCAAAAGCTGAAATGGAAGTTACCACCCAAGGGCCAGCCAAATTTCTTACTGCTGGCTCTTCCAATACTGCCAGGAATAATGACTAAGGTTCATGCCTGCACTTCTATTTTTAGTGAAATTAATTTTTCATATGATTCTACCTCTGTAAATGACATTAAACAATAATGAATTGAATTAGGCCTGACAGCTGTTTTCCATTTGTGGTACTTTTTCACATGTATGCGCACACAGACAGACACACAAACACACACACTAATTTATATTGCTTCAGTACCATGAACTCTGTTTGACAGCTAGCTAGCTGTTTTTCCACCACTGAGCAGTCTGGAGAAAAACATATTTATGATGGATTAAATTTAAAATGCAAACAAATATCAGCCACATTAAATAAACAACAAAAAAAGAAAAAAAATCTGAATGATTCATTTCCAATTTTCTTTTACCTGCCATATGTAGATTTGCAAGCAAACTGCTAATCTCAGCCTGTTTATTGAGTTACTGTGTAATTACTAAAGTAACTGGTCTATTTCATAGTCTGGTTCTGGAAGAGGACACAACTTTAAGCTAATACTAAAAAGTCACTGAGTGGTAAAATTTTTAGTGGCATGAAAGGTGTTCTTCTCTTTAATAATTTGTCATCTGATTCTCCCTTTGGTATCATAAGTAGGATTGTTCTGCACTGACAAACATAACTGAACTCTCAGGTGTCTGACTTCTGATTGTTTCATGTAATTCAGAATTATCTGCTGATCTGTTCTTGTAGTGTGGATAGCCTTTGGCAATGAGAAATGGTAATAGGCAGTGTTCTTGTATCATATGCCTGTATGTGATGAATCAATATAGGCTGGCTCAATGAATGATTTCTAAAAAGTATAAATAGTTCATTTTCTACAATTTAATATCAATCTAGGAAATTTTAATAAATCCATAATTTATATTCATCGTTGTGATCAATCAATATATTTTTCAAGGGTGCACACTTCTTAAATTAATATATGACACAAAGCTTTAGGAAATGGCTAAAATAGGTAATGAGAATCCCAAGAGATTTCAACTGTTTAGAATAATGATAATTAATGATGATAGCTAGTATTTAATCACTACAAAGTATGAACCAGGCAGTGTGCTAAACACTTTAAAAAAATATTATCTCATTTTATCCTCACAACAATCCTGTAAGGTAGGTGCTATTACAATCTCCATTTTACAGTTGGGGAAACTGAGACAAATAGAGGGGGGGGGGGTTTGTTTGTTTTTATTTTTTTTATGGTCACACAGCTAGTAACAATAATGATGTTGTTGTTCAGTCATGTTCAACTCTTTGTGACTCTGTTGTCCATAGCAAGCCAATACTGTCCATGGGGTTTTCTTGGTAAAGATACTGAAATGGTTTTTCATTTCCTTCTCCAGTGGATTAAGGCAAATAGAAGTTAAGACTTGCCCAGCGTCAAACAGCTAATAAGTCTCTGAGGTCACATTTGAATTCAGGTCTTCCTAACTGATTTGTCTACTGAGCCAACTAGCTGCCAACAGTAATAATAGTTATGTACAAGGCACTGTGCTAAATGATTTATAATCATTTCATTTGATCCTCACAACAACCTTGGGAAGTAGGTGCTAATAATTCCCCATTTTACAGATGAGTGAATTGTCAATTAATTTGCGAATTTATGGAATGAGGCAGGCACATCTGAGTCTTGGGGTACTTGCTAGAAAAGACTATGACTGGCAGCGGGAAACAGGGCTATAATCACACTTTAATAATCACAAAAGTTTTTTAATTGTCTTTTGATTTTTTTGTTTTAAGTTTCTCCGTAACCACAGTAGCCTTTTATGGTCAAGTTCTTTTTTATTTTTTGGTAGTTTGCTCATTTTCCAGCCTATTTCTTGACTTTGAACTTGACGTTGAAGTTGTGCTCTACTAACCTAGGCATGCTCTACTAACCACTGTGCCAAGCCTCAACCTTTTTTGTGCTGTTGTTTTCAGAGCTTACTCTGGGGGTTCTGAACATTTTTGGTGCTTCCAAGGTGATATGAACCGGGGAGAGTTGTGGTCACTGCTCTCCTGGTCTGTACTCTGATTTTTACACAGGGAGAGCTCCTGATCTCCTGCAGCTACAAGCAGTAGTTCTTCTCTCTCTGGCATTGTGACACAGAATCATCCATGCTTTCCTACAGTCATAAACTCTAGGGGCCCTCTTGGCCCTGAACTGTGACCAGGCCCCCTGCTCCCTTGTGAGACAAAAAGGGCTCCTCTCTAACCTAGAACTGTGATCCAAAACTGAGTATGAAAAAAAGAGTTTGCCAATCAGTGCTGTCTATAACTAGTACCAACAACGATTCTCCCGTAATCTCTTTCTGACCAGTTGTCCAACCCTCTTACCATATCTGGGCTAAGAGTACTTTGAAGTTGTTGTTGCTGCTGTGGAAGCTGTCCCTTAAGCCCACGGCTTATGCTGTCACTGTTTACATGTGTGGCTGTCCCCCACTATGGTGTTATGGATTTCTCCTGCCAGATTTCTCCTTCCTAGAGTTGTGGTGAGGAGCAAATGACCTATAGTTTGCAAAGTGCTTTGTAATCTTTAAAAAGCTACATACATTCTAGTTGTTGTTGTTATTCCTATTTACTACATGCCATGCTGTGATAGATGCTGGAGACTCAAATACAAAGAACAAAATGATCCCGACTCTCATGGAACTCGTGTCATCTTAGATTTCATTAAAAGTAAGGCAATGTTTACAATAAGGAGTATTACTACTACATTCTTCCAGGTCAGACCAATTATTTTGTTTAGTTTCAAATGTGATGTTTCACTAAGGATGCTGATAAGTTGAAGAGTATTCAGAGGAGGGTAAACCAGCTCTAAATCACCAGGGTGATAAGATGACTATAGATGATGTCACTGGAGAATTGGTTGAAGGAACTAAGCAAGCTTATCCTGGAGAATGGAAAACTGAAGGAACATTGCAGTATTTACTTTAAGTATTTGTTTAAATTTAAGCACTTTAAATTTGTCCTTTGGAACATTGGTTATACCTATTCCTCTTGGCTACAAAAATGAGGAATAGGAAAAAAAGACAGAAGTTATAGAATGAAAGTTTTAGGCTCTACGAAGGAAAAAGAAAAAAGAAATTATAAAAAATAGCTTGCTGATACTGCCAGACTAGAGTGTTCTGTCTCAGGAATTAATGAGTCGCTCTTCACTAGGCTTCTTCAAGCAAAGACTGTGTGACCATTTATTCAAGACCTCAGAAAGCTGATTCCTGATTGGATAGTGGTTAGAATAGAACTTCAGTATGTTTCCCAAGCAGGACAGCAAGGAGGTGCAGTGGATAGTGCACTGGAATTGGAATCCAGAAGCCTCATCTTCCTGAGTTCAAATCTTGCCTCAGATACTCACTAGCTGTGTGACCCTGAGCAAGTTATTTAACCCAGTTTGTCTCAGTTTTCCTCATCTGTAAAATGAGGTGGAGAAGGAAATGAGAAACCACTTCAGTATCTTTGCCAAGAAAATCCCAAAATGAGGTCACCAAGAGTCAGACATGATTGACCAACAAAATGTTTACCAGGATTAAGGATCTGTTATTAGGGAGGCAGTGTTTGAGTGTCAAGAAAACTGAATTTGGACTCAGAGTAGCCAACTCTGATAATTACTACATAAGCCTCATTTTCTTGGTTTGGTTTTTTTTTGTTTGTTTTGTTTTGTTTTGTTTTTAATAAGAGGACTGTACAGGAAAATTTTGAGGGAAACTTCAAACTCTAAATTTTTAAATCTATAAGGATCCTTGACCTCTCTAGTATTTCTCTGAATTTCCCCTTAACATCATTATCTAAATTAGCATAGGGAAATTCCTGAGAAGTTGCAGGATGGAGTTACCAGGCAAATTTGTAGGAGAGAAGCAGCCGGTCACAAAGGCTCAGTCAAAAAAGATAGCATTGCTGTTGTAATCATTGATTTTCTAGGGAACTTTATATATGTCTTGTATTACTTGTTTTTGTACATATCTCCTCCATTATTGTGTAAGCTCCTTGAGGGTAGAGGATGGTTTCAAGTTTTGTTTTAATTTCCAGTGATTAGTACAAAGCATGATAAATAATAAGTGTTTAATAAATGTTAGTTAATTAATACAATTAACTGTGTTAATCTGTCTAATAGTGTAAGCTCATACAGGAGCAGTCTATATACCTATTTATGTCTGCATGTGTATAATGAAATAGTCCTGTCAAATCATAGTTTCAAATATAATTTAAAACAATCCAGCAATTTAATAAGTGCCTACATCATGTATGACATTGAAAATAAAAAGACCCTCTCCCCCCAAACAAACAAGCAAACTGACAGAAAAAAAATTATCCCTGCTTTAGGACAGAGCTGATTTGCCTCATTTTCCTTATTTGTAAAATGAGCCGGAGAAGGAAATGGCAAGCCACTGCAGTATCTTTGCCAAGAAAACACTAAATGAGGTTACAAAGACACTATTGAAATGGCTGAACAAAAATGATAACAAATTCCTTTGTGAGATATAACATATATACAACTTGAATAAAGATAAGAAATTAGTTTTTATGTCTGTCAATCATCTTTTAAAACCTTTAAAAACTTTCAAAACATTTACAAGATCTTGTGAAATTCCTACTTTTCTCCAAGGTCCAACTTCTCTGATCAAAAAAGATCATCATATGATTGAAATTCCATGTTGATAAAAATAATTTTGAAAATAATTAATAAGCCTCTTTTGTCCCCTTTTGTCTCTATTATTCTGACATTCTTAATGATGTGGTTTGTCATCTTACAAGTGACTGAAGCCACCAATAAAAGTTTCTGATATAACTAAAAAACAATGAGGAAAGGAAGAGGAGACAATAATAAATTTTTTAAAAAAGGAAAAAATCCTCATGAAAAAATAACTTCAGGATTTGAGCTGAGTAAGGAAAATGTGTTAAAAGGAGTACTAATTAGATTTGCTTTAAAGAAATTCAACACAATTATTTTGAAAACTCTCCAGTTAAATTTGAAAGCAAACCCTGGTCAGGATTATCAGCTCAAGAGTTCTTGAAAACTCAAAGTTAAGGATGATATTTATCCACACTTCTGTTATCTATTACACCCACTTTAATTGGCAATAGGTCTCTTAACACACAGTTCATTGCAGGGAGGATTAATATTATTATTCAAGGATTCAGTGAGTCCAAGAGCTTTTAGAGCTTCCTTTAGCTAAAGAGACATGTGTCATATTCCTTTTTTTTCTTGGCTAACTAAAGTAATTATTGGGTCTAAGATGTAGTAGGCTGCCTCTAGCATTTGTGCCCAACTTGGTAGCAAAGGTGCGTTATCCAATCTCTTAACTACAGAGCCAGAGAAGATGTAGAGGAATCTTAATTATTACCAACTAAACATTGAAATGACTGTTCGACCCTGCCAACCCCAACCCTAAATTTAAGATGACAAGTTACCTCAATGCTATTTTCACCCTTGGCATATCAGCAAGAATATTGTCCACATGGAAGCAAATGGAGAAAGGGAAGGGAGCTGAACAGAACACAAACATTATGTTTTTAGTAGGTGACTGGGTAATCCTTGCTTTGTTATTATATGAGAGATGTTTTCCTTTTTTAATGAGAAAAAATGATCTAATAATCTAGAAATCAAGTATGGCTCTTGATTTCTTCTAAGTTGAGAGTAAAATAATTTACTTTTTGAGAAAGGCCTCAGCATAGTGGATAGCATAGCCTTGGAGTCAGGAAGACCTGAGTTTATGACCCAGCTCCATCATATATTGGCAGATTAACATTATAATGGGATGGATACAAAAGTCCACTGAAGAGAAGCATTCTTTAAAAGCAGAATTGGAAGAGGGAAAAATTGGAGGAAGAGGGTCCTTTTTATGCTTCTCTTGAGTCTTCAGTTTGAATGTCAAACTTGATATTCAGTTGTGCTCTTTTCATCAGGAATGTTTAAAAGTCTTCTATTTCATTAAATACCTATTTTCCCCTGAAGAACTATGCTCAGTTTTGCTGTAAGAAATGAAGAGTGGGATGCTCTCAGAAAAACCTGAAAAGACCTACATAACAGCAGTACAGTGGGCTAACCAACTGTGAATATTTTAGCTATTCTCAGCAGTACATGGATCCAAGATAATTCCAAAAGATTTATAATGAAAAATGTTATCCTCCTCCAGAGAAATAACTGATCCAAACATGCTTTTAAAAACCTTCTTTATTTTTCTTAATTTGTTTTTGCTCTGATTTTTCTTTCACAACATGACTGATATGGAAATTGTTTGTTGTTCATCCTTCATTCTCAAAGAGGACCAATAACATCAGGAGGTGATGTCTTGACTTGCATGTGAATTGGATTTAAGTGAGGCAGAGTTGTACAGAGTCATCACCCTCACTCTCTCCTCCACAGTCGTCATAGTCCAGTGACAAGACATAGGTCAAAATGACTGGCCATAGCCCTGGATGCCTGGGAGACCTTGGCCTTTTTAAGCTAAGGTCTTTCCTTGTCTGAGGCAATGTCCATTCAGTGATTAAAGGCTAGGTAAGAATTGAGGCAAAATATAGCCTAGTTTTCCCTCATAAAAGAATCAATATGGGAGGGTAAGACCCTCAGAGTTTCAGGCCAGAACAGAAACAGTTGCTATTTACACTCACTCTGAGTCATCAACCCCAAACATTGATGAGCAACTTAGGCTTGGGCTGGGACCTCTTATTGGCCAGTCAGTGAAAGGCAGAGTGATTTGGGATACCTTTTGTATGACTGCACATGTATAACCTATATCGAATACTTTCCTTCTAAAGGTGTGGGGAAAGTAGGGAGGGAGGGAAAGAATTTGGAACTCAAAATTTTTAAAATGTTAAAAACTGCTTTTTATATAATGGGAAAAATACAATTTTTTTAAAAGACTATAAAAAGTGAATTGAAGTAAAATCTAATAAACAAAAAACACAACTCAGAAAAAAAATACAAAGGTTAATCAGGAGAACTTGTTAAATATCCAACATATAGAAGCAAATGGAAATAATATATTATTTCTAGACCCTAAGCCTTAATTTTCAGAGTAAGGAAACCTGTGAAATACTTTGATAAAAATTGGATTTAGACCAAGATTTTCACAACATACTTCAAGGGTATGTGACTTTATATTTAAAGGTTCATATCATAAACAAATTATAGTGGCAAGGAAGAACATCACTCTTTGAACCAGACATAAGGGAAGAAAGAGTTAGTGACCAAGCAAGGGATAGACAAACTCATAGGAGATACAATTTTTATTACATAAAATTAAAAATTTTACACAAACAAAGCCAATCCAATTACAATTTGAAGGGAAACATAACTGGGAAAGTTATGGCAACTTTCTCTGATAAAAATCTTACATCTAAATTATATAAGGGACTGATTTAAATATAAAAGAATGATAGCCACTCCACAAATGATAGTTAAAGTATATAAATAGGCAGCTTTCTAAAGAAGAATGCCAAATAACAAGCAGAAATATGAAAACATATTTCATTTCACTAATGATTATAAAAATGTAAATTAAAAGAATTCTAAAGGTCTATCACACAATAATCAGATGGAAAGATGAAAAAAAAAAGAAAAAGACCATTGTTGGAGTTGCTAAACAAAGACATGCAAACTAGTCAACTATTGATGAAATTGCAAATTGTTCCAACTATTTGGAAAACAATTTGGAACTATGTCTCAGAAGTCATCAAACTGTAAACTGTTTTTGATGATGTCTAAACAGTAGAGATAAAAATAAAGAAGTAAGAGAACAACATATACAAAAATATTTATTTTAATTTTATTGTTGTAGCAAAAACCTAGAAATATTGAGGTTTTGGGTAAATTGATGAATGGCTGAAAAATCATAGCATATGAATCTAATGGAATACTATCATGCCATGAGTAATAAAGAAATAGTTTCTGAGGAAACTGGAAGAACTTGTGTGACTAGATACAGATTGGTGAGATATAAGGTTTAAGAGAGAATAAGCTATAGAATTGCTCCCCTCCAAAAAAAAAATAAACAAAGAAATTTTAAAGTTGTAGCGAACAGAAATAGCTTCAGTGGGAAACAGCCATACTTTGAAAGTAGCATGTTGATTTTATGGTATGCTTTAAAAAAAAGTAAGCTGTATGCAGTAGACATGCATAGTTTTATACATATCCCCCTCTTTATTCTACTCTGCATACAGGAATGTTCTCCTTTTTGTAAAATTCAGAATTTGAATAAAATTTAAAATAAAAACAATCATAATACTGACCTCACAAAGTTCTTATAGCAATCTGGTAAGCAATCTTCACAATCCTTGAAGTACTTTATACATGATATAAATGTGAGATGTGAGTTATAATTATAATTATTTAGTTTTAAATTTGAGCTTTTTTCTTATGTATCTTTGTGATATAATTTTTTTGAAAAATAAAGGAAACAAGGAATCTGGTTTGATTCCACACTTATTTGGCATCATATACATATAGCCAGTGGTCAATTAAATGTTTCACTTTTCAAATGGTTCTATTGTTTTTGTTCTTTTAAATGGTATTTTGTTTCTTCAATTACATATAAAGACAAATTTTAACTTTCATTTTTTGTTGGATTATGAGTTCCAATTTTGTCCTTCTCTCTCTTTCTTTTTCCCTATGATATAAGCAATTTTACATAGATTATACATGTGTAATCATGTAAAACATATTTCCAAGTTAGTCATGTTGTGAAAGAAGAAATAAAAGAAAAAAAAACATGAAAAAAATAAAGAAAGTGAAAATAGTATGCTTTGATCTACATTCAGACTCCATCAGTTCTTTTTCCAGATGTGGATAGCATTTTCCATAATGAGTCTTTTGGATTTGTATTAGGTCACTCATATAAGTAGTAAGTGGCAAGGTCAGGACTAAACCCTGGTCTTTAAAGTCATAAAACAGTGCTCTATCCATAACATAGATCTTTTTTTTTGTCAGTCAACAAGCCTTTATTTTATTTCTTTTCTTCTCCCTCTCACTTCCTACCTCCCTCCCCAAGATGGTGCACAATCTGATATAGGCTATACATACACATTCCTATTAAACATATTTTCACATTAGTGATGTTGTAAGTAGGAATTTGAACCAATAGGAGGAACCACCAGGAAGAGGAAACAAAACACAACAGAAGAAAAAAAATAGCAAATAGGATGCTTTGATCTGCATTTAAACTCCATAGTTCTTTCTTTGGATGTGGATAGCATTTTCCTTCATGAGGCCTTTGGAGATGTCTTAGATCCTTGTATTGCTGAGAAGGGTTAAGTCTATTAATATTAGTACCTAACTGATTATGTTATTCCCTTCTTGAGCCATATCTGATAAGAGTAAGATTCAAACAATGCTCATCTCCCTCCCTTCTTTCCCTCTGCTGTAGTTGGTTTTTGTGCTTTCTCCTGTAATATAATTTACCCTTGTCTGCCTCCTTTCCTTTTTTCTCAATACATTTTCTTATTTAGATCAGATTAATCCACTTACTTGGATCCATTTAACCCACTTGATTAGATTTTTTTTCATCATTACATCAAAGTCAACTTATACCCACCCCCTTTATATATACCCCTTTAACATGTTGTAATAACAATACAGTTCTCAAGGGTTACAAGTGTCATCTTCCCTTGTAGGGCTGTAAACAGTTTGCCTTTATTAATAACGTGTTGTTTCTTTCTGTCCCATTTACCTTTACCTTTTTATGTCTCTCTTGAGTCTTGTATTTGAAGATCAAATTTTCTGTTGAGCTCTGGTCTTTTTATCAGAAAGGTTTGGAAGTACCCTATTTTGTTGAATATCCATCTTCTCCCCTGAAAGATCATGATTATTTTCACTGGGTAGTTGATCCTTGGTTGTAATCCAAGCTCCTTTGCCTTATGGAATATCATATTCCATGCTCTACAGTCTTTTAATGTAGAAGCTGCAAGGTCCTGTGTAATCCTGGCTGGGGTTCCATGATATTTAAATTGTTTCTTTCTAGCTGCTTGCAGTATTTTCTCTTTGACCTGGTAATTTTGGAATTTGACTACTATATTCCTTGGCGTTTTCAATTTGGGATCTCTTTCAGAATGTGACCAGTGGATTCTTTCTATGGCTGTTTTACCCTCTGGTTCTAGGACCTCAGGGCAGTTTTCCTTTATGATTTCCTGAAAGATAGTGTCCAGGCTTTTTTTTTCACTGTGATTTTCAAGTAGACCAATAATTTTTAAATTGTCTCTCTTAGATCAACTTTCCAGGTCACTTGTTTTACCAATGAGGTATTTTATGTTTTCATCTATTTTTTTTTCATTCTATTGTTTTTGTTTGACTGATTCTTGCTCTCTCATAGAGTCATTAGCTTCCATTTGCCCAATTCAAATTTTTAACAAACTATTTTCTTCTATAAGATTTTGTACCTTCTTCCTCATTTGGCCAATTGTATTTTTCAGGAACTTGTTTTCTTCAGTGTACTCTTTTTTTCCAGTTGGCCAATTGTATTTTTTAGGGACTTGTTTTCTACAGTTAATTTTTGTCCTTCCTTTTCCAAGCTATTGACTCTCTCTTGCATACCTCTCATTTCTTTTCCCATTTTTTTTCTACCTCTCTCATTTGATTTTTAAAATCCTTCTTAAGCTCTTTCAAGAAGACTTTTTGAGCTGGAGACCAGTTAATATTCCCCTTTGAGATATCAGATGTGAGTATGTTGATAACATTGTCCTCTTCTGAATTTGTGCCTTGATCTTCCCCGTCCCCTTAATAAGAATCTATCATACATTTCTTTTTGCTCATGGTCGTTGCTTATTTTCTGGCCTTTAAAGAGATTGAGCTCTCCTGATGGGGAGCAGAGGGCACTGACCCAAGCTTCTTGTGTTGGGAGACTAGGGCCTGGTCACTGGCTTTGTGTGCTGGGGCCTCCAATGTTGACAGTTGGAGGCTGTAGGCTTCTGGCAGCTTACCTGATATTGGACTGGAATCAGCAACACTGGAACTCTAAGGGTAGATTGGGTAGTGTTGCTCCTGGAGATTTCCTGCTCACCTGGGCCTTTCCTTCCTTTGGCTTTCTTCAGCTCCTTTCAGATGGATGTTGCAGGATGTTTATCCACCTGGGGCCGCTTGGAGCATTGCTTCCCTTAGTTTTGTTGAGGTACTGGGAGAGCCAGTTGCTGTAGAATGCCTAGGCACCTGGTGGTTTTCCAAGTTTGGAGGTGGTTTACCAGGTCCCCCGCCCTCACTGAGGCTTGGTGGGAAGGGTAGGGTCCAGGTGTTTGTCTGCTCTACCACCTGGGTTTCAGGACCTCCTCCTGATATGCTGAGGTGAGGCTTTCTTCTAGCTTGCTGGGACATCTCCAATTCTGTACTGCTCCCCTTCCCCCAGGGCAAGAGGGACCTTTCGCATTAATCCCTCAAGCTACCTGGGCTACTGGATTGCTACACCCCATTTTTCTTCAGCTGTTCCAGAGTTTTTCCTGGCATGATATTTTCTGGGTATTCAGAAGTTAATAAGGGAGGGTAAGAGTACTTCTTACTCCACCATCTTCCATAACATAGATGTTTAGAACATTTTCATAATGTATACTTTGCTTTTGAAACATTTTGTTTTTATCATCAATAGAGAGAACTGAGAAAATATAGCATGTACGGAGTCATAATTTCTATTCTCAACTTTCAGAGATAAATCACATGGAATGTGTGAGACAGTTTAGCAAGATAATAAAATATGATAATTAAATTAAAGGTTGATGTAACTTGGTCTCAGAGTTAAGGGATAAGATTGAAATCAGAAGTACTTAGTGCTATTCCAGATTCCTTTGGCTGTCTGTATAACTTTAAAAGCTCTGGGAATCTCAGTGCTTTGGTGTCCCATGTAGAGAATAAATATAATGGCAATCCTTTGACTATAAAGTATTTGGAGATAGAGGATAAAATTGCTACATAAGAGCAAAGTATTACTTTAATAAGATACAAAAGTAGTGAATCCTCAGGCCCTTTAGAGTGTTTCATTTTATGACATTTTATGTTAATGTGTCTTCAGCTAATTTTTTCTGACTGCAAAGTACATTCAAGCTCTCTGTCTCTCTGATAAATGACATCCTCCTCCTTTTTCTGTCTTCTGCAATCTGTGTTACTGAAAATGTAAACCTTTTAGAAAAGGGGCACAGCAATGACTTTGCCAAAATCCTTTCAAAGTATCACTCCACAAACTCTATGTTTATAATTTAAACCTAGAAAGGTCAATGAGCTGTAATTCATATAAATGTGATATTTTTGAAAAATTAAACCCATTGGTAAAGATGGGCTTTTTAAAAAAGTGATCATCTGATTCTTGGATCTTTCAATATACTTTTAAATTATCTTTGTGAATTGGAAAAGAGTACTTGGAAATATGCCTGGTAAAAGCACTCTTCTCCTAAGTGCTTCTTCTAATGATGCATCTCACTACCCTTTCATATTATTGTGGCAATAGGAAAAATGAAATACTCATAATTCATAAAACTTACATGTAGAAATTTAATGTAAGCCATAAGGAAATGGATAGAGTTGGCCTCATAGCCAGGAAGACCTGGGTTCAAATCCCCCCCACCCCAAAACATAATAGCCATGTTACTCTTCACAAGTCATTTAAACTTTCAGAGCTCTAGACAAATCTTTAAGTTATCAATTTCAAAGAACGTGCAAACCTGCACTGAAGAATTTTCTCATGCAAGAGTTTCTTATACCAGTGCAATAATATGTACTATACATTCCTTTTGAAGAAATAAGGTTTTCTTATCCTCCTTAAAAGGAAATAAATATATTATATACAGTAACAGCAATATTGTTGTAAGAACTACTTTGAGTGAATAAGTTATTTTGACTATTATAAATACCCAAATTAACTATAAAGGACATAAGAAGGAGGATGCTATCTGCATCCAGAGAACAAACTGATAAATAGAAGTATGTATAGTGTGATCATCACAGGGTGAAGGGGAAGGGAATAAACATTTATATAGCAACTACTATGTGCCAGGTACTGTGCTAAGCACTTTACAAATAGTATCTCATTTGAGATTATTATTGTACAACAACTACTCTTCAGGATAAGTACTGCTTTATCCACATTTTTCAGTTGAGGAAAGTAAGGCAAATAGAGGTTAAAGTCACATAGTCATGTTTAGATAATTTTTAGTTTTATGATTTCTGGCAAGTGACTCAACCTCTCTCAGTTTTAGTGTAAAATGCAGATAATAATACCACAAAGTAATTGTGAGGATCAACTGAAATAACACTCTCTCTCTCTCTCTCTCTCTCTCTATCTAACTATCTAATTACCTATCTCTCTTTCTCTCTATATATATATTTATATATTATATAGATATAGATATAGAGAGTTATTATTATCATTGAAAGAGTTACATAGTACTTTATGATTCAAACTATTAAAGGCTTATTTTATATACCTAGAAATAATTATAGCAAAATTCATATGAAGGAACCACAGGTCAACAATCTTTTGGGAAATAATAACAAAATGTAGTGGACAAAAAGATGGCTTAACAGTATCAGATTTCAAACTATACTAGAAAAGAAAATATATCTTTGAGTAGAATGGAAGCTCCTTGAGGGCAGAAACTTTTTTGCTTTTTTCTGTATGTTGCTAAGTGCCTTTCATGTACGGTAAAATGCGTTTAAACATATTTGTTGATTTAAATTAAATAGTGATCAAAAGCTACCTGATTTGACAACATTCCCCTTCTAAAGGACAAAAGATTGTTAATAACTTCTCCCTCAAGAATATGTTTTGGGTACAGTAAAGTTGATCTCATATAAGTTAGTTGACCTTTTCAATGCAAATACAAAATGAGTGAAGGATCATAAATATGTAGAGATAAAATAATGAGCCAGGACAGATTAGGCCCAAGCAGGGTGATGATGTGTAGTAGTATATGGGAACATGGGTAGATGTGGTTAGAGGTATATTCACAAGCTCTTAGAGTTCACAGATTCAGCATAGGAAAGATCCTCAGAGGGCACCTAGTCCAACACATGAAGAAACTGAGACATGGTTAAGGTTAAGTGGTTAAGAGGTTAAGTGACTTCTTCAAAGTCACACAAGAAGTGGCAAAAGTGAGATTTGAACCCAGGACCTCTGACTTCAAAGCCACTTCTATTATGAATATACCGAACTACCTCAGAGAGAACTTTCTTAGAAACAGGAATAGGAAAAGGGAGGAAAACTGGATAAAGAGGTGAAAATTCAGTCAAGGCAATGACTAGAAAGGAAAACTATCTGGTCATTGATCTAAGTTGATAAAATGTGGTGGGAATGAATAAGGGAGACTCATCGCTGAGATCAGATGACAGAATATTTCATGGAAATTAGTTTCCAGTGAAATTCGGGGCAAGTATATGGAAGCCAAATAGAAAATATATTTTTTCAAGGGTTCAGGAAAAGCAACAGAGACACCTGTTGTAGGGCAGAATAGAGGTCAGGAGAGAAGCCAGGCTTATACATTAAGTTGAACCAATGTGATTTATGCAGCTAGACTGTGTGCCTGCAATTTAGCAACCTATGTATAGTTTCTACCTTGAGATTGCTATAATGAAGTAGTTACGGAATGTTATGCATGAGTTGAGTTTGATTATTTTAACAGATCAGTGTGGAAGAGAGATATGAGAGTATAGGCCAACCCATCA
Source organism: Vombatus ursinus (assembly GCF_900497805.2). NCBI lineage: Eukaryota > Metazoa > Chordata > Mammalia > Diprotodontia > Vombatidae > Vombatus > Vombatus ursinus. The sequence goes on along the minus strand of NW_020954590.1, from coordinate 31,111,908 downwards.
GTTGTAACATCACAATCTATACATATTTTACCCCATTAAGTGAGGACACTATTCTAAATCAGAAGCAAGCCTAGGGTTCTTGCCTGTTAGATGGTGTTTTGTATCACACATAGTACTTTATTTTTTCCTCTCCAATGTATTATCATATAAAGTACATATTATGTAAGCTCCTTAAGATCAAGGATTTTTGTATCCCAAATACCTAACACTATTTTTTGTTTGTTTGTTGTTGTTGTTTTTAATTGTTTGTTTGTTTATTTGAGTGGTGTCTAACTCTTCATTAACCCATTTGGGGTATTCTTCGCAAAGATATGGAAGTGTTTTGCCATTTCCTTCTCCAGCTTGTTTTACAGATGAGGAAACTGAGGCAGAGCTAAGAGCCTGGCTCAGTATCACATAGCTAGTAAGTGTCTGAGGTCAGATTTGACCCCAGGAAGATGAGTCTTCCTGAATCCAGGCTCCACACTGTGCCACCTAGCTGCCCTTAGTTAACACATATATGTTTCTCAATGTGGTCATTTTGCATTTGATGTTCTGAGGGGCCATCTCCGCCATCCTGATCTATATCTTGCCACTGGACCCAGATGACTTTGGAGGAGAGAGTGAGGCTGGTGACTTTGCACAGCCCTCCCTCACTTAAATCCAATTCATTTGCATGTCATCACCATCCTGATATCATTGTTTTCTTCAAGAATGAAGGACAAACAACCACCTGTTGTTCTGAGCCTTTAATTTCAGTGGTACAGGGAACTCTCCACCTATGAAACTTCCTTTATCAATAAAAACCCATAATGGCTGTACCACTTTTAGTCTTAAACAACTGTTTGAGTAACTGAAAGGTAAAATGACTTGCCCACAGTTGCACAGACAGTTTGTCTCAGAAGTAAGACTCTAACACACTTCCTGACCCCACATTTAGCTCTCTATCCACTACCATTGAATACTATCTTGTCCCATCTTGAAAGGATGATTCTTTCCCAAAATATCCCTTCTACAGATGAAACATTGTAAAAATCTGACAGTCATTTATTTTTCAATGAGACAAAATGTTGTATTCTTGAGCCCCAAATTCAATATGCATTTAACATTCGTAAAGTTTTTATACTTTAATTTTTAAAGCAAGGAAGATAAACAGGATAATACAGGCAAGAAAAATCTATGAAAAAGATGTGGAAAATATCATAGTCATGGAACAAGTTGATATCAGGTTGGAAACATCATATAAGCTGGGAGAGACCATGGATGGAAAAGATTTAATATTTTCTTCATTTTAGGGAGCATAATAAATAAAATGATTATTATCCTCAAATAGCACACTTTAATTATTCTAAATGAAATTAATGTAGCAGTCACCAACTATACAACTCTGAAGACAACTACCTGAGGCTGCTAGATAGTGCTATGTATAGGATGTTGGACCTCGAGTCAGGAAGAATTGAGTTCTTCTGAAATTTTCTCGAATACTTATTTGTTATGTTAAGTGAGCAAGTCACTTAATTTCTCAGCCTCAGTTTACTCACCTGCAATATGATAATATTATTACTCATCTCAAGGTTATTGTGAGGATCAAATGAGATGACATACAAAATACTTTCAAACCTTATTATAATAGCCATTATCATTAGCCTTTCCCAAGGGCAAATTGGCCCAAGAAGAGATATTTAATGAAATTCCTCAGAAAATGAAATTTTCACAATGGGAATTAGAGGGTTTGAGAGGAGAAAGTATGGTTGTATTACAGAATTCTAAAGGAGATGTTAGTGTCTTATGCTGCTATTGGACTATAAGCTCTTAAAGGGATGTATCTTGACTTATCTAAACTTGTATTTTCCCCAAAGTCTAGCACAGTACTATGTACACAATAAATATGCATAAGAACTCTACTTAGTATATTTTTACAGGGTCTCAACTTGTTCCTGGAAGTTTTGTCACACCTACTTCTACTTTTTGGACCATTAAGAACATTGGAGTCATGTAAAATACCTGCTCCCTTTCTTATCCATGTCATTTAGGGCCCAGGGTGACTGCCAAAACCCACTGAGGAAAAGGCATTTTCAGGCAAATGACATGGTGTGCTGGCAGCCATTTGCCTCATGTAAAACTTGTCAAAAAACCTGGGGGCATGAAAGCATAACATTGGATCTTTTATGAGGTTGCTAGCACTGGCTTTTGTTCATTCAGTGCTATTGAAATGTATTTCAGCACTCCTTCAGCCAATTCAAAGTAAGGTAATTCGAATTACAGGATAATTTAAGAAAACATTTAGCTGACTTCTTCAAAATATGAAACGAGCTCAGTCAGGAGGGAGCTCCCAGATAGAGAAGAAATGGAAGTGTGAATGCCTTCCTCAAATCCCTTATTAGGCAGTACTGTACAGAGCAAGCAGCCATGTTCTCTGTTATTATATAATGGCTCTGGTTAAAGAAACAAACAAACATTCTGTCAGTTGGCTGACAGGGAATGTATTCTTCTTCCTTTCTTACTCATGCTACATTATATGCCATAAGAATGAATTTCTAAAATGACAGCCTGTATTCCTATCCATTTGACTGTATGTCTGCATTGGATATCATCAAAGCACTTTTAAAAATGCAGACCTAATACTTTGAACTGTGGAACATTTTACATAGCATGCATAGTATGTTGGTTGTTTGAAAGGAAAGAATGTTAATGTGCCCTATGGAAAATAAAATTAAATAAAAATAAAAATAAACAAACACAAACAAAAAAAAAGATGAAGGTTTTATAGTATTCTATCTCCAAATACAAATGGCAATAGCCATGCAGAGCTCCAGAGACCATGGCACCTTATAGCTCATTAAGGCATCTCCTTTCCCTCTTTCTGTGAACATGACATTTAGGGAGCCCATTATATATCTGATATAGATAATTGCTACAAGGTTCTAAGCTGCCTCAATCTTATTCAGGCTTAGAGCCTGTCATCATACTCTTAGCACACTGTGTGCTCTCTGGCTCTTATTAGTTAACTACACTTGATAGCACCTCATAAATTGTATGTTTTTAAGTTTGAAAAGTTTAAACAGCTTGCGTGTTAAAGGTTATCACTTTCTTCTTCCTGGATTATTACTGTCAGTGTTGATAAATATACTTCTTTGCAAGCCTATCTACTGACTGTTAGGAATTAAGTGAGGAGTTCATTGTTTTTAGACATTTATTTCAATGTCTCTGTCATTTAGAGATATAATGAGTAATGTTAGAAGCAGTGGTGCAGTTGTAATTATAAATCTGAACTTTTTTTGCACGCAATTATCCTTCAATATACAGTCTACTAAACATGTAAAAATGAAAAAAAAATAAATCTGATAAAAGAAAAGTATAAAGGTCTAAAATTAAAGCTAAATTTATACTTCAGATTTTGAATCTCCATTTTCTTTTTTCAAGGAGGAGAAGGTTAATGATCAAGGTTAAGGCTGTTCTGAAAGAGGAAGTAAATCACATTAGAACACCTTTCCTTGTGCTTGGAAGACTAAGAACAATTTTCTTATCATTTCCTCAGTGTAGCAGAAGAATAGAAGTGAATGTAAGGGACTTAGAAAAAGGGTATTAGCCATGTTCAGTCAAAAGACAAACAATTTCATAAGAAATCATAAATTTTTACATTAACTTTTTTAATTTATGGAATGTAATAAAAAATTAAATAATTGAAGCATAATCATGTAATCAAAGCAGTAATCCAAAGAGATAGTTGTACAAATTATGGCCATTTATATCCACACTACAAAAATTCATCTTGATTGTGATAGCTACATAAATTAGTTACATACAAGCTATTCATTTGGAATATTTTGATTCTGCATGTACTATAGATTGATTAGATCTATTAAGTGACATTTATGTTACAATCCAAAGTGTTTCACATAGTTCAGTTAATTTGGACTTTACAATAACCTGTGAGATAGTTATTATAGGGAATATTATTCCCAGTTTATAGGTGAGGAAAAGGAGATTCAAAAAGGTGAAAAGCCTGGCCATTGTTTCACAGCTATTATTTATGAGGCACTATTCAAACCCAGGTCTCTCCTGACTTCAAGTACAACAAGCTTCCCATTATACCTGGTGTTCCCTATATTCATGCACACACATGAAACCATTAATAGTAAAGTTTATGGAGACTTTAGAGATTATTTAGTGTAATTATCCATCTGATGTAAAATCCTTTCCAAGTATCTAAAAGACAAATTATTTTAGCATCTGCTTGAAGAACTCTAGCAATGGAGATCTCACTCTCAAAAAACATTATCCTACAATTCTGGTAGGAAGTTCTTTATATTGATCAAGTCTTCTGTGGCATTTGATCTTTGATCCATTGCCCAAGCTTCTAACTTCTACAGCTACACAGAAGAACCTCAATTTCTCTCTAACATGACAATCTTATGGATAGTTGAAGAGTCACTTTATGATTCCCCACTACACACCTCAATCCCCATTAACATATGTCCAACCACAAGCGTGAAAGGAACCAGGGCCTGGTATGCTGGAACACTCTGAGGAAAAAATATCTCATATGCTGGTGGCACACACAACTCATGAACTAGATGCACATATATAGCTCATATGTCATGTTTTTTTGACCCTTTGCCATTCTCTTCATTTGTTGAAAATCAGGTTGAATGGGGGTCAGCATGGTTTCACTAATTAATCAAACTAAATTGATCATTTTTTTTTACATTTTTTTTATTTTTTAGGCAATTGGGGTTAAGTGACTTACCCAAGGTCACACAGCTAGTAAGTGTCACGTGTTTGGTCTGAGGCTGGATTTGAACTTAGGTCCTCCTGACTTCAGGGCCAGTGCTCTATCCACTGTGCCATCTAGCTGCCCCGATCATTTTTTTTTTTTTACCCTTCAATAGTGTACTTAGAACACAAAATGATAAAGTAGGGAAGTGTCATCAATGTAGAGGAAAGTTGGCCATGCTATTAAGGGATATTTGCTCAGGGATAGTTGAATCTTATGACTTCTTGGCTTCTAAGGTTGTTTTCAAACCTGATGTTCTGATCATTTGAGTTCTAGAAGCCACAGAATATAAGGAACATAACTCATATATAACTCATAATTGCACAGCTAATACATCTCAAAGGTGGTATTTAAATCCAAATGTCTTCAGGGTTAATATGCTTTTTTTATGCCTTTCTCACTCTCAAAGTCCCTTCCAGCTCAAAATACTCTGATCCCGTGAACTTAGAGCTATTCAAAAATAAAACTTGCTACCATGAAAAAAATAGTTAATTTTCCATCACTGAAAATATTTAAAAAAAGAAACTAGAATATGATCTATCAGATTTCTTCTAGAGGTAATTTGCATCTGGATTGAGAAAGAGAACTACAGCCTTCCTTTTAAAGAAGTTAAACTTTTAACTATTGTCTTAATCATAAATATTCAAATATTTCAAGATAGAAAATAGGGGGAAAGATTGTATAATAAAACATGAACTTCTATTGTGAACAATTTTTAAAAGATATACACACACATATATACACACATGGTTTAAAAGAGTAGAAATCAAATTGCTCTATGTATGTCTCTTTACATATTTATTTTAAATTTTATTTTTGATAAAAAAAAGTATATTGTATCCCAAGAGACAATACATTTTAATAAATGTTTTGTCTTTCATTTATTCATTTGTTCAAAAGAGGTCTTCTGTGGAATTTCATTGATGGTGGTATCCTGACTACTGAAGTAGATCACAAGACTTCTATTTCCTATAAGACTGTTTCATGAGTTTGTTTGGGAAAAAAAATCTATACTGTTGGCCAAGGCTCTGGTGATAGGCCTCTTTGAGTTTAGGTAGTTTAGTCCTCAGTTAATAGACACATGTACTTGTACTTAGTATATTCTCACAAAAAAATCCTGTATGTTTAAATTTGGGGAGGGAAATTTTCTATACTAAAAAAACTCTAGTGACCACTGCTTTGGCTTAACCTGTCCTGTAAACTCTGCTGACTTTGATTCTAGCCTTTATTCTAGATTATCTTTTTGGCCCCTTAAGGATTTTATTCTTATTAATACATTCTGGAACACCAGAAATTGTTAAGAAATTATGAGTGTGTGTATACATATATGTATATCATAATTATGTATATGTATATTTGTATATGTAATATATACATATATGTGTGTATATACATATGTACACACACACATATAGTTCTGATACTTAAACTCACAGCAAACAGCTATTTAGATAAGTGTTGAACTTTGGAGATTTTCATCAGCTAACTGTGGAGGTCTTTCCTAGAGGTGGTCTGTCTTTTCAGTGCACCAGTATCTTTGGCATTGTTTAAAATGGTCCTTTACTTAATAAATCTAAAAGGGAGACAAAGAAAAGAAAGCACGAGAACATTATCTGGTGCTCTATCATGGTACAGTAAATAGCACAATGAAATTTTAATAAGGAAAAGCTATCTAGCTATGTTACTATGGTAATGTCATATAACTGCTCTGAATTTCAGCTTCTCCATCTTAGAAATAAGGATAACAGTACCTAGAGAATCTACCTCATAAGGTTGTTGTGAGGCTCAAGACAGATAATATATGTAAAGTGTCTGGCAAAATGCAAACTGTTTTAAAAAATGTTGGTTATTATTATGTTCACAGCCATTAAAAAAAACCACTTCTAAAGAGTATGCAGTATCTCTTTCTGCTAAGCCTACAATATCAGAAAATGAGTTTAACTTTCATATAAAAGATGTGAAAAAAAAAGTTGCTAAAGGGTGTTAGAGAAGAATACTCTCAATCCATATAAAAATAATAGAGTAAAGGCCTATATATGCATTAATGAAGTTAAGCGTGGCATTTTAATTTTGTGGTTAACAGCCCCAGTCCTTCAGAAGAGAACACAGTAATTATGGGTAAATCAGAAAGTACCCAGCAATATTATCTTAACAGTTCCTGTAACAAGAGAATGAAGGACAAACAACAACAAAAACAATAGCAAACAGTAACAAATTCTTACAGTGCTTTATGCTCTAAATAAAAAGCTCCCTTTGAAATTACTGAGAGATCAAGGTGAGGATCTGTTTTCTGGGCAACTGGAACAAAATGCTAACTTAGTCCTTTGTCATGAATGAAACTATAGATAACATCCCTGTTTAGAGAACAGCACTTTTATAGAACAGCATTATCCCTGCTGAGGCACACGTGTGTTGTGATGAATTGCAATCACATCTGTAACAAAATCATATTGTGATGGTGGAAATCAACAATTAGGATCATAGATCATGAGCTAGAAGGGACTTTAAAGGCCAACTAATCCAAACTCATCATTTTACAGATGAGGAAATTGTGAGTTAGATAAATAAATCTCATTTTTCATAGGTCACATAATGGGTCATTGGTAAGACCAGGAGTTGAGTCTAGATACTTTGACTGCTAAGCCTATGCCCTTGCCACTTTACTGCACTGATGCCCCTGGTAGCACACAATTAGACAAATGTGCTTCCCCCCTACTCGCTCTGTAATCATATAAACCTAGCTGCCACCATGCCACCATTCTCACTTACCATTTGAACAAAATCTTTTTTTTCTCTCCTTAAATAGTCTTTGTAATCACACAGGAACATAAGACAAGTAGTCAAGGGACATCTAGTACCCCATTTTTTTTAAAGTTGTATTCTTTGAGGAGGAATATTGTAAAGGGCAATTGTACGATTAGCTACATTATCTCCGGATCATAAATAAATTTGAAAAATAGCAATACATTAATATGAAAGATATTTACTCAATCTCCAGAAGGTAGTTTTGTTTCCCTTTTATATGTTTCTACATTGCACATTTTGTCAGAGCTAAATAAAATTGAAATGATGATGCTTGGTGTGCATGAGGATTCTAAGACTCATTACAACAGCTCCAATACCTCTCAGAAGACTAAGTTGGGGTACAGGTGGGGCACTTTCAGAACCAGAGTAAAGAAAAGTCCACTAACTCAAATCCAGTGAAATAAATGGATAATGCACAAGTAAATAGGATCTTTAAAAAAAAGAAAAGAAAAGAAAAACAAAACAAAACAAAACAAAACAAAACAAAACAAAACAAAACAAAAAAACAAAGATAGGCTCTGTGTGCTAGAAATGCCCCTGGCAAAAACTCCAAGAGGGGGAAGGGTACCTGAGTTAGATTTACATGTACATTTAATCAGTTCTCAGAGGATAAGTCAGGGATCTTGGTGAAGTGAGTCATTGGTGCATTTATTTTAGTTGTCTAATCAGGAGCAAATGTGGCTTTTTCTTCTAAGAAAATGTTGGCTTATTAGTTTCATATACAAGTTGTTAAACTGGGGTTATTAGTCATACTAAAAATTTTTTAAAAAATAACAGCAATGACAGAATCTAACTTGTTTTTGTTTTTGTCTTTGTTTTTTTTTTCCCATAGAGTACTTGATATACAATTTGATCACCTGCAGAGTCTAGACCTAAATGTGATTCCGACTTTAAGAAGTATTCTGCCCATAAAATATTATAAGACTAAAAATATCCTGTGAGTGTACTGGGTTGACTATCTTCTTTACTTGTCTTTATGACCTGCAGAATAAAATATATGTATAATTAACTTCAGTTTAATTATGTTAAAGGTGACCTGCAAAAATATCATAAATTCCAATTGCCTCAGCAATATGCTTCAGCAGTTAAATGTCCCTTCTAGCTAAGCCAGGAGAAGTCAGCAAATACACTGATAAATACTAACCTTTACAATGTGTTTTTAAGTCCTCAAAATCAGGTAAACCAGCTCTACTACCCTCAAGTCCTGCAATAGAGTGGAGTGTAAGACATCATCTAGTAATAGAAGTCAGAAAGCCTGAGTTCTAGTCCCAGCTCCACCGTTAACTCTGTAACTTAGGACCATTTAACCTCTTTGAGCCTCAGTTGCCTTGGTGGTATATTGAGGGACTTATACTTTTTTCTAAATTTAATTATAAAAATTATTTCTTTTTAAATTTCATTAAACTTTATATATTTTTAAAATTGTATTTTATCTTCTATTCTTACATCACTCACATTTCCCTAATGTGCCCTACTTTCTGCCCCTCCTAAAGAGCCATTCCTTTTAAAAAGGAATAAAAAAGAGGAGAGAAAACAGTTTAGGCTTAAATTATTTCTTACTTTGTCTCAGTGTCTAATATTCTATACTCTTTAGTCTGCTATAAATTACTAAGAAGAAAATTATGAAATTGGCAATGTGACCTGTTATTTTTGTGTTTTGTGATTTGGACAAGTTACCTAATCTTTTTGCCTCAGTTTCCCCAACTATAAAATGAGGATAAAATATTACTTACCTTCTAGGATTATTGTAAGGATGAAAGGGAATATTATTTGTAAAGCATTTAGCACAGTGATGTGCACTTAGTAGATGCTATGTAAATACTATCAAATATTATGTATAGATTTATGTTTTGCATATGCTTCATATTTTTATCCCTTGTCTTCCTTACTATCTGCAAACTTTTCAAGGCCATCTTTTATGAACCATGTTTCATGCATCTTTTTATAGCTCAAAATGCTTAGCACTCTGATTTGTACATAACGGACATTCAATAACTATTTGTTAATCGAATGAATAAACCCAAGACAATAGTACAAAATGGGGAAGAGGTGAGAAAGAGACATTTTGAAGAGGGAGGGTGCAACATTTAACATGGAAAACTTCCCACAGCTGTAGAATAAAGCTGAACCAGACAGCCTTCTGAGACATTTAGGGTATGCAGCATTTGAAGTCCAGCAATGCCCAGAGTGTAAAGTGTCTCAGATGTGATTAAATCCAGAATGCATGTGTCTGCACATTTTAAAGGAAGCCATTGAATAAAACTGAAACATGCTCAAGAAATGTACCATCTAAACATGAGGTAGAGAAAGGAAGATTTTTTTTTAAAGACACAGAACTATTTATAGAGAAATTACACTGCTACGTTTGTACAGTTGTAGTTCTGAAGGGCAGTTCTACAACATGACAATGCATATCTAAGCACTTATTATATGCCAAACATTATTCTAAGTGTGGGGGATACAAATATAAAAGAGAGATGGTCCCTACCCTCTAGGAGCTTACATTATAATAGAATCCACAAATATAAAAGAGTCCTAGCAGAAGAAGGGTGTTTTCATTTGTAAAGTCATAGGAATGATAAATGACACATAGGGGAAGTCAATTAATTTGCTTTTTTTTTTAGAAACAATTGTATGATTCTTTTGATTATAGTTCCCAGAAGATGTGTGTGTTTAGCAATAGAGCCAAGGTGTAGAGTACAAGGGAAGATAGGCATAGCAGTTGGGCAGATGTCAAGAAGATGGCCATGATTGATGACTGGAAGCATGGTCTATTGTTCTGTACTGACTAGCTGTAATAGGCTACTTTAGTTCACAATCACTGATAAACCAATCAGTATAGATCAGCCCCAGGGCAGGAATTCCAAAATTGAGTGGATTAAATCCCCCAGGCCCCCAGGTCCAAAGTTACAGAATTAATGGCACTGCTGGGACTAGAACTCAGGCTTTCTGACTTCTATTACAAGATGATGTCTCACACTACACTCTATTGCAGGACTTGACAGTGGTAGAGCTGGTTTACCTGATTTTGAGGACTTAAAAACACATTGTAAAGGTTAGTATTTATCAGTGGATTTGCTAACCTTTTGACTTAGCTAGAAGGGACACTTAAATGTTTTCTGGAGTTCTAATAGTTGAAAGAGTATGGTAGCAGGGTGTATGACAAGAAGATGGCTTCTGTGGACTTCTGGAAAGGGATTGGATCATCTGTAGCATTATGATCATGGGCAGTGTGAGTATGGATACATATTTTTATTTAATCTTGTCCTAATCTTCATGACCTCCTTTTGAGCATTTCTTGACAAAAATACTAGAGTGGTTTGCTATTTCCTTCTCCAGCTCATTTTACAGATAAGGAAACTGAGGCAAACAGAGTTAAGTGACTTGCCCAGGGTCACAAAGCTAATAAGTGTCTGATGCCATATTTGAACTCAAGAAGATGTTTATTCTTCTGTAAAATGAGCTGGAGAAGGAAATAACAAACTATTCCAGCATGTTTGTCAAGAAATCCCCAAAAACATGTATCCATGCTCACACCACCTATGCTCATAATGCTACAGATGATCCAATCCCACACAGCTAGTAAAAGTGTGAGGCCAGATTTGAGCTCAGGTCTTCCTGACTACAGGCCTGACACTTTATCCATTGGGCCACCTAGCTGCCAATAGATCCATAGGATCAGAATTAGAGATAGAATGGATCTTGAGGCTATGTAATTCAACCTTCTTTTACGATGAAGAAACTGAAGTCCAAGCAGTCTATGTGGCTTCCTCAGGGTAACAATTTCTCTCCAACTAAGCTAATGCAAAGAAACTGTCTATCAGTTCTGTGTTTAGGACCCACATCATTAACAGGGATCCTACCTCTCCATTGTTATGTAAAATTTTCACATAACTAATGTAAGGTAAGGTAGCAGGATGACTTTTACTCTTTCCTAACAGGGAACTACGGCTGCCCAGTGACCTTTAGAAGGTAGAGGCCCCAACCCATATGAATATAGGGTTAATCAAGACACCAACAGACCAACCAATCCATATTGTTAATTTCAAACAGTTTCACATTTAAGCCACCATAGAGACTCTATGTTTTAATGCTGCCTGGGAAGGTAATTCCATAACTATCTTTGACAACCCATTCCAAAATGTAATAGTCTTCATTATGGGGAGATTCCTCCTTGTGTGTTGCATTCTTCCACTCAACATAGGAATAAGATATATTTGGTATAAAGGTTGATTACTAGCCATTCTCAATAGGAGAAAGGAGAAATAGAATACAAACACTCTTTGCTTAGAAATTTGAATAGCCCCTGAGCTGAATATATTAAACTATCAAAACAAGATTCTTATGGCACTTCCCTTGTAACTTATATTTATGAAAATCCCAGAAGCATTTCTATTTAAATTACTGCCTTTAAAATCACAAGACTGAATTCTGATAGCATAGCATTACAAGATTGGTAGGTTACCCAAACGTTATAGATTATTGTCTCACCAAATGAGGATTTATAGAAATGCTCTGTTGGAAGCTTGTAGTTTAGGGAGTATATATCAGCACCCTCATGCAACATGAATGACTATCTTAATATCTAAATTTTCCACAGATGAGATAGAAAAGACTTGTGTGTTTCCTTTGTATCTCCATTGAATGAATTTGTGTTCTTTTCAAAATCAAGTATTTTCTTTCTCACACGCATATATTTAAAGTTAAATTTATCCATGCTGATTTTGTTCAATTGGTATATAGTTCTCCATAGTGCCAGATATTACAAATAATTATTTAAATTTGGAATCTAGTAGATTACCAGCATGGGTGAATGTTTCTACTCACTCCACCACTGCCTCAATCGATGAGGACATACATTTTTGTGTAACTTGATTGTGTGTGAAATGTTATTTATGGCTGTGCCTGGCCCTTCCACATTTTTGTCTATTATGTATATGTGCATGTGTAGATATTATATGTCATCAGTGGAAAATCAATATATGAATATTTAATATGTATAATCTTTTTTCTAGCTTTAGTTCCTAAATTAAAGTGGGGGAGGGGCTTGAATTCTTGCAGAATATTAGGGACCTCAGAGCTCCTGTGTCTGTTTACAGGTTTGATCTCAACAGCACTGTACTGATGAATGCTTGCTACAATTTGCTAAGCTTCTGCTTTGAGATGTCAGAGATGGTCTTGATGATCTAGCCCTTGGAACATCAAAGCATGGTGTGGGTTTGGAGTGGAGATATGAGGTAGAGGGTTAGATAAGCCTTGCAATTGGAGGTCAGTGCAAGAATTCAAGGACTCATGGGATCTGGAGTGAGGTGACACAGGGCTGACCACTCAACAAGAAAGGGTAGAAAGCAGTGGAGAATGGACAAGGCAACATGAAAGGATAGAAAGGAATAGAGAATGGCCAAGCTCAGTTGAGCTCTTAAAGCCCTTTCTGGTCCCAACCTACTTTTCCAGGTCATTGTACATAAGTCCCTTTATCACACTCTGTGATCTAGCCAAACTAGCGTTCTCTCTGTTCCTTACATCAGGCACTCCACCTCCCATCTCCATGCCCTTGCACTGGTCATTCTTCACACCTAGAATGAATTTTCACTTCTCCCTCATATAATTTCTCCCTTGCTTTAATTTGCAATGCAAATACCACCTTCTCCATATAGTCTTTCCTGATCCTCCCAACAAATTGTGCCTTCCCTCCATAATTACCTTGTGTTTACTTCCTTATATTTATTCTCTTCATATTTATTGAGTAGATGCATATTTAAGTGCCTATTGTTTCCTCTCAAAATATAAATGCCTAGAAAATGGCAATTGTTTCATGTTTCATACTTTTAACTCTGGAACCTAGCACAGTGCTTTAAGAGCTCAACCGAGCCACTAGAATTGAGTGAGTAGGGATGTGACATACTCAGCTCTATGCGTCAGGGAAATCTCTTTGGTAACAGGGTGAAGGATGAGCTGGAGTGGGAACGGACTTGAGACAAGGGGATGATTTAAAAGAATATGGGAATGATGTAAGCAAAAATTGAGGAGGATCAGACTAAAGTGGTAACCATATTCACTGTTTTCATCCCAAATTTGCCCTTCTTTGACACTTTCCTATTACTTTTAAGCATACCACAGCCAATCTTCCCAGGCACACAGGTTCAGCCCCTCAATATCATCCTTAATTCTTCACTCTCCCCATATATACAATTAATGGCCCAATCTTATAATTTATTTCTCTACAACATCTCCCATATGTGCCCCCCTTCTCTGAACTCATACAACTCATTTCAAGCTATAAGGTACCTTAGAGAGAAGACAGTTCAACCCTTTCATTTTATATTAGTTAATGCAATGGAGAAACTAAAGCATAATTAATTCCCTTTGTGAATTAGTTCATCTTTGTAACAAATGAGAGACATTTTATGGGGCCTCATAAATTAAAAATAGCAAGACTCACAGGAAAATAGCTCTATTGATGCCAATTACTTTTATGGGTTCTTCCACATTCATTCAACTGTCAGTACTGGTGATCTTGCTTGGTGATTTGAAGTTAAGTATTGCTTATATGTAATGCAAATAAAACTGGTTATTATAGCCGCAATGTAAGTAAGGCTCTCAGTAGAACAATAAGTTGAATAAAGACAATCCCCAAATTAGTAATAGGATGTTCCAAAAGTTCATTCATAAGTCTCTTTGCAACTCAGAGTACATTTTTCCCTATTACATGCAGTGATTAGGTGCTACAAAGCCACTATTATTGTATTTCATTCATGTTGAATAAGATAAATAGTGTTTGTGGAAAGAACTCAGATTTCTTTTTGCTGCGAATAGCTTGTACTGTCACCACTACATAAACCATTCAATTTGAAATGATGATATTTCATGCCATGAAAGATCCATGATTTTGTTCATTTGTCCACTGGTATAGTACACAGAGCCTCTAGCATTTATTAAGTTAAATTCAATAGTTACTTGTGACCACAATATTCCTCACCCTGTAACTGATCTGGGACAGAGAGTCTATGGACTTGATTTAGCTGCGGGTGACAGATTCGTGGTCATTACTGAGTCCATGTTTAAAGACTTTCCTACTTGTGAGAGGTTGTGTATTTGACTTCAATCTTCAGGAGCCCAGGACCAGCTCTACACTATTATGAGGTATCCGTGTGGGACTTTGGTTCAAGTATATTAATACTATATGCTATGAAATGATCTCTCAAAGGATGAGTTGATCTGCATAAACCTTCTCCTTAAGGGTTATGTTGCCTTCTATATATGTATTGGGTAGATGTCTATGTATATGTTGTCTCCTCCACTAGAATTTAACCTCCTTGAGAGCAGAGGCTATTTTGCTTTCCTTTTATACCCAATATTGACCACAGACCCTGCCACATAGTTAACACTTCATAAATGCTTTATCTAAGTGCTTAATTATTCTTAAAATTATAATGGTTAGCATTGATATAGCTCTTTAAAGTTTACAAAACACTTTATAAATGCTCTCTCATTTGATCCTGACAACAACTCTGTGAAGTAGTTGCTATTATTTTTCCAATTTTACAGATAGGAAAATGAAGCAGACAAAGGTTAAATAACTTTCTCATGGTCACAGTGCTAGGGTCCAAGGAAAAATTTGAACTTAGGTCTTCTTGACTCTTCATCTAATATCCACCACACAACAGAGTTGCCTATGTACTTGATTTGATGATTATATGTTAACTTATTGATTGATTGATCATTAATGAATATTTTTCACTTTGATCTATTGGGCATTCATTTGTTGATGTGTATAACAATTTGTTTCACAGGTTTTTTGATTCATAGAATATTGAAAACCTAAATCACTCTTGTTCTCATTGACTGTCCAACAATAGGTCCCAGCTCAAGCCTCATTTAGTCATTGTTTGGTCCCTGATGGCTCAGAGTGAGTGTAAAAAGCAATTGTTTAATTGTTTCTCTTTTGGCCAGAAACCCTGAGGGTCTTCCCCTCCCAGATTTGTTCCTTCCTTTCTTTCTTTTTCTGTCTGTCTGTCTTTCTTTCTTTCTTTCTTTCTTTCTTTCTTTCTTTCTTTCTTTCTTTCTTTCTTTCTTTCTTTCTTTCTTTCTTTCTTTTTGATTAGGTAAAAGAGGCCATTCTTTGCCTCATTTCTTGCCCAGCCTTAATCACTAAATGGGCATTGCCTTAGTCAGACTAAAACTGGGAAAGACCTTAGCTTAGGAAGGCCAAGGTCTCCCACTACATGGGACTATCTCCAGGAGTCATCCTGATCTATACCTTGCCACTGGATTCAGATGGCTTCATAGAAGAGAGTGAGGCAGGTCCCTCACTTAAATTCAATTTACGTGCAAATCAAGGCATCACCTTCATGACTTCATGGTCCTCTTTGAGAAAGAAGGACAAACAACAACAAATGACATTGAAGACACATTACAATTGAGATTTTATGACTTCTCATTGCCAGGACCTCAAAAATCTCTGGCATGATCAAGAGGAAGGGAACAAAAGGTGTTATTAAGTATTCAGTAGTCATTAGCCTTTTGACACAATGTTAAGAAGTTTGGTATATACTGTGTCTTCAACCTCTGACAGTTTGAAGTATTGTCCAGTCAGTCAATAAGTCAACAATCATTATGCACTTACTATGTATCAATAATTGTATTAATCTAACCCCTGATGATGAAAAGAACAACTCCTGCTCTTAAAAAGTATGGAGTCTAATGGGGGAGACAGCATGCAAATAACTACATAGAAACAAGACATATACAGGATAAATTGGAGATAATGTACAGATAGAAGGAACTAACATTAAGGTGAATAGAGAAAGTCTTCTTGCTAAAGATAAGGTTTTAACTGAGACTTGAGGAAAGTCATAGAATTGAGAAGGTAGAAATG
Organism: Vombatus ursinus; assembly: GCF_900497805.2. Lineage (NCBI taxonomy): Eukaryota > Metazoa > Chordata > Mammalia > Diprotodontia > Vombatidae > Vombatus > Vombatus ursinus. The sequence continues at coordinate 31,095,469 of NW_020954590.1, read as the reverse complement.
AGGATGGAGAGCATTCCAAGAATGGAGGACAGCCAGTGAAAACACCCAGAATTGGGAAATGGAGTGTTTTGTTCAGGGAACAGAAAGGAAGCCAGTGTCACTGGGTTATAGAGAATGTGTGTGTGTGTGTGTGTGTGTGTGTGTGTGTGTGTGTGTGTGTGTGTGTGTGTAGGGGTAGTGATGAATAAGATAAAAAAGACTGGAGAGGTAGGAGGGAGAGTCCAGGAAAAAGGACTCTCTCCACAAACAAAAAACAATATGTACAAACACAAACATAGACAAAAGGGAAAGCCACTTAGACAACTAAACTCACCAGAGTTGATCTGCTTCTCAAAAGTTTATATGTTTTTATAGAATCATGTGAGATCATGCACTAAAGAGTATGCATCAAAAACCACACATTGCAAGTTTGTTCTTTGTCATATGGAAGGAATCTAACACTCCCTGGGTAAAGAATGTAATAAGACAGTGAGATCCCTGTATATTTCTCATTTCCTTACCTGTTTATTTGGATTTTTCTATTTCTGCATAAATGCTTTTCAAGCCACAATTTTTTATAATCCTTGATTAATAATTAATAGAAATCTATTATGAACTGTGCATCATTTATGAAGTTAGAAAGGCAAATTAGATGCTTATTGAACCTGGTTTACTCTACTTATGATAAATACATCAATATCTAGGCTTGACTACACATCTCTTTATTATGGAGACATGAATCACCTCGTTGTAATAAGGATAAGAACCCAGATGTTACACATATATATTGGGAAAAGCACTAGAGAGTTTGGTGGAACTAGGTACAATAAGTCCAAAAATATCTTCTCTCATTGAATACCTATGGCAACTCCTCTTCTCCATCCTCCAATGGCCTAGAGATAATCAAACCTAAAACTGTTGAAACTGGCCTAATGGTCACTAGTTACTAGCCTGTCAGTAGTGACTCAGTGATAAATCTCTTAGCTGTAGCCCTTCCCTCTGTTGCATGAGATCTGGTGATATTCTGTGCCCTGAACTTTCCTTCCTTCACTCTATCTGTTCCCCTATGAACACGGCACCCTATTGTTTCATTCCTGACCTTAAACCACTACTTCTCAAAGTTTAAGAAAGCACAAAGATAAATGATTATTGCTTTGCACACTGCTAGTATGTTAGATTCTATATGAAAACCTCCTGGTCCCTGAGGAAGCAAGGACACATGAAATATAGAACATGAACACTGTTGCTAGGAAAAAAGTACATTCTGTTGATGTGACTGGATCACAGCTCTTAAAAACTGAACCACATTCTCATGATCTAAAAGGTTTGCTGCTATCATTGTCAGGTTTTTTTGCAATAGGAAAAGACATGCTGCCCCAGCTCACTTATGTGCCTTCTCCTGACAAAGTGCAGGAGAGAGAAAAAAGTGGGTTACACAATCCTTCCACAATGTTCTTTGAGTTTGGCAGTGCCTGGCTATACCTTTGAGGATTGGTTATACTGACACAATCATAGCACCCATCCCAAAGAGTGCCTGAAGAAGGATTCACACATTCTATACCACAGACAACACTTTCATACTCAAGGTTAGGCCTCAGAAGCTCCACTTGGTCTACTCTGTTAGTGATCCTATGTCCCCTCACTTTACAGAGGAGAAAAATGAGGCCCAGATTCATTTTGTGACAACTTAAGGGCACATATATGATAGGGAGTAAAATGCTTTTCTTACCCAGGTCCTATGACTCTATATCTGGTCTTAGAACAAAAAAAAAATCAGTTCAGTACAACATTTACTAAGAACATTTACTATGTCCAACACTGTACTATATGCAACACTGGTCTCATTCAATAATTGCATAATGAATCCATTTCATAATGAATGAATTGATATTGTAATCAACATACCTCTGCTTTTATTTTGGAAAGCAAGTTTTCTGCATGTTCAAAAAGTAAAATAAGAAAAAGAACTTGTGTATAACCATACATAGACATTTCTATTGATCATCACTTCTATAAACTTTTCAAAAAACAAGCTTCTAGAGGGCAGACAACATTTTCTGTACTTAAATGGGGCCCAGGAGATACGTTAAAAATTACACCAACAATTGTATTGCCTTTTTTTTATCTCTCAGAGTAAAAAAAAATACAATTTGCCCACTGTCATGTAATTTAGGTCTTTTGTATATGGTTATTTCAACAGCAATTGAATTTTAAAAACTAAAATTTTCTCATATAAATTCTTTATAAAAAACTAAGCATTCTGAACAACTGTAAGGAAAATCCTACCTTAAAAAGTAATTAAGTGACATTTACAGCTTATGTTTGTGTAGTTTAAAATTTTGTTCCTGTAACTATTTCTATAGTTGAAATTTTAGATGCACCAAGGAGTGTTGTGATATTGTTTCACTGTTTTGTTGTTTTGAGGAGCTGGGATACAACATATTGTAATGGAAAGAGGAACAAATTTGTCCTTAAAGAATTTGAATTTGAACCTAAGCTACGCTATTTACTAGTTATATGACCTTGGACATATTCCTTAAACTCTTTGAAAAACTGTTTTCTGATCTGTTAAATGAGGATAATGATAAGTTGACTTCCACACAAGAAGAGAGAAGAGGAGGTAGGAATCAGCTTTCATATAGAGTCTACTAGGTATAAGTCATTGTGCTAAGTATTTTTATAAATATTATTTCATTTAATCCTCATAACAATTCTGTGAGTTAGATACTATTATTATCCTCATTTTACTATTCATTTTCCTAGCCTATTTCTTCACTTTGAACTTTATTAATGTTGAAGTCTGATCATGTGGGGTTGAGGAGCATTGTGCCAATCTTTAGGCTTTTGGTGTTTCTATTTTCAGAGCTAGTTTTGAGAGTACACAAGTTTTTAGTGTTTCAAAAATGGTGTTATCCTGGGAGAGTTTTGGTCACTGTTCTCCTCATCTGCCTTCTGTTTTTTGCCCGGAAAAGGTCCCTGATTCCTCATAACTGCAAACACTAACACTCATTTTAGCTCTGGAACTGTGACCTAGGTCCCCTACCCTCCTTCAACCACAAGTATTAACATTCCTCTAGGCTCAGGAATTGTGACCATGGCTCCTGTTTCCTTGTGATTGATCACAGGTACTTCTCTCTGTGCTGGAACTCTGACCCAGAACTGCTTATGGACAATAGCATTGCCAGTTCCAGCATAATGTAACCTCTTTCTGTAACCTCTTTCTGAGAAGTTGTCTGTCCCACTTAGTATCTCCAGGCTGATAGCTCCCAAAGTTGGTGGTGCTGTTGCTACTGTTGTGATTGCCTTCAAGGACCATCATTGGTGTTCCAGCCATGCAGTGGACCCACCTCAACCCTGGTATTATAGACCTCTCATGCAGACCTCCTAAGTTGTCTTAGGCTTGAAAAATATCTCCCTCTGACCTTTTGTTGACTCTGACACTGCAAAATTTAATTGAAGCAATATTTTAAAGTTGTTTGGAGGGGAACATTGGGACACTGCAGCTGGGTCTGAGCTTGTACTCCTCCATCTTGGCTCCAAAGCCCACCATAACATAATATTCAATGTCAAGGAATAGGCTGGGAAAATTAGCTAGTAAAAGAGAAACTGACCATAAAATTCTACTATGATGACAGGGAAAATTAAGACACATATTCAGAAGACAATGACATGAAAACAGCTACAAGCAAGGATTCAAAGAAAAATACAAATTGGATACAAACCCAAAAATATTTCCTGGAAAAGTTAAAGAAAGAAACAAGAGTGGTAGAGGAAAAAAATGGAAAAAAGAAAGTGGGGCAAGAAAATATAAAAATACAATTAACATATGGTAAAAGATGTGCCACTAGGTGGTACAGTGAATAGTGCACTGGGCTTTAAATCAGGAAGACTCATCTTACTAAGTTCCAATCTGGCCTTAGTCACTTACTAGATGTGTGACTATGGACAAGTCATTTAACCCTATTTGCCTCAGTTCCTCATCTGTTAAATGAATTGGAGAAGGAAATGGCAAACCATTCCAGTTTCTTTTCCAAAAAAAAAACAAACAAAAAAAAAACCAATAAAACAAAACAAAACAAAACAAACAAAAATGATATCACAAAGAGGCAGACATAAGTGAAAAGACTGAATATAAAAAGAGTCACCAAAAATACTGGAGAAAATTACATCTTAACAACAGAATTGGCCAAATGGAAAAAAAAAAGTACAAAAGCTTACCAAAGAAAATCATTCATTACACAAGAATCAGGTGATAAGAAGCTAATGATTTCATAAAACATCAAGAAACAATAAAACAAAGTCAAAAGAATGAAAAAATAGAAGACCATTTGAAACTACTCATCAGACAGCAAATGACCCAAAAAATAGATCAAGGAGAGACTAATTTAAACATGTTTGGATTGCTTGAAATGCATCATCAAAGAAAGAGCCAGACATCATATTTCAAGAAATTATCAAAGAAACCTGTTTCGTTGTCCTTGAACCAAAAGGTTCAAAATGAAAGAATACTCTGATCACCAACTGAAAGTGATCCTTAAAAAAAGCAACCAAACAAATAAAAAAACTCCTAGGAATATTAGAATCAAATTTCAGAGCTCTTAAGACAAAGAAATAATATTTCAGGCAGCCAGATAAAAGCCATTCATTCAAATATCATGAAGTAATAGTGAGGATCACACAAGATTTAACAGCTGCCAGGTTAGAGGATAAAAGGGCTTAGAAAATGATATCCAGAAGGGCAGAAAAGATAGTCTTACAATCAAAAATAACCTATTCAGAAAAACTGAGTACAATCCTTTGGGGGTGAGGGATGGACATTTAATGAAATAGAGGATTTCCAGGCATTCCTAATAAAAACCCCAGAGCTAAAAAGAAAATTTGACTTTCAAATACCAGAATCAAGGAAAGCATAAAAATGTAAACATGAAAAAGAAATCATAACAGACTTAAGATTAAACTGTTTACATTCCTATAAAGAAGATCATATATGCAACTGCTAAGAACTTTATCATTTTAGTGCAGTTATTAGGACTCTATATAGAAAGAGGGCATTGGAGTGAATCAATTATGTTGGTATGATCTCAAAAAAATGGATGAGTGAGAAAGGAGTACTAGAAGGGGGAAGGGAGAAGAAGAAGGGAGGAAATTAACTTACATAAAAGAGGCATACAAGTAAGATTTTTATAATGTAGGGGAAAACAAAGAAGGGGTGGGAAATTGTCAAACCTTACTGTCATCTGAATTGAGGGGGAAAAATATTAACATACACAATTGAGTATAGAAATCTATCTTACCCAACAGGAAAGTAGAAGGCTAAGGAAAAAAGAGAAAGGGGAGAGATTAAAGGGAGGGTACATTAAGGCAGTGGTCAGATGCAAAATAAACTTCTGAGGAAGGATAGTATAAAAGGAGAGAGAGAAATATAAACAGAAAAATGGATGAAGGGAAATGCACAGTAAGTAATAATAATTGTGAATATGCATGGGATGAATTTACTCATTAAATGGAAGCAGATAGCAAATGGATTAGAAACAAGAGTTAAAATAAGGACCTGGATCAGAATCTAATATGTGCCAACTGATATAAAAAAGGCTGGGGTAGCAATCATGGTGTCAGACAAAACAAAAGCAAACACAGAACTTATCGAAAGGGATAAACAGAGAGGCCATATCTTACTAAAAGTCACCAGAGACAATGAAGTGATATTTATACTAAATACATTTGCATTGAACAGTATAGCATCCAAATCCCTAAAGGAAAAATTAAATGAGTTGCAGGAGGAAATAGAGAGTAAAATTACACTACTGCAAAACCTCAACTTTTCCCTCCTGGAACTAGATAAATCTAAGCATAAAACAAATAAAGAGAAGTTTAGGAGATTAATAGAATTTTAGATAAGTTAGATATGATAGAATTGGAGAAAGCTGAATGAGAATAGAATTATTCATTTTTGTCATATGTACATGGCACCTTCACAAAAACTGATTATGTATTAGGGCACAAAAATCTCACATACAAATGCAGAAAAGCAAAAATATTGATTGCACTCTTTACAAAGTGCAGAGGATACCAAAAATGAAAAGGTGGTCCAATAGTAGGAGAACTATGAGCAAAATTGGCTATATCAAAAAAAAAAAAGAATCACATGATTACATCAATAGATACTGAAAAAGCTTTTGACAAAATACAACTCCCATTTCTATTTAAACCACTAAAAAGTATAGGAATCAATGGAACCTTTTTTAAAATAAGCAGAATCTATCTAAATCAGATTTTATGCAATAAAAATCACATTTGATAAAGTGTCACGGAAATGTAAATTAAAATGTAATAGGTAACTAAACAGTCTAATTATAAAGAATGAGTTGGTCAAAAACAAATAATAAAAACAATAAATAATTTCATTAAAGAGAATTACAACAATGAGACAACAAAACCAAATTTGTAAGGAAAAGTTATGTCTCTAAATGCTTATTTCAAAAACAGAAAGAGCAGATCAATGAATTGAACATGGAACAAAATAAAAACTAGAAAAAGAACAAATTAGATGTCTCCACACAAACACCAAAAAGAAAATCCTGAAAATCAAAGGAGAGATTAATAAAACTGAAAATAAAAGACTATTGAACTAATGAATAAAACTAGGAACTGGTTTTATTGGAAAAAATTATAAAATCATTCAGCCATTGGTTAATTTGATTTAAAAAAATAAAGAATACATATTACCAACATCAAAAATCAAAAAGGTTAATGTAAAAGATAAAATTAAAGCAATTATTATGAGTTATTTTGCCCAGATATGTGCCAGCAAAACTGACAATCTAAGTGAAGTGAATGAATATTCACAAAAATATAAATTGTCCAGATTAACAGAAGAAGAAATAGAATATTTAAATAACCCTATCTTAGAAAAAAGAAATTAAATGTTATAAATGAACTCCCTAAGATAAAATCCTCAGGACCAGATGGATTTGCAAGTGAATTCTACAAAACTTTTAAGCAACAATTAACCCAACAATATATAAACTATTTGAAAAAATATATAAAGGAGTCCTACCAAATTCCTTTTATGACACAAATATGGAGCTGATGACTAAACCAGAAAGAGCAAAAACAGAAATAAAACTATAGGCAATTTTCCTAATAAATATTAATGCAAAAAATTTAAGTGAAATATTAGCAAGAAGATTGTAGCAATATATCACAAAAATCATTCACTATGACCAGGTAGGATTTATACCAAGAATGAAAAGCTGGTTCAATATTAGGAAAACTATGAACAAAATTGACTATATCAATAATAAAAAATAAGACTCATATGATTACATCAATAGATATTGAAAAAGCTTTGGACAAAAGACAACACCCATTCCTATTAAAAATACTAAAATATATAGGAATCAATGGCACTTTTCTTAAAATGATACATAGTATCTATCTAAAGCAAAGAGCAAGCATTATCTGTAAAGAAGATAACCTAGAAGGCTTTCCAGCAAAATCATGGATGAAGCAAAGATGTCCATTATCATTTCTCTTATTCAATATTTTATTAGAAATGTTAGCTATAGCAATAAACAGCGAAGGAATAAAAATAAGAAATGAGGAAACAAAACTATCACTCTTTACGATTGATATGATGGCGTACTAGAGAACCCTAGAGAATCAACTGAAAAACTCATTGAAACAATTAACAACTTTAGCAAAGTTTCAAGACACAAAATAAACTCACATAAATCATCAGCATCTCTACATATTAAAAACAAAACTCTGGTGGAAAAGAAAGATAAATGCCATTTAAAATAACTGCAGAGAACATAAAATGCATGACAGTTTACTTGCCAAAGCAGTCCCAGGGACTGTATGAACAAAATTATAAAAAATTTTTCACACAGATAAAGACAGATCTAAACAACTTAAGAACTATTCTTTGGTCATGTGTAGGTAAAACCAGTATAATGAAAATGGCAATTTTATCCAAATCAATCTACTTTTTCAGTGTCATAGCAATCATACTGCTAAAGAATTATTTTAGAGAGCTCCAAAAACAATAACAAAATTTTTCTAAAAGAAAAAAAGGCAAGAACGTCAAGTGAATCATTAAAAAAGAATGTTAAGGAAGATGGTCTAGCAATACCAGATTTCAAGCTATATTACAAAGTGGTAATCATGAAAACAATCTGGTAATGGCTAAGAAATGTTCTGGTAGATCAATGGAAGACATTATGTACACAATACATGGTAGTAAATAACCATAGTAATCTAGTGTTTGATACACCCAAAGATCAAAGCTGTCTAGGCAAAAACTCATCATCACAAAAACTGCTTGAGAAAACTTTAGAGCAGTTTAGGACAAACTATGCATAGAGTAACATCTCATGCTGTAGACCAAGATAAGGTCAAAATGGGTACATGATTTAAACATAAAGGGTGATGCCATCAGCAAATTAGGGGAACACTGACTATTTTGACTGTCAGATCTATGAATAAGAGAAGAATTTATGACCAAACAAGAGATAGGGAGGATCACAGGAAATAAAATGTATAATTTTGATTATGTGAAATAAAAAGTGTTTCAAACAAACAAAACCAATGAAGCCAAAATTAGAAGGAAAACAGGAAACTGGGGCAAAAAAAAAATATAGCGAGTTTGTCTAATAAAGGCCCCATTTCTCAAATACATAGAAAAATAAGCCAAATTATTAAAATAATATCATCCACTCACCAATTGATAAATGGTTAAAGTAAATTAACAGTCAGTTTTCAGAAAAAGAAATCAAAACTACCTATAGTGATGTAAAAATGCTCTATATCACTATTGACAAAAGGAATTGAAATTCAAACCACTCTGAAGTAGCACATCATGCCTATCAGATTTGCTAACATGACTAAGGTTGACATAGCCAGTAAGTTGTCTGAGGGTAGATTTGAACTCAAACTCTACCTCTGCAACACCTCAATTATAATTTAAATAATGGAAATGAGTGAGATAATCAAAGGAAAGAATATAGAAACACTGTAGCCTAAATGCTTATATTTAGAAGGAAGAGAAATTAATGACACTGAAAGAGATAGAAGAAAGAACAGTTAGAGATATAAAAGCACAACTAGGTGAATCCCATGCCACAAAAAGAACAGGATAACATTTTTAAAAAGAACAAATAGTTCATGATGCCAAATCTTCCAGAGAATCTAAGAAAGATGAGGACTGGAAAAGGGCTATTAAGTTAGAAATTATGTCTTTGTTGTAGGGGACCTTTGTGAGGGTATTTGGTGAAGGTATGTATCTATTCCAGATTGCAAGGGGTTAAAGCATGAGGTAAAGGGCAAGGATTTAAAGGCAATAAGTGTAAACCAAAACAATAGCATTTATTCAATGAAAGAATAAAATAGTCACTTCTGTGGCAGCAAAGATATATGAATATGACCCCACACTAATGACAAACTGGGTGAAAATGGCAGTGATACCTAAGAAAACCCATCAGTACATCTTAGCACATCCCTGGTGAGACTCTAAAGTTCATGCTAAGATTTTTGCAGTTCCTCCTCCCCTCCAATCCTCTAAGGGAAGTACTGAAAGATAAAATCAACAATACAGCACAGTTCACGATTCTCCCAAAGTCATTAAAATATTGAATTGTTTACTTCTGTGTCTTGTGTCCTTTACCAAGCTTTCACTTCATACTTCAGTGTGTATGATTCCAGTTCTTAAAAGTAAGTTGAATATTTTTTTAAATGAAAATAAGCTCATCATCTTTGAAAGGGACTATAGTGTCTCCTGCCTGGAATACACAGCACTGATATTCAAGCATCTTTGAATATACCAAAAGGCATATAAATGTGCATTCATTTGTGTCACTTCATGGTTCAGCTAAAATGGTTCCCAAAGCACTCTGAAATGGCTCAAGGGATGCTGTTCTTAGTCTATCCTCCAAAACACCTGCTCATTTTTGTCAAAACAGAGGGTGTTGTATAAGTCAGTATGTTCTAAGGCAGGAATCAACAGCAATCAACAAAAGAGCCTACCACAGCCCTAAATATAGGCTATATAATTAATCTCAAAACCTTTACTGACCACTAAGATCTAGGGATAGGATGATGAAAGAGGTGGCAATATCATAATATATATATGAATATTTATAGAGATATTAATATTTAAGTATGCTCATGTATAGATACACATATATCTATACACATATACATATATAAATAAATATATTATATAAACAGAGGTACACACACGTATACATCTCTCTAAACATTTGTATATAAATGGAGAGAGAGACAGAGACAGAGAGGGACAAAGATAGAGACACAGAGAGAAAAGATATAAATTGTTTGGATGAAGGGTAGAATGTTTTTAAAGCATATCTTACTTCCATAGCTTACTGAGACATTTTTGCTCCCCATGTGGATCTTCTCTTTAAATTTCAAATTACATTTACTCAGGTGTGTGTATGTGTGTCGGTGTGTTGTGTGAGTGCATTTATGTGTGTGTTTATGTGTGTATATATGTTAATGTATTCCGTATGACTTAGGGCAGCTGGATGGCACAGTGTATAGAATGCCAGGCTGAGATCAGGAAGACCTGAGTTCAAATCAAGTTTCAGATACTTACTAGCTGTGTATCACTGGGCAAGTTATTTAACCCAGTTTCCTCCTCTGTAAAATGAGTTGGAGAAGGCAAACCACTCAAGCATCTTTGCTGAGAATACCCCAAGCGGGGTCATGAAAAGTTGGACACAGTTGAAACTAGTAAATATCAACGTTCCATATGACTTCCCCTCCACCTAATACATTGACATTGTGGTCAATTTCATTGCTGAAAGCAAAAGGAAGTTTTCTTAGTCATCTTCGTTATTATCTTCACTTGTTTTTATAAGGTATCAGAAGCTTCAGTCAGAGGTGGGGAACTTGTGGCTTCAAGCCACATGTGGTCTTCTAGGTCCTTGGGTGCGGCCTTTCAATTGAGTCCAAGTTTTACAGAACAAATCATTTTATTAAGGGGATTTGTTCTGTGAAGTTTGGATTCACTCAAAGGACCACACTTGAGGACCTAGAGGGCCACGTGTGGCCTCTAGGCCACAGGTTCCCCACCCCTGGCTAGAACCTTATGTGGTTCACTGGATAGCTACCATATACTTCTAGCACAATCAAGAAAACAGAGCAGTGGAGCTATAAGAGAAAAAAGGTACAGCTGCTGTTAGCAACCCTTATGAAAAACTGAGCTTGTCTTTTATTGAGGCTGCCTGTAAGCAGATTTTCAAAAAACAAATAACTTAGGTTTATATTCCTTAAAGTGACCCTTATATTAGGTTAGCACAGTCTTATGTTTTGACAAGATCACACCCACAGAGCTAATGGGAGTGCTTTGAGGTGATTTTGAGTAATGCTCTTCTGGAAGATCTGGTTACCTGGGGGAAACTCGTATGGTTTCACTAGTATTTTCCACTCTCTCATGTGTAGTTCCTTAGGGGAAATCTTTTACACTGGACTATGCTTTAAAGTGCTTTAGTGAGTACAACCAACGGCTTGGGAAATGATGACACTGTACCATGAAGGCAATGACAAATATGTCTTTAACAATACCTTCTGAGCCTTTCACTAGCACCAGAGGTCATGGATTCCTTGTAATCAGAAGTTAAGAGACTACAGGAGCTAAAGGAAATGATGCCGCAGACACTGGCAGCAGTGCTCTGGAGTATACCCCCAATTTAGTGATGTGATGTTGGGAGTGATAATATGAGCAGCACTTATGAGGGAAGGGATTTGGAGGAGCAACAGAATTCCTTTTCAAGTCATAATCCTCAAATTCTTGGGCCTTATAATAAAAATAATTTATAGTCATTATTATTATTATTATTACTATTATGACTTTGGCTAAAACTCACTCAATTAAATAAAAGTATTTATGGTTGTGGGTATATGTATATGTATGTGTGTATGAAGTACAGTGAAATAAATAAGCATTTATTATGAGCTTCCTGATTGTGAGGCATAAAGTCAGAGACAGACAAGACAGAAAGAGAAACTAAGAGATAGACACAGAGACACAGAGAAAAGGAGATAGACAAAATGAAAGAAACGGGAAGAGGGGGAGAGAATTGTTATTGCTTTTTTTCTGTCTACTGAAGAGATGATTGAAAAAACATTGACCAAAAAGTCTTAATTTTTTCTTTCTTCCTTCATGATATTTCTAGTATCATCAGATCTTGCATACTTTCTATACTCTATAGTCTAATGCCCATGGTCTTTTTATAGATAGAATCTCAGAAGCCGTCTAGGAGCCAATACCTAAACAAACTTCCCCTTACAAATGGCCATCAAAGCTTTGCTTGAAGACTTCCATTTCCAGAGAACACACTATCATCCAAGTTAACAGTCATTTAAAAAGTAGCTTTTTTATTGTTAACAGGTAGGACCTTTTTTATTGAAAATTAGCATGACTTAAAAAAATGCATACCAAAGAAAAGGCACAAATTTTACTGCCTACCATTAGGAACTTAACTGCTTATCTATCTTTGGGGTTATTATAATTATCTTTTAGTTACCTTTAGTTGGGGTGGAGGGGATGCAATACACTCACACACTCACACACACACACACACACACACATTCAGCTTCCATCAAAGGAATAACTTTTAAAGAATAAAAGGGAACAACAATGAATGAGAACTGGCAAAGCAGCAGAAATTCAGAAAAATTAATCTAGGCTCCAGCTGTCAAGGTGAGTTAAGAAATAAGAAGAGAGGAATAAAATGGAACAAGATTACATTAGAAATAATAAGAAGGACATAAGAAACATACAAGTTTCTGATTGTCTCACTTTTTTTTCTATCTTTTCCCATATTCAGTCTCATTTTAGTGGAAAAATGCCTGAAATTAAAGATTATTTATGTAAATAAACATAGTAGTAGACATCTTAATGAGCTGAAGGGATTTATATGCAGAACTTGAAATGTGAAGTGGAATTTTAGAGTGCACCAACATTACTGATTTAATAAACAATGCTAAGGCCTTGTGGTACAAGAGAAAGTGTGCTGCACTTAGAGTAAAGTCATCTGAGCTTGGGACAACTGGGAAATCACTTGTCCACTCTCAGCTTCAGTATATTCATCTGTAAACTAAAGATACTAATACCTACATGAGCATCCTAACAGTGTAATTGTAGAAAAGATGGTTTAAACCTAGAGGCAGCTATATGGTGCAATGGACAGTGCACTAGGCCTTTGATATTTCTTTAGCTATGTAACCCTGGGCAAATTACTTAACCTCCATCTGCTCAAATAATAAAGTGGGCATAGTAATAGCACCTACCTCACTAGGTTATTAAGAGTATCAAATGAGATAATATTTGTAAAAGGACTAGCATAGTGCCTGGCAAATAGTAGGTGAATAATAAATATTTATTTCTTCCTTAAAATGTTTTTTATAAAAAGACCATTTAGCTATCCATAAAGTGAAATATAGATCAAATTCTGCACTGATATATGGAGAAAGAGCATTTTGGATTTTCCTCTTATTTAATGGATAGTAGCATGTAATTAATGGGCTTAACAGGCTCTCCAGAGCATGAAAAGGAAATGCATCACCTTATGTTTTTGTGGAAATCTACCTTTTGGCATAAAGTAATTGTGTGGAGGAGGAGGAGGGAGAATTGTGACTTACATGTAATCTTCTGTATCTTAAACTTTTAGCACCTAGGGAGAAAATACTTTAAGGAGAGCAGGGGAATAAGTAGGAGGTCAAGGTTGCCTATAAAGTCTTCTATTTAAAGATGTATTGAAGGAATTGAGATGTTTAAAGTAGTGAAGAGAAGATGGGAAGAGAGGAAGCAGATAAGAGCATGATAGTTATCTTATAGTATTTGAAAGGCTGTCATGTGGAAGAATGATCATCTGTCAGGTATATTTTAATATAGATTCCTTTAATATGTGAGATGCACTAGACGGCTGCCAAGATTCCTTCCAACCCTCAAATTCTGTGTTTTTGATTAAAGATTGTTCTCTTTGGCTATGGAGGGCAACCCTAAGAACAATGGCTGGAAAATAAAGAGAGCAGATTTGTCTGGATAAATGTAGAAAAATAAAAAGCAAAAATCTTTAAAACAATAGGTGTCAGTCAAAAGTGGAGTGAGCTACTGTGAGAGATTCTGGATTTCTCCCCTTTGGAGGTCTTTCACCAATAGGTAGACAAGCCTATAATGGGTATTTTGTAGAAGGAATTCCTGCTTAGATAAAGATTATACTAGATGATGCCTCAGGTCCCTTACAGTTCTGAGATCCTTTAAGTTTAAGAACAGGTTCTGTATAATGCTTTTGTTTTTAATTTATCCCAAATGCAAGGACTTTTAATTACTCCAAATCACAGGTTTTTTACCTTTTTTTATGGATCTCTTCTTAGAATAGTATTTTAAATGCATAAAAATACACAGAATGCTAAAGGAAACCAATTGTATTGAAATATAATTAGACCATATTAAAAATCCTTGATCTGAAAACTGAGAGGCAATGTGCCATAGTGGACAGAGTGCTGGCTTCTGATTCAGGAAAATCTGTGTTTTTGTCTCTCCTCTGACACATATTTAATGTGTGACCCTCAGTAAGTAACACCTCTCAATGTTCCAAGCAACTAAGACAACAGTTTGAAAAGATACTACTTCCATTAGTACTTCAATTAATGCAAGGGATTGTTTCAATCAGGAGTTCTTTTAACTGGTGAAATAAAAGGTATACTCCCTATACCTATAACATTGCTGTGCGGTTGTCTCAGTCGTGTTTGAATTATCATGGCCTGTTTGGGGTTTTCTTGGCAAAGATACTGGAGTGATTTGCCATTTCCTTCTCTAGCTCACTTTATAGATGAGGAAGCTGAGGCAAACAGAGTTAAGTGACTTGCCTAGGGTCGCACAGCTAGTAAGTGTCTGAGGCTGGATTTGCAGTCACAAAGATGAGTCTTCCTGACTCCTTTGTGCTACCTAGCTGCCTCCACCTATAATATTAAATAAAGGTTGTTTGGAAAATGGTATTCTTTGTGTATTTTCATAGTTCCCACATGTATTAATGTGGTAGTTAATATCACCAGGTTATAGAGTATGAATCAGATCTAAACCTAATCTCTAACTTAAAGTGAAATTGCTTTCTCTCTCTGTATATATATATATATACATATATATATATACATATATATATAATATGTACATTTACATATATAAATATACATACACACATTACTGTCTGACCTAATAACTTCAGTGGCTCCCTATCACTTCTTAGATAAAATAAGAACTCCTCTGGCTTTTAAAATCCTCCATAAACTGGATCCAATCTATCATTTCAACCCTGTTATATAATGGTTCCTTAATCTCACTCTATCAACTAGCCAAATTGTCTTCTTCGTTCTTTATACCTGACACACCACCTCTGATGTCAGTGCTTTTGCCCTGGCTGTCCCCATCTCTAGAATGCATAATCTCCTGACATTTTCCTTATAGAACTTCTAACTTCCCTCAAGACATAGTCTAAGCCCACCTTTTAAATAAAGTCTCCCCTGATCCCGCTAACTGCTAGTGCATTTCTCTCCTAAATAGACTGTACTAAATGACCTGTATTTATTTGTGCTTATTAACATCTATTTATTCAAGATATATAAATATATGTATATGTGTGTATATATGTATGTATATACATGTATATGTATATATGTATATGTGTATATATGTGTGTATACACATATATACACTTGCCAACTCCCTGGAGTGTAAGCACCTTAAGAACAGAGATAGTTTCATTTTCTTTCTTTGTATCCCTAGTGTCCAGCACTGATATTTAGCAAGTCTTCTAAAATGTTGGTTGTTATTTCAGATTGGCAGTGTGCTGGCACTCAGTCAATGTATGTCTATGCTAATATATCTTTTCATTTAATTATTTTCTGAAAATGTCACAATAATTCTGTCAGTTTTCAAAAGAACATATTTTAGATCAGTTGTGGATTTAATTTGCTAGCATATTGATATAACATAATGTATCAATATGAAAAGGGATTAAAATACATTTTTAGAGAAAAAATACCCTTACTAGAATTTTCAGCTGGAAAGAACCATAGAAATCATCTTACCCAATGCTCTCATTTTGCCAGTAAGAAAATAGGTTCAGTGATTTGTTAAAGTCTCACAGTTGTAGTTAACAAAGTCAAGGTTCAAAGCTAGATACTTTGAAAGCTAGCATTTATATAATAATGTGTGGTGTAAACCATACAGCACTTGACATGTGTGATATCTATTTCCAGGGCTCATAGCACACTGTAGCTGTCTCATAAACTGGTGTCCTATCCTATTATTTTTACAAAGGACTAATTATGAAAGGCATTTTACCTTTGCAGTAATATATGATTTGCTCAAATATGGATTAATTGACATATCTTTCTTGCCAATTCTAGTTTACATGACAATGCGGAAAAAGTGACTTTTACAAATCCTGTCAACTCATTGTCAAAAAGAATTAATCCTTTTATGAGATGATAACATACCTACTTTGTACCTAAGTAACATATAAAAAGCCAATTTATATGTTTATTCTGTGAACTAATCTTTTTTTTTCAATAAAAATGAATGCTACCTTTTGAGTAAATGGTCCTTAATGAGAAAACTTAACCACTTCTGTAACTTTGAAAATAATGATGCAGGATTTTCCCTTAGCAAAAAGATATTCTTTTGGGCTCCTCATACGGTGAAAACAGAATAGAGATGCTGACTAGATAACAATAATAATCCTATTCACTGACTCATCTTGATGTAAAGATGGCTCTGGGTTCTCAAAAGCTGGACAAAAGAGTAGAAACTCAGGAAGTCAGCTTCTGAGTATGGGCTCAGTGACAGATAATGTATACTGAAAGCACACTCACCTTGCCAAGTATAGAGAGGCTCAGTACCACAGTTTGATTACTAAATGATGAAAAGATTGACCATCTTGACTCATCCAGTAGAAAAACATGCAAAATAATCCTGATTCTGTGGCAAGTGATGCCTCAGTAGATAGAAGATTGAGCCAAGATTCAGAAAGAACAGAGTTCAAATCCGGTCTCATACCCTTGTATGTTGTATGATTCTGGGCAAGTCACTTAGCCTCTCTTGACCTTAATTTCCTGACCTGTGGGTTCTTGTTGTTTAGTCATTTCAACTGTATTCAACTCTTCCTGACCTAATTTGGGGTTTTCTTAGCAAAAATACTAGAATGGTTTGCCATTTCCTTCTTTAGCTCATTTTACAGATGAGAAAACTTAGGCAAACAGGGTAGATTGATTTTCCCAGGGTCACAGAGTTAGGAAGTGTCTGAGGCCAGATTTTTACTTAGGAAGATGAGTCTTCCTGACTTCAGGCCCAGCATTCTATCCACTGTACCACCTAATTAACCAAATGAAGACAATAATAACACCTACCTTACAGGATTGTTGTGAGGATAAATTGAGATAATATTTGTAAGATGTATTTAGCACAATTCCCGATACATAGCAGGAATTATACAAATGCTTATTGTCTTCCCTCCCCCTTCCCTTTATTTCTAGTGTCCTCTTCATGCTTCCAGAGTTGTAGTACTCAAATGGGAAAAAACGGGTACATAAGTCCTAAGAATAAATTTTTAGACCACCTACAAACATGAATATAAAAGTCCATACATTTATTGGACTATCTCCAACCTTTCTAGCCACCTCTTGAATAGCTTCCTGGCCAATTACCTCACTGCCCACCTCAGACACCTTGCCAAGGAATGATTGCTGCTATGGTATTCTGCTGTATTTTATCAGTGACTGTTACGGATTTCAATTTCAAAAATCCTCTAGTCAGTATGCTTCACTCCTTGCTCCCTGGACATCTAGGCCACTGTCTTGCCAACAGCTTCAAGTACCTTTTTTTCCCTACCCTGCTCACTCTCCAATTGTAAAACTATGAACCATGATCAAAAACAAATCTGCCATTATTGCTGATAACATCTATGTTGATCTACTCCCCAAAAGAACCATTCACTATCCCAGTAATTTCCCATACTGAAGGGCCAGTCCAACTAGTTGTTTTTGCATGGTATATATAATATAAGACCCTTGATGGTGAATAACATCAATCTTTTTGTATTTGTATCCCTAGTGCTTAGGGCATGTAGTAAGTGTTTCAGATATATCATTCATTCAATAATCATTGAGTAAATACACAGATGGAAAAATTGAACTCTATCCATCTTCACATTTTTCCTCACAAATGGTACTGATGCTTATAAAGGAGTAGTAAGAACTTTTCATGGGATCACTTAATAGAGTTGATTTCACTATGCATGTAAACACAGTAAGAAAATTGTTCTTGCTTTATATATGATGAAAAAATGACTACTAGGAAGATGACTGCTATTTATATGTCTATATCTGTTCAGGGAAAAAAAAGTAGAGTAATTCTTTGGAAAATTGTACAAGATTTCACAAAATGCGTAAATATGTCCTGATACATGGTGACTTCAATAAAAAGGTAGGCACAGGGAAGAAAAGGGTAAAAAATAAACTGAAAAACATAATTTTCCATTAAGAAATGTAAGAAAGCAAAGGCTTAAAGGCAATTCATAACCCTTACAACTGAACATCAGTAATATTTCTTTTTAAAACTTAGTGGGAAGGTATTAGACATGGAGAGTACAAAGAACATCACACACACAAACACACACACAAACACAAACAATTGCTACATGTTTTGCAGAGAGGAAATAATTAATTAATAACATGGGACCCATTGCAGAATGGTTTATCTTTATTCAGTCAAGTGCTTTATTGTTTAGTGTAATGTTCAAAATCAATGACAAATTGAAGAAAATATAAAGGTGAAAAGACACTGTATATGAGGACAACAATTCCAAATCGAACGGTTTATGTAAGCTGTCAAATAGGAAAAATAAAAAGGAGAAAGGAAACAAGCTTAAAGATACCAACTTTATTACTATTTCTTAGAAAAACTTAATGCAAAAAATTGCCATAGTAAAGAGGTTGAAGTTACCCAGAAAGTGTCTTTTCTTGCAAATACTTAGTTTCCATGTCAATCCAAATGAAGCAGCCAAGGACAGTATAAGATTAATAATTAATAGCTATCTAGAATTTATATAGTGCTTTGAGGTTTACAAACTACTTTAAAAATATTGTATCATTTTATCTTCACAACTACCCTGGAAGGTTGTCTTTGTTAAGTTGTTTCAGTTTTGTTTAACTCTTCACGACCCCAGTTGGAGTTCTCTTAGCAAAGATACTGGCATGGTTTGCCATTTCCTTCTCTAGCTCATTTTACAGATGAGGTATCTGAGGCAAACAGGGTTAAGTGACTTACCTAGGGTCATACAACTAGTAAGTGTCTGAGGCTACATTTGAACTCAAGTCTTCCTGAGTCCAGTTGCAGTGCTCTCCCCACTGTGCCACTTAGCTGCCTAAAAACCTCTTCATACAGAGAGAGACAGTAGGATATTATGAACAATACCATTAAAAAAAACAATGGAAAAAAAAGTAAGCTGTCAAAGAGGTTGGCATGTCACCTATCTAAATCAGATAACTGCAGTCTTTGATTATGGAACTAGAATTACTTGATGACAGGTGTGATATGAAACAAAGCCCTCAGAATTTCTGTGCTGATCTGTTCTTATCATTGAGAACAATGGAACCTCTACATTTAAAGTCTACCACTTCTAAAATAAGTGTAATATGGAAGCAAACAGAAAAAAAAAACCTTCAGGAAGATAAACTGGCAAAGAGCATTTGCACCAACCCAAATCGATGCATAGGTGTTGTTTATGTATCCATAGGGATATCTAGTTCTTCTGTGTATATCTCCAGAGTGTAGTACGGTGTTTGGCACATAGTATACACTTGATTTTTTTTTTCATTAAAAAAGGAGAAATTAAAACAAAACTGTGAAGAAGCTATATAATTACATGTATATATGTAACTTTACATATAATTTATATATAATTTTATATAAAATATGTATAATATATAATATTATATATATATATAATTTTACAGACAGAAAGAAAGTGTATTACAAAGAGGAGAAAACCAAATGAATTCACCTAAGTTTTCTAGGTGACTACTATGTTCAAAAACTATATGAGATGGTAATGATACTAAAAAAAAATACTTTCCCTGCCCCCAAGAGCTTACTTTCAATTGGGGGAAAATTCCAAAAGATAGTAAAAAGATGGCTATTCTCTTAGAAGTGATAAATAAAGAAGATGCTTTTATTGAGCACCCAAAGGCAATGAAAAATACCTTTTCATGGGACATTTTATCTCATATTTCAGTGTTCATGAACCTCCATTTTAGGAAAAATGTCCAGGCCAGTCATGCCATCATTCATTTCACCTGACTCTCTGACACCTTTACCTCCCACTCCCACCCTCTCAGCTCCCTTTTATGTATAATCTTACCCAGAAGAACATAAGCTTCTTACAGTCAGGAGATCTCTTTCTTTCTGCTTGTATTTGTGTTGCCAGAACTTAGTTTTGTATCTGGTATATGGTAAGTATTTAATAAGTACTTGTGACTTGACTTCACTCATGAATAAGACCAAAAGAGTATAGAAACCACCTCAGCCAAAAAACATAGGTTCTCAGTTCCAAGCAAGGGAATATGGTGAAATCCATACCAAAGAATAACCCTTAATAGATGGTGAGGGTCACATGATAATCCTGTTTGCCAATGGTATTAGAATGACATCAAGTCCTGGAATATTTCAGAACCTAATAAAAAAATTGTAATTCTGAAGAGTTTGGCTTGGCTAGCCACATAGGAAAAAATAAGTGGATAAAGAGTGTGTTATAGAGATTATGATATTCAAGTGGATGGAAAAAGGATTGTTCCATTAACACTATATCTTGGACAGAAACTGTGAATGGTCAGTAAACTTGGCCCTGGATTAAAGAAGCAAAGGAGACCAGATTGGATTGCCATTGAGATGTTGTTGTTGTTCAGTCATTTCTGTAATGTCTACCTTTCCATGATTCCATTTGGGATTTCTTGGCAAAGATACTGGAGTGCTATGTCATTTCCTTCTCCTGCTCAATTTTTCTGTTTTTACAGACAAGAAACTGAGGCAAACAGGGTTAAGCGACTTGCTCAGGCTCACATAGCTAATATTTATCTAAGACTGGATTTGAATTTTGAAAGATGAGTCTTCTTGACTTTAGGCTTGATACTCTATCCATTGCACCACCTAGCTGCCCATTGAGAAATTATCAGGGACATATAATTATCCCAAACTTCTCTTTGAAGCAAAGATCCATCTTTTTAACATCTATATCTTTTAGGTGATATTATAAAGTTACAAGTCATTGAATTGTATAGTTTTATTTAGGGGAAATTTATTGCTCTATGTCACCCAAAGATGAATGGGTGACAGGCATGAGAAGTTTGCCCCATGTCACTAGTGAGAAGTTGTGAAGTCAAAGTAGAATAAAGGATGCCATCATTGAAAGATAGGACTAGAAAAAGAGAGGAAGCAGAGAATGAACATTTGTAAAGTACCTACTATGTGCCATGTTCCATGCTAAGTATTTTACAAATATTAACTCATTTAATCCTCATAGGAAACCTGTGAGGTAAATGCTATTATTACTTCCTTGTCATTGTTGAGGAATATGAGGCAGATAGAGGTTAAGTGACTTGTCCAGGGTCATATAGCTTATAAGTGTCAGAGGCCAGATTTGAACTCAGGTCTATCCTGTCCCCAATCCTAGAGTTTTATCCACTGTACCACCTAGCTATGGATAAGCCAGGTAAAAAAGAGTGAAATGATATCTCAGTGGTAGTCTGTGATCCACAGTCTAATTTATTGGAAGCAGCTTTAAATCATTCTGCATTAATTCTTTTGAGGCAAAAATGTCATCAAATGGGTAAGAGTATTTGAGGCCAAAAGACAAAGTCTGACTATGAAGTCATGAGACTACTTTTCTTCTGTGTCTTATGTGACTTGTTTTTCTTTAGAGGCAATTCCAAAACATTCTGAGCATGATAACATCACTGGGATACACCTATAGCCTCACATATTATTAACTTTGAAGGACTGCACTCATTAGGTGTAGGCGTTTTAAAGTTTTTATTAAGAGAATTTTATTATTATTTTAGGAACACTATGCTAGGTGATGTTTGAGATTACAAAGTCATGTAAGACATAGTTAAATCAATCCTAAATAGATTTAACATTAAAGATTTTATTAGTTTAATGTAGCTAAGATTCAATGACCTCAAGTCAACTGCAGTTTATTAGTAGAACAAAAAAGACCATCACATTTTAAACAATTGTAGGAAAAATATAACCAAATGTTAAATTGTGCAGCATAGGTCAAATGCTTTTTTAAATCTATGGGCAAGAGAGAAATAAATGTGTGGTAAAACTTTGAAAGGAAATATTATGGAAAAGAGGAAAGTAGTTATATCTTAAAATGTAGATAGAATTTTGCACAGGAACAAGAGGAGTGGGGAGTGGCATCCAAGGAAAGGTAATATTATGAGGCTCAAATTAAATAATACATATTACTTCATTTAAAACTGGACTCCATGGAAACTAGCCAAGTATGATCATGTTTTCATGTCCTTTTTTGAGTCCCCTCATTAATTGATTTGTACATCATTGTTTTCATCTGTAATTCATGTCATCTCTACCCCAACTTCACCTCCACATTCCCCCACCTTTTGAAAATGTGTTTGTCCTTGAACATCTTTTAACTGAATTTCCTATAAACACATCAAATTCAATAGATGCAAAAAAGAACTATATTTGTCCCTAAAACCTACTTCTCTTCTAAACTTCCTTATTTTTTTCAAACGTACCACTGTCCTTCTAATCACTCAGATTAACAGCCTCAGAATCATCCTGAATTTCTCACTCTCCATCACAGTACTTCTCCAATTAGACGTCAAGTCTTCTTGTTTCTATCTCCAGAACATCTTTCCTATCTATCTTTTATTTCATTCACATTACTACCACTATTGTTTAGGCCCTCATAATCTCTCATGTGGACTATTTTTTTTTTCCATTTAGACAGCACTTTACAACTCACAGAACAGGTTCTTCACAATAATCCTGGGATATAGGTAGGGGAAGTGTTATTTACAGATGTAGAAACTGAGGCTCAGACAAACCACAAAGCATATTATTCAGGTTTGGGTGCTCCACCTCATTCTGCTTGACAACAGAGGGCTGAACTAGGACCAAATGGAGAATAACAATAGCAGCATCTAGCATTTACATAGCACTTTGAGGTTTGCAAAGGGCTTTGTACATAGCAACTCATTTGAGTCTCATAACACTGTAAGGTAGGTGCTATTATTGTCTCCATTTTACAGATGAGGAAACTGAGGGTCAGAGAAGTTAAGTGGCTTGGTCAGGGTAAAAAACTAATGAGTATCAGAGGTAGGATTCTGGCCCAGGTCTTTTTGAATTCCAAGCCCAGTTCTGTCCTCTAAGCCAAGCTTCCTTGACAGGAGGGATTCCAAACTTAGAGTCTGTGAACTTTTTTTATATACATTTCAATATAATTGATTTCCTTTGTAATTCTATGTGTTTATTTTATGCCTTTAAAACCACAATTCTGAAAAGGGTCCATAGGTTTCACAAAGGTTAAAAGAGAGAGAGAGAAAAGAGAAATCCTATCATAGGAAATTTACAGGAGAAAAGACTAGCTCAACATCAGAAAGAATTTATTAATCAGAACTGTCAAACAACTCAGTGGGCTGCCTTGGGAAGTAGTGAGCTTCCCATCATTGGAGGTGTTCAAATAGAGTCTGGAGCACCATTTGTTGATGATAACACAGAGGAGATTCCTACATCAGGGACCTCTGAGGTTCCTATGAATCTAAGATTCTAAGTTATGATAAACTGTGCCAAGAAAATGACATCCCTGGTGTCCTTCTCTTCTCCCCTCCCCCAAGCCACTTCAGATCTGGCCCTTTATGTGCTCTGCCTCTGCCTCTTCCCCTTCAACCCTTGGCTGCTGCCAGCAAGATGCATCCAGCTTAGAATGAGGACGACCACCAAGAGTCCAAGCCTCATAGTCACTTTCCAGCTCCTGTACCCCTGGAAGGCAGCGTGGTTTGGGGGCACCTGGCTCCAGCTAGTGGCTGCAGAGCTGGGTCAGCAAGGTGGGTCACAGGGCTGGACCATAGCTCACACCTACCGTAATCTCAGTGGGTGATGGAAGTGGGCAGGGAAGGCCCAGCTCTGCTGTCAGCCCCATAGGGAATTCAGAAGTCTCTTCCTCACCTCGGAGGCTGGGGGGAGAGGTGGGAAGAGGGGCATCTTCCCATCTGGGAACAGCTGCTTTATACCTTCTGCTGGGACATTAAGGCACAGTCACACCAATCTGAAAGTGTTGCGATCCCCCAAATCCTACTATGCTTAGGCCCCAGCTGTCCTTTTCCATCTGATGCAGTTCTGAAGGCAGAGACAAGGGCCCCGGCAGGGGCCGGGAGGGGGCGAGGGGCGCTGCCAGTCAGCCCCCTGTGCCCGGCCTCCTGCACCAGCTCTCCTCCCTTTGCTAGGCTCAGCTCCTCCCGCTCCCAAATAGCTCAGTCTCCACAATCCTGTGACAATAAAAATGGCTCAAGGGACATAGTTTCTGGGTAATTTAATTATTTTATTAATAATGCCAGCAGATTATTAATAAAAGGATAGGCATTTGGCTATCTCTCTTAGACCAAAGATAATCATGGTGGTGGCCCTTGTTCACAGTTTATACAACCTTCAAAGCAATAAGGGGCTGTTGGTGACATCATGTCCCCCTCAGAGAGAAAAAAATTATCTCCACTCTGACCACCAGCACTCTTGGGTTATCTAGACAAAAAGATCTGTCTCCACCCATTTGAGGAGAACACAATGGGCTTCCCCACCCTAGATTAAATTTCTTAAAAGGTTGGGTGTGGTCTGACCAAGATCTAGGAGAGTTCATTCAATCTCATTATCTGTAATGTCCTTTCAAAAAAAAACTGAACTTTTTAAAAATGAGGAACTTAGAAAAAGGGGAGACTTCTGAAACTCCCTAATATATTGGTTATTAATAATCATTCTCTCAATCCTCAATAAGTTTCTTTGCATCATGATTCTCCTTCCCCATCCATCCTTAACATGACTATTAAAGTGATATTCCTATACCGCATCTCTGATCACTCCCTTGATGAATAAACTCCAGTGGTTCCCTATTACTTCTAGTATCTAGCAGGAACTCCTGTTTGGCACTTAAACCTCTGAACTTAATTCCAACATAAGTTTGTACATTTAACAGATATCACTCCCTTTTGTGCTTTCTTTGATCCAGCCAAACTTGTTTTTTGTTCCTGACCTACAATCCACCATGTTAGTCTTTATGCCTTGGCACAGGCCTGAAATGAACTCCATCTTCACTTTTCCCTTTTAGAATCTCAATTGTGCTTCAAACCTCT
Source organism: Vombatus ursinus (assembly GCF_900497805.2). NCBI lineage: Eukaryota > Metazoa > Chordata > Mammalia > Diprotodontia > Vombatidae > Vombatus > Vombatus ursinus. Next base: position 31,070,038 of record NW_020954590.1, on the reverse strand, counting down.
GCTCAAACACAACATCCTCTAGTAGGCCTTTCCTGATCATACATCTTCCCAAATGCTAGAACCTCCAATCCAAAATACAGTTGTATTGATTTTGTATATATTCTTTACATATGCCCTTGTCTCCTCGATAGAATTTGATGCTTCTTGAAAGCAGGATTATTGCATTTTTGTCTTTGTGTCCTCAATACATACCATTATGTAGCTTAATAAATGCTTATTGGTGGATTGATTGACCGATTCATCCATTAAGGGTCAGATTAAATGACAGTTTCATGAAGTTTTCTCTGTTCATTGCCCCAATATGGATGTGATCTCTTTTTTGGTGGGGATTTCCTACACTATTTTCCTAATGTTCTGCCTATGACACCTAGCAGATCCTATCTAGTACAGAGGTTCTTAACCTGCAGTGTTAAGAACTTATTTTATTTGCTTTATTATTTTGATAACTTTATTTTGATATAATTGGCTTCACTTTTAGTCCTATGTATTTTATCTTATGCATTTAAAAACTTTATTCTGAGAAGGGATCAAAAGCTTCTCCAGGCCAGACCACCTAAGGAATTCAGGACACTAAAAGGTTAAAAATCTCTGATCTAGAATGATTATTTAAACATAAGTTTTGTCCCTTCTATTATATTTTAGCTGCCTGAGTAAGAAATCCTGTCATTCTCTCATTTATAGGTTCCTGACAAAGCCTTAAGATAGAGATTTATACATTGTAGACATTTAGTATCTGCATTGGGAACAATGCTATACAGAAATAACATGTCATTATGATAAAAGTATCATATATTCTGTCTATATGTTCTCCTATGCCAAAGTTTTGCCTTTTAATTGAGTATTTGCACCCATAGAGGACTCATTCATAGTGTTTATGCCAGAAAAAAAGGAGAACAGTTGCCAAACTGATTATTACTGGGCCCTACCTCCGGTCATCCCATTCCTTGTATCTCTCTAGGGACAGACACAGGGCCATACCTTACCTAAATCTTTTCCATCCTTGGCTCTCAGGAAATTCATACAAGCATGATCCGAGCAATATAAATTCCCCCTCCCCATGTTAGGATGAGAATACCCAAGGCATGTATATGATGATCTACTTCCTCCCAATGACAGAGAGAGAATTAGGTCAAATAGGCCCTAAATAGACTTAAACTTTAAATATTTTATTGGGCTAATATAGTCAGGATTTAAATAGCATTGGCAAGCTGGAATTCTATAAATGTTGATGCGAGAAAAATTGAAATAGGAAGGCAAATTTATTTAACTAGTCCAGGATAATACCTAGTTATTTTGAGTGTACTCAATCTGAATGTGCCTAGAGTCTTGGTCCACATGGAACTTGGTGAACAATAGACTTATAGACTCATTCCCCAAAGCACACTTAATGCTGAGCCATGTATATTGTTTTCTCTATGTTCAATCAGTGTAATCATTTCTATGGCTATCAATACCGTATTTCTTTGTCTGCTGTGCCATGGAAGTGAACTTAATATGTGATTAAATGGAAGCATCATCTCTATCAAGGTTTCAAATTTTAACATGTGAAAAAAAAAGGTAATACATTCTTATTCTAGCCCAAAGGTTCTGTCTTTTTCTGAGGGGTAAAATAATGCCCTTTCCTCACCTCAGGTGTTTCTGTTAATGACTTGCAAATGTTGGCATTTATGCATGAGCAGGAGCTACTTTTCAAAGTAGGATATAACTGAATTTAAGCTTTTCTTTTTGACCTTTAAACATCTTCCTGGTCTTGCCTCACTTATCTATCTTACTTGTTGTATTCCTGAACTCCCCCTCACCTTCTTAGATCATTGAGTCATGGCCTCAGGGTTACCTACTTCCAGCAAAGATCCCTGGGTATTAAAGACTCTACTGTTATGGATCACGGCTTCAGAACTTGTTCCTGCAGAAAATTAGAAATAATAAATCAGTTGTACAATTTCATTTTTTAAACTTTCACAATTTAGTCTTTATTCTTTCTAAGGTAATGATCTGGATATTATCTTTTTTATTCTATGTTTTAATGACATTCTTTCCCATAGAGAAATGAATTACATATTTCAGAATTCTAACATTTGCTTTAATCAAGAAAATTAAAAATGGTGAAAACAAATAGCATACAAATATAATGATCCATCCACATATTTCTTGCAAATCAATAAAACCACCAAAAATAAAAATACAGACTAAGAATTCCAGTAAAGATAGAAAAAAAAACTACAGTCAATCATCCACCTCTGACCTATTGTCTAAGTAGGTAAATTTTGAAGTGAAAGTTGAACTCTACAACACAAGGATTTAAAAAAAAAAACACTTATAATGAAGGAAAAATTGATTTTCTTTTTTAGTAATCAAAATGGACTTTACCCATAGAGGCAGCAGGAAAGAAAAGATAGAGCACTTAGCTTAGTCAGGAAAAAATGGTTTCAAATGTTGCTTTATCTGCTTACTAACCATTTGAACCTGGTATCTCACCTGTCTAGGATACATCTACTACATCATACACATGTTTGCTTCATAGGGAATGTGACAGGATGACAAGATCATAGCTTCTTCCATTAATCAAGGATTAACTGCCTCTTCTGAGACTGTTAAAATGAAGAAAATAAGGTAAATACAGAATCAGAATCATATTAGCCAATCAAAGCTATCAAAAATAAGAACCTGCTTTTTTAAAGTTTTAAAATAAATTTGGATTAATATCTTTTGTTTTTTTTTACTTCAGTTACATTTCCCACTATATCCCTCCATCGAACCCTCCCAGAGCACAATCTTTTACAATAAAGATGAAAAAAGAGTAGGAGAAAAAAAGTTCAGCAAACTAGCATATCAAAGAAGTCTCATGTCCCATTCAGTGTTTTTCACCCACGGTCCCTCAAATTTGCAAAGAAGCAGGGAGAGTTTTCTTATATTTTTCTCTTTGGGGGCAAACTTTTTCACTATAATTTTGTAGCATTCAGAGTTGATTGTTTTGCTGTTGTTTTCATTTATCTTTTTCTTCTATCACATGACTGATTCATTTTACTAGCTTTTGTAGGGGAAAGAAAAAAATGCTATTACCAATCCACAAGAGGCCTTTTTATTTTTTTTTAGGAATAAAATAATCCTTTTGAAATGTTTTAATTGAAGTAAACATTTAAGTTCACAACATTGGTTGAAATTTCCTTTTGCCTCAATTATACAAATAATTGACATAAATCCTTACCTTATCTTGCATATGTTATATAATATAATATATATATATATATACTCACACACATATATATACATATATATCACATATTTGTATACATATATGAATGCATATATGTATGTATGTGTATAAATATATATACATATGGATGTGTATATATATATAAATACATGAATATAGAGACCATTTATATGCATGTATATTTATATTTACATCAGTGTAATTCACAGGGCAATTGATCAGCCCTACCTCATTTCTCTTATGTACAGGTCTATAAGATAACCAGACTGAAGCAGGATTCAGATCAAATTGGAGATAAAATAAAAATTTCAGTTTAAGCTCTTTGTTTACTGATGATCTGCTTCTCCTTGAGTGGTCCCATATAAATCAAGTTGACTAATAAAACTTCATATCAATCATTTTATCAGTTGTCATTTGTTAAGGACTTAATATGTATCAGGGACTCTGTTAGACCCTAAGGACAGAAATACAAAGTCAAGCAATCCCTGCCACCAAAGAGCTTAGATGAGAGGTGGGGAGTAGAATGAGGAGAGGAGGAGGTATGCAATATAGCAAGTGTAGATAAAGATACCAACAAGATATATACAAAATATATATAAAGCATTTTTATGGGGGTGGGGGACACTAGTAGCTGGAAGGAAAGGCTTCATAAAGATCCTTCAGGACCCTAAGTCCTTATACAAGGAAAGTTTCATTCTTTGCTTCTGTGGATTGATATTTAATCAAATCTTCAGGCTATTCTCAGAAGAAAAAGGAAAGAAAAAGTCATTTTTCAGTTATTTCCAACTCTTCATGAGGGATTTAAGAAAGTGGTTACATAACTTTGCACAGAGTGAGAGGGATAGAGAGAGTGGTGGACAGGTAAAGAGAAGCTAGACTATTTCTTAGACTAGAAATAGAAAAAGCACACCAGGAAAACTGTTACTTAACCAATCAAGATATTATTTAAAAAATAACTTTTTCAGAAGAGACTACAAAACTTATCAACAAAAAGAATCTATAGACAGCATTGTTAAAAAAATAAATAAATAAAAGTTTATTTTTCTCATCCATTGCAAAAGAATATGGCTTCAACCTCTCTTCAATACATAGCTAAAGAATATGGTACAGGCTTCTCTCACTAGATTCCAGACCTTATCAGGAGATTTTTTTTTTCCATTTTCATGATGCTTTAAACTTATCTGATGGACACTGGAACTAAGTGTATAGGGATGTGGGATTGAAGAAGGCAATGACCACAAAGTCCTTGAGTTTTTGTTGCTTTCAGTCATTTTTCAGTCATGTCCTACTCTTCATGACCCCTTTCAGAGTTTTCTTGGCAAAGATACTGGAGTGGTTTGCCATTTTCTTCTCCAGCTCCTTTTGCAAATAAGGAAACTGAAGCAAACAGGGGTACATAACCTGCCCAGGGTCACATAGCTAGTAAATGTCTGAGACCAGATTTTAACTCAGAAAAGTGAGTCTTAACTCTAGGCCTGGCACACTAACCACTGCACCACCTAACTGCACAAAAGTCTTATAAGTAGAGGTGATTTTAGCCAGGGAGAATAACAGGCAGTAGTTTGAGATCAACTTGTAGATTACTTCTGATACTATAGGCTTTGCCCTAAATCCTCAAGAATATTTACTTTGTCTGTGAGATCATGCTAGGCAAAACTGACATCCAGATTCCATCACCCTTAATTCATCTCAAAACTATTATTTAAAAATGTTTCATGTAAAATAAAAATGCATTGCCTGGCTTCATTTCCAAAGGACCAAATTACTTTCATCAGTGACTCTGAAATAGTAAAAGAAAATATTCCAAGTTTTCTGCATTAATGTCTGGGAAAAAGAATTTGGTTAGAAGACCAAATATAGTTAGGTAATTTAAAAATGTTTTTATGTGTACTTTTAAACCTGATTTCTAAAACTAGCATGGTTTATTTTTTCTTATATTGTTTCAAATTAAAATAATTTTTAAAGGAATTTGGCTTCTTGATTAGAGAAATGGCAGTCTTAATGAATAAGAGCAAAATCATGCCAAATTAACCATCTGAATTACCACATTAATGTGATTTTTAAATGCCTACTACATTTTTTAAAGTTTTAAAATTTTTAAAATTTTTTAAAATTTCCACAGCTGCATAAGCATGTTTTAAGTACACATAACCAAGATGAACCACATATGACAGCATGTGCTAATTAGGATCTTCATCAAGTCCTACTAATTTTATAAAATCTACTCTGCACTAATTATTCACCTAATTTCAATAAGTGACTCATGAATTAACCAACAGCTTTTAAAAGTGTCTTTATAATACAATAATCAAAAACATTTATTGAGCATTTGCCTGATAGAACTTAGTTTATGGCAGCAAAACTAAAAAGTAATGGAATTATTCTGATACTTTAGTTTAAAGGTGCTGTTGTCCTCATGTGCTTCAAAACAGGAGAAAATTACTGTTATTTAGCTCTGCTATTTTTATTCTCACCTACCCAGCCTTTCTCAATGGAAATACCTCTCTGATTATGTTTAGGCAATATTATTAGCAAGTGCCAAAGAAATTTCTTTTGTGATTCAGTTTTGTATATTGGAGCAGCTTCCCTCTCCCCCTCAATGGATCCTTTGCTGTCCTTGAACTAAAGATACTGAATTATCTTCTCTCTTAACAAAAATGGAGAATTTTAGTACAGTAGGTATGACATTTGTCTCAAGCCCTGGCAAGAAGCTTTCACGTGGCAATATTACTAAGGGCTAAGCTATCGTCAAGATGACTAACAATCCACCTTGAGGTTATTCTAGCATGGCCAAAGTTATTTAAGGTGCAGGAAGCAGGATAGTAATATAATTATAGGCTCATATAACATTAGATTCATAATGAATCATGGATGCCATTTAATCTAACTTTCACATTTATACACTGGGAAGAGAATGAAGGTGGTGAAATAATTTCCTTGTGGTCACACAGCAGAACCTGATCTAAAACAAACACAAGTTATCTGGAATCTAGTTCAGTTGTCCACAGCTACACATAATGTGCAGTTCAGGCTGAATTCTTCTCTCCTCTATGCCAGTGTGTGGTTAATATCATATCTTGTCCCTAGATGAAATTATTGCATATGAGCACTAGAAATTCTGTTCTTTTATAGATTGATAATGATTAACTAGAATAAATATGTAGTATGTAAGTTCTAGGTTAATTCTCCCAATCCCTTATCTGACTGATAGGCCAGGTCTCCAGAAAAAAAACTAGCTACTTTTTCTCCAAGTGTTCTAGGAGTGACCCTTTGTGACTAAGGGGCTGGGGCAGGGGATGGCGGAGAACTGTGGGATGGTGTCTTTTTAGTATTACTGTTCAGGGATCCCATCCATTGTGCTTTCTTTAATATAAATCTCTAATTAAGATCACTCTAATTCATTTTAACCAATTAATATCAGTTGGCTTTTCCAAATGCATATTTGCTAAGTTATAGCAATAACTGAAGGACAATAATTACCCAAACTGGGAGCACACAGTTCTTAATCACCTTGGTCCACAGAAAGAGTAGATTCAAGTTTGGTTGCTGTCACAAAACATTTATCCCATCACTTCTAAGTGTGTCATAACCACAGGTTTCTTTACAACCTAGAGTAAGATAGTAGTTCTTGCCTTTCCCTTCATCAGAGAAGAGAGAGATTTTCTCAATAGAGTCTTTTGTAAATACTAGTTTCTGAGTCAGATGCTATTTAAGACTTTTTATCACCACCAGGTTAAGTTACTAACAGAATACAGTCAGAGAATACCTACTCAAGATATGAAGTAGGAAGGAAAGGAACTATACCATCATACACATCCAGAAGGAGGCTCACTAAACCTCCAAGAGGAAACTGCACATGCTTTAAAGACTGGGTCTTTACAGTACATTCCTCACCTTCACACATGTATCTGACTTACCAAGGCTCACCTGTAAAATATCAACACTTACTTCTCACCACAGAGACAGAAATTTTCTGTTGCTCAATATGAAAGATGAGTCTTATCCAACGTTTGTGGGATTAGTTCACTAATCTGTGGAACAATAACAAGTATGGTTGTCAATTTTATATATCTTGTATTTTTATGCAAATAGAAATTCTTAAATATGTTGTGCTTTTCTACAGTTTATGGAATGTTGTTTTTCCTCACTTCCATTCCCTAAAAAGACTTTTCTTGGAGGGAAAATGTCACGTTAAAGGATTTCTTCTGGAAAAATGAGGAGCAAAAGAAATCTAGTTTCCCTTACTCCTTCCACCCTTTCCTCTATAGATTTTTCTCTTCTGTCTCTTTAAGGACAGAATGAAAATCGACAACAACCTCTACAACACCTAAACAGCACCTTTAAATATTAACAAAATATTTTTCTTTCCCTGAGGTTCCCTCTTTGCACTAGAAAAAAAAAAACTCTTAAAAAGCCGTATTTTTTCTAATTCTTGAAAGTATTGTGTTATTTAAAACCTTCCCTAGATATTCCCTCAAGCTTCCATTAATAATAGTTTTCAATACTTAAAGAACCACACATAGGTATTTTTTTCCTTAACCAGCATTTTCAAATAGGAGAAAGAGAGAGAGAAAGAGAGAAAGAGACAGAGACAGAGAGACAGAGAGAAAGAGAGAGAGAGAGACAGAGAGAGAGAGACAGAGACAGAGACTTTTGGTTTGTAATGCTTTGGAAGCAAGGATCAAAATGAACTTGTTCCTATAATTTGTGTATAGCCTTTCTTAAAATAGTTTCTCAATCTACAGTCTTTCTTGTAACTACAGGTCATGTCTTTGGATTATCCATTGAATCTATAAGACAACTAGGTAAAAAATCAGTGCTAGTATAAAAATAAAATTTAAAAATAACTGAGATTCCCAGAAGCACCTTCTTTATTTCTTCACATGAGCAGATAAAACAATGAATAGTTATTAAAGTAGAAACAGACCTAGGACTGGTGGTAGTAGGAGATGATTGTAGCATCCCAGTCACATGCATCTAAAATTGGGATTCAGGAAAGGAAGCAGAAAAGTGCTCAGATAAAACTCCTAAGTAGTGAGAACATTCTTTAATTCTCAGCAGTTCACCTAACATGATGTTGAAGGAAAAAGAGAGAGCTTAGCTAAGTGCCTGGAACATTCTAGGCACTAAATAAATACTTATTAAATTTATCAAATTATTTTGAGAGGATATTAGAGAAATTATTTTGCTTCTCTTACTTGGAGATGATCAAATAAGGTTTCCAACTTTTCAAAATGAGACATGAAAATTACTTAAGTATTTAACAGTGGATTTAGACTATGGACATTAATAGTAAAAGCATTTACTGAGACCACTTTCCCCCTCTTTGCAAGGAGCAGTAAGCTATATTGCATCATGGAAAAATGAATAACTGGCCCTCAGGAACACAGCACAATATATGTGTAGGGAACATAGCTAGAAACAGGAAAATAGCATACTCAATTATGAAGTAAAAGAATTAACACCACCATCCAACTCCCTCATTAAGCTTATGCAGAAACTGAGGCCAAAAAAAGTCAGTGATTTGTCCAAGTTCATACAGGTAATACGTGACAGAATCAGGATTTGAATACAGGTTGTATGACCTTAAATTCAGTGCCTTTTCCATTGAACAATTCTGCTTCCTTCACTAGAGGAATTCTCTAGCATACCCCAAGCAAGTGCCTGAGAAGAAATAAATTGTCAGTAGGTACACAGTAGAGATGATAGGAAGTAGGCGGTAGGAATGGATATCCAGGACTCCATCATTTGCAAAGGTAAGAGCTATGCTGTCACTCATGCATACTAATTTCTTTTATGCTAGTGGCACCATCTCTACTCAATTATCTCCCTTATTGATGCCTTTGTACAGACTGTCTCTCTTGCCCTGGGATGTGCTCCCTTTTCACTTCTGTTTCCAATAATGCATAGTTACCTCAGAGCTCTATTCAAATGCTACCTTAGTAAGTGTCTGGGACCCTAACCCCTTGGGGGAAAGGGTGGGTTTCCATAATTCAAAAGTGCTGCAGAATGGGACAATGTGAAAGGTAAAAAAAAATCTGTGGAGCACCTGGAATCCCAGATCCACATTTCACTAAACTATTTAGCTCATTTTGTGTTCAGGTCAAGCTTCCTTTGTTCTATAATAATGATGAGGAAGAGAATGATGATGATGACGATGATGACAAAATACTAGATACATGCATATTGATATGTATCAAATGTATATTATGTGATATAAATATTAAACATCATATGAATATCTTGTAGTCCTCCACAGGCATGCACATTTATATATGTATTATCACATATATAGCCACATATATACCTTTATGTATGCATATGCTTTTATACACATACTCATACATGAATGTATGTGTGTATAAATATGCATATCTATGTATAATTGTATATATAGATATATATATAGATAGATATTTCTCAATCACTAGTTATCCTTATTAACTAAAGCACCCATCTTGATGTACTAGAGATTTGAAGAAACTCTCTCTTTCTGTTTGTATAAGTGACCATAGCCTCTTTCCTAGATGCATTTGAAGAATTGCAGCACATATAAACCTAATAATGTGCTTGATAACCATAGTTTTACCTTAATGCTAGATTTTAGAGAGTAGGTAGATAGAACTGCAAAATAGACTTTAAAGAACCAGAGAAAAGCTTTAGAACAGATATGGACTCACTTGAGAAAGGAGAAAAGTGAGGAAGCATGTAATCACTGGTTTGGGTCAACCCTTCTAGAAAGTTTAGCAACTAGAATATGACCACCTCTCTCATTGGCTGCCCTGTGTCTGATGTTTGTCTCATTGCTGCAGATTCACACAGGCTCTCTCTGGCTACCTTCAAAGTGGTCATATCCCAGCTTGTAGCAGGTTGCACTGGTAAACCAAGAAAGAGGCTTCTGTGCATGTGACTGGGATGCTACAACCAACTCCATACTACTTCCAGTCCCTGTTTTGTTTCTACTTTAATAACTATTCATTGTTATATCTGCTCATGTGAAGAAATAAAGAAGGTGCTTTGGGGAACCTCAGTTATTTTTAAAGTTTATTTTTATACTAGCACTGATTTCTTGCCTAGTTGTCTTATAGATTCAATGGATAATCCAAAGACATGACCTGTAGTGCCAACTACAACTTCTGCAACAAGGCAACAGGATGGAAAGGCCTTGCCCTTGTTTCTGCTTTCAAATGTGGCTCAGATTTTCTGCAACATGCTTTTTGTAATGTAATTCCTAATTTTGGCCCATTCCTTGAGAGTGAGGTTGGAGAAGGTGGGTGAGTTTCTTGTCATAATCCCCCAAATCCCATAATCCTCCAAAAGATCAAATAGATAAGTATCAGTGAACTTCTGTTCATGATGTTCTCCTTTTGGGTTTTAATCCTCAGTCTTTCAATAATTTAAATTCACGTCTGCCCAATAAATATACATACTTAAAATTTGTTCCATTTTCTTAAAATGCCTCTTTTTTCTAATTTCCACAGAGTTGGTTTTCTTTATTTCCTCTAATTCTACTGATTTTGGAAGCTTTTCTATTCATGTAGTTTGGAAATTATGAGTGTTTGGTATAGTAATATCTATTAAAATATTCTCAAATATTTACACACAAATTGTATATATGGACAATTATGGTGACACTTCTAACTGCAATAATCCTCCATTACCTATACATAATGTATATTGTATTCTTGAGAATGTTTTGAAGTTTATATTTGTAGTATATAGATTTATCATCTGTTGATTTATGAGGAGTAGTTAACTTCTGTTTTAAAATTCTGGTTACTTGTTTGTGTCTTTCTAGGTATCTGAAGAAATTAATGACTAATTTCTTGTAACCTATAGTGATACATTACACAGTGACCAATTTTCAGCTCAATAAAGTGTCTGTCTATTTCAAAGGTATTTTGGGATAATTTTCAATCAGTTTATAGTAACATGCAAATCTGAAAACATCTTTAATCAAATTATTTTTATCAAAGAAATATTATATTAATATCCTTGTAGATCTCTTAATCCTGTTTTATTAATGTTGTTCAGTTTTCATTAGTATACTTTTCAAATCTGTTATTTTCTCATTTATAGTCCCATAAGCATGCGGTGAAATTGGTCCTGCATAGATGTTAATTGCTTTAAAATTGTTCTTTTCACTGACATTTAGTTGTAGGATTTAAATCCCATAATGTATACAGCCTTCTTCTTACACTTATTATATATATTGAGTCTAATACTAAATGCATTTTGACCTGAGAACACCAAAGGTATTTATAAATATCACATTCTTCAAATTGACCTTAATACTAACGCTCAAAATATTTAGTCTCTATTCCTCTCGACATATATTAAGAATGATATACATTTTAAGTGCAAATGAAACTTTGGCACAAGTGGACATTCCATGAGATGAAGAAGTTATTTCTATATCATAATCATCATCATCATCATCATCATGTTTTTCTTCTTGTTTTCCTCCTCCTCTTCTTCCTCCTGTTCCTCTTATTTTATTTTCACCTCTTGCTCTTCTTTTTTTCTTGTTGTTATTGTTGTTCTTCTTCTACTTTCTCTTTTTCCTCTTCTTCTTTCCATCATACTCTTCCTCCTCCTCTTCCCCTTCCTCTTCCCCCTCCCTCTTTCCTTTCCCCCTTTTTCTCCCCCTCCCCAACCCTTTTCCTCCTCCTCCTCCTTCTTTTTTTCTTCCTCTCTTTTTCCCCTTCCTGATGGTAACATGTTGAATCTGCTTATACCTACTATATGCCTATCCATTGTTTACTATGTGATAATCATTTCTGATTCTTCATAGAATCTTTTATTACATGTCTTGCTAGAATGTTGATACTGGAAATGATTATTTTTTTCTTTCATAGGGTACTCAGGATCATTAAAGGATCTCTCCAATTCCCAAAGCCATTCTAACTCTCTTTACTTCTGTTCAACTCTTGAACCAACTCATTTTCCATCTGTACTGCCATAAACATACATATCATTATGTGTAAACTATGAATAGTTTTTTATTGAAGTTGTGTATATTTCAAAAAAGATATTGAATAGAAATGCAGATATAAGTATTTGGTGGATAACTTCTCATAATGAAATACGAAGTCAGCTCTTCATATGTAATGAACTTCAAAATTGATTTGAATTATATCAAGAAATAGACTATCACATCAAACTATTATTCATAATTAGTGTTAGAATTTGTCAGATTCTTCCCATTTCCAGAATGTATACAGTTGTAATAATATTAATAAAATAATAACACTAATGATTAATCAGTAATGCTAAGGTCTCATAATATACTCCTTTCACAAAACAACCAAAAGGAATAATTATAATTAGATCATAATTACATTATTTTATATGACTACAGTCATATTGTATCAACATTCTTACCCTTTTACTTTGCTTTTTCAAATTTAAGTTAAAGTAATAGGGAAAATGGAATTTCATCTTTTTTTCTGATACAATAGATATCATTTGCAATGGATAAAGTACTGGGTTTGGCCTCAGGAGGACCCAAGTACAAATCCTTCCTTAGATACTTACTAACTTTGTGACCCTGGGCAAGTCATAATCATTATATTTCTTAGTCAATTTGTTAAAATTTATTTTCAAACTCATGGAAGTTTTCTATTATGCACTGGTAGAGAGAATCCACACACCAAGAGTTCCTCATCTTGACAAAACCCAGGGCCTTCCCTGGTGTAATCATAGGTAGTTCATAAATTTATAGTTTTCCATATAAATATAATAGATTTTGTTCAAAGGAAATACAATGAATATTAACCATTTTTTAAATGACCTAAATACTTTCTCTTTTTTATTTAACAGTGATAATAAATACTTGTAAAGCAAATGAATACATATATTTCAATTGTCTTTTGGTATTACTTCTTATGTGCTCCATTTTCCTTCTAAAGTTATTTCTATGAGTTCTCATTGGGGTATTTTAAAAGAGCCTATCTTTATGCATTTATAGACACTTTCAACCAATACACAGAGATTCTGATCATACTGACAGTATTACTTATAAATTCAAATACAGCAATATCAGTTGAAGCTCGTGGAAAATGCCTTTATCTATTTGAGCATTTTCTGTGAAGAACATGTTATGTGGAGGGGTAGTATGGAAAAACTTCAATAATAACAATAGCAATTATTATGTGCCAGGCATGGTGTTAATAAGTGCTTTACAACAAATATCTCATTTGATCCTCACAACAACTTTGTGAAATAAGTATTATTATTATCCCCATTTTACGGATGAGGAAACTGAGGCATGTCCATGGTCACATGGCTAGTAAGCATCTCAGGCCAAATTTGAGCTCACATTTTCTGAACTCCAGGCATAACACTCTATCCATTGTGCCACCTAGCTGCCCTGTGGATTTTGTTTTAATTTGCTACTTTAGGCTAAAGATATTCTTCTGAATTAGTAAGTCCAGTGTAAAAAAAAATGGAGTAAAAAACCTCACAATTATTAGGCTCCTTTGTATGATTAATGAATACTTTTGCATAATGAACAATGGTTGTTTTTCAACTTCTTGGTAAAAAAATAAACAATAGTTTTACCCAGTTTAATAAAATAAAAACCTCAGTATTTTAAAGATAAATTAAAATTTATCAGAAATATGTTGCTAATTTGCGTTTTCTTTATTATAATATAATTTCATTTGATAAATCAGGCTTTATTTAGTGATTAAACTAGGGTCAAAATGGTAGTCTAAAAGTCAATTGCCTTATAGGTTGCTGATTTTGCTTACCAGTGCATAGTGTAATACATAGACATAACAAATAATTTGTTGGTAGTTTTCAGTAAGTTAAAGTGCTTCTATAATATTTTTGAAACTATCAATACACCATTTCAGTACTCCATATTGAAATGAGGAAGAAATCTTGCCTCTAATCTGTACTTTATATTGGTATCAAACTAATCATCCATTTGCATTTATCTAGTCATATCACTCATCTTCTCCAGGATTTTCAATAGCAAACTATTTCCTAAAGTTCATTTTTCTAATCATGGTATGCAAGAACCTCTATAGCATGGTACTTACCTACCTCTTGAGAGTTACTTCATATTGCATCCATCTATATATCTTGCCTCAGTCAAATGGGATTGATTTCTGTTCCCATAACATATGTGATTCCTTATCCTTTTTATTATGCCTGGAATTTTCTTCCCTCATTGAGTATCTACTCAACACAAAATCAGAGGATCTCAGAGTCAGAAGAGACCTTACAGGCTATGGAGTAAAATCTGAACATGGGCAAGATTTCACTCTACAACATTCTTGAAGTGGTCATTCAGTCATTCTCTGAAGATTTCCAGTGGTATATCCAGTTGAAAGCAACTATCTACCCACCAGGATATCCTACTATCCTACTAACCTACCAAGATTTCTGCATCTATTTAGATTATCATATGCATTGTTATATTTTTGTTTTTAATAATGACAATTATCCTTCTTGTATTCCTAATGTGCAAACAACCTTCGCATCATTAGTTATCTCTTCTGGCTTTGTGTCTTCAGCATCCTTGCCATCATAAACAAACAAACAAACAAACAAAACTTTATAGTTGCTTCCTATTTTGCTTGCCTATTCTTCCAGCCAATTTCTGGATCTGAGACTTTATGTTAAGGCCTGGCTCTGCATACCCCTGGGCAAAGCTGGACTAAGACTTTGTCTTTTGGGGTTTTTCTGCTCCTTACTTGGGCATTGAGTGTTCTGTTGTTACCAGATCTCAATGATAGTTCAGGCTGAGGACATGAAAACTTTTAGTACTCCCCAAAGTGTTCTCTTTGATCACTGCTTTCCTTTCTGGTCTGAGTTCAGCAAGTTCCTGACCTAGATTTCGGTTTGCACAACACTTCTATTGGCTTACCCCTGGTTGGAAGTTGTAGTAGGCTGCCCATGGACTCAACCACTATTGGACAGCTGGAAAGCTCTGTTCAGAATGACTAAACTTTTGACTCTCCTTGTTCTAGGATTACTGGTACCATTATTCTGCTTCAGGCTTCTGACTGGGCTAGGAGTTGAAACTGAGACCCCAATCAGCTCCTAGGACCAAAGCTAGACAGTTACCATTTACTTCTGAGCTAATTCTTTGTTTAACAAACAATATAGGTTCTAGAATGCCTCTTATCTTGGAACAACATGCTCAGCTGTAGGTCCCCTCCTCAGTCTACTTAGACCTATGACCCAGCACTAGGTATTAAACAGCAGAGTTGCCTATTGGCTCATATCCTGCATCATTCACAAGGTAAGGTTTAATCCGTATCAGTCTGGGGCCTCAACTTGCACCACCTTGGTCCTCTTTCAGTTCCTTGGGCCTGAAATACTCAAATACCCTCCCCTCTGACCAAATCCTGCCTCCAGGGTCCACAAACTGCAGACCTTAACTAGAAATATAATACACTGAATTTTATTCCTTGGATATCATTATCAAAACTCAGGCCAATGGGTGTTCTAGATGTTTGTGAAGAAATTTGACTGTACTTCATCCTCCTACTCCATCACCTTGGCTTTGACAAAATTGACTTTTAAAGTTGGAAACTATTTCCAGTGATATTTTTAATCCCAATCCTAATAGTACCGGCCCAAAATTAAAGGAATTTTTTTTACTTATTCAAAGCCATATTATTCATGAAAGCAGCTCAAATTTCCCCTCACATCAAGCTTTGTTACTGTATAATAATAAACTTATCTCATAAATCTAATTACCCTGTAGGAAAACCATATAAAGATGATGATAATGATAATTTTTAATTTGGAGGGGAAAAAACTATTAAAAATAAAAGTCATAGGTTTTGGTTTGACACATTACAATGGATTGTCATTTAAGTTCCAAGAAACTAACTTTTTAATTCTTTCAACATAACAAAAAAAAAAACCTCTTTTGCATTCATCTTGTATCTTGATATGACAAAAAAGAAATGTTAGAATTTAATAGCTCACATGCTTCTTTAATTCTTTTATTTTTCAAATATGAAAATGAACAATAGAACATGTTTGAAGCATTGTAACTGGTAATTAGTATTCTGTTTTGTCCTTAGTTACTGGTTTTTTCAAACCATTTCTGTTTAGTAAGGAATTCTTTTTTTTCTTTTTGTTTTTCTTCATATAGCAGATGTTAGGGTTATTTTGCTTCTTATTCTTAAATAAACAATGAAAAGTAAGTTGGCAGAGAGGAATATTAATCCTTGTAACCTCAAACTCATAAATTCACATTCATAGTATAGGAGCAATGTTTAAAAAAAGAGATGACATAAATTTATATAAAATATTCTTCAGCTAACTTTTTTTTTAGTAGAAGCAACTTGGTAAGATAGAGACTGGAGTAGGGAAGCAGGGAGAATTAAAAAAACATCAAATCAGTTTTGTTGTTCTTTTTCTGTTGTTTTCATTCATGTCTGACTCTTCATGACACCATTTTGTGTTTTCTTGGCAAAGATATTGGAGTGGTTTGGTATTTCCTTCTCTGGTTCATTCTACAGATGAGGAAAGCAAGGCAAAGAGAGTTAAGTAATTTCCCCAGGCTCACCTACTAGTAAGCGTGTGAGACTAGATTTGAACCCAGGAAGATTAGTCTTCTTGACTCTAGCACTCTTTCCAGTGTGCCACTTAGCTGCCCTAATCGAGTCAGTTATTTAACACAAAAGGTCACATAGTCACAAAATTTATAAATTGAAAAATATATCACAGAGGCCATCTAGTGTGTCCTCAAATAGAAAAAAAAATTTCCTCTGCAATATCTCCAATACCTGTGCATTCACCATAAATGTAAGTATGTATCTTAAATATACATATATTTAAGTTAAATGTATATGGGTATGTGTGTGTATAAAATCGATTATTTTTACATTTTGAGTTTCAAATTCTCTCTCTCTCACCTGCCCTTCCCCCACTCATTTAGAAGGCAAACAATATTATATCAATTATACATGTATAGTCATGCAAAACGTTTTTGTATTAGCCATTTTACAAAATAAGAAACAATATAAAGCAAGAAATATAAAGAAAGTGAAAAAAGTATGCTTCAATATTCACTTAGAATTCATCATTTATCTCTCTGGAGATAGAGGTCATTTTTCATCATGGATTCATTGAAACTATCTCAGATCATTATACCAATCAGAATAGCAAAATCTTTTAGATTTTATCATTGTTAAAATACAGCTTTTATCTCATACAATGTCCTCCTGGTTCTGCCCACTGTACTTTGCATCAGTTCATGTAAATCTTCCTAGGTTGTTCTAAAACCATCATCCTCATCATTTCTTATAGCACAATAATATTTCATTAAAATCATATGCCATCACTTGTTCAGGGAGTCCCCATTTGATGGGCATTTCCTCAATTTCTAATTATTTGACACAAGAAAAGGGCTGCTATGAATATTTTTGTACATAATTTGTTCTTTTTCTAGTTTTTTTATTTTATTTGCATGTCCAATTCATTGATATGATTTTTTCCCTTTTTATTAATTTGTGCATTTAGAGATAAATCTCCCCCTAAAATTACATTCACTGCATCCCACAAATTTTGGTATGTTGTCTCGCTGTTGTCATTCCTTTTAATGAAATTTTTTATTGTTTCCAAGATTTGTTCTTTGAACCATTCATATTTTAGGATTAGATTACTTAGTTTCCCAAATAATTTTTAATCTATGTCCTTTATTTGTATTTTTTATTGCATTATGGTCTAGAAAAGGTGCATTTAATATTTCTGCTTTTCTACATTTGATTGTGAGGTTTTTTGTGACCTAATACATGACTAATGTTTGTGAAGGTGTTATGTGCAACTGAGAAAAAGATATATTACCTTCTATTCCCATTCACTTTTTTCAGATATCTATCAAATCTAACTTTTCAAAAAATTATTCATGTACTTAACTTACTTCTTATTTATTTTATGGTTGGATTTATCTAGCTCTGAGAGGGGAAAGTTGAGATCCTCCACTAGTATCGTTTTACTGTCTATTTCCTCCTGTAATAAATTTAAGTTTTCATTTTAGAATTTAGATGTAATGTCATTTGGTGAATACATATTTACTATTGATATTATTTCATTGTTTATTGTGCCTTCTAGTATGCTGAAGTTTTCCTGTTTATGTCTTTTAATTAGGTCTATTTTTGTTTTTTCTTTGTCTGGGATCAAGATTGATACCCCAGGCTTTTTTTACTTCAACTTCAGCCCCTTATTTTCACTCTGTGTGTGTCTCTGTGTTTCAAGTGTGTTTCTTATAAACAATTTATTGTTGGCTTGTGATTTCTAACCCAATTTGCTATTTCCATTTAATAGGTGAATTCATTCCATGCACACTCACAATTATTGGTAACTGTGTATTCTCTTCCATCCATTCTGTTTATCCTTCTCTCTTTTTATCATGCCTTTTCTCGAAAGTCTCTTTCACTTCTCTCAAATGCCTCCCTTAATCTCCTCTACCTTTTATCGCACACCCTCTTTCTCTTATCCCCTTCCCCTTTTACTTCCCGTTTGGATATGATCTTTATCTATTCTCACCTGAATGTGTATATACTTCCTTCTTGGAATCTATTCAGATGAGAATGAGGTTTAAGAATTGCTTACTCCAGAGCAGAACCAAGGTGGTTCAGTAGAGAAGCACTCAACCAGACTCTCCCAAATTCCCCTCCAAACAACTCTAGAATAACACCACAAAATTGACATATGGAGTGGCAGAACTAACAAAAGATTAGGTGAAACAATTTCCAGCCCAATACAATTGTAGATGTCAGCAGGAAAGGTCTGCCTTTTTGGTATATGAAGCCTACATTAATAGCAGTGGCAATGTCTGGAGCTCTCACCCCATGGGTGAGTGGGAGTTTGAAAAACTAGTCAGAAGGAAATTGCAGGGAACCCTTTCATGGAGTTGGGTTCAGAACCCTCTTACATTGCCAATATAACATTCTGCATATATGCCTATATGCAGGTCACAGTGCCAGGGCAAAAGAAAGAAAGCACTTTCTGAATAGGGGACCAAGATCTCAGATTATAATTGTAGGGTAGATAAGAGTATTTGTGGTCACTCAGAGGAATGTGGGGATCCTTGTGTCAATTCCAAGACAGAGGTGAGCACTAGAAAGTGTAACTGCAGCAGGGTGACCTGGTCACATTCCCAGGGCCTGGAGAAGTGCTAGCCATGGTTGTTAAAGGGAAATAATATCTCATTCTGGATAAAGACCAGATCATAGATCAGAAGAATAGTGACAACACATCTCCTTAGATGGTACCACCTTGTAAACACAGAATACCTACAGATTCATAGAGCTAACTCTGAAAATAGTAGCCAGAAAGGCCTGAAGCTTGGGATAGTGCCCCATCAGCCCTGAGGGCAGAGCCAAACTTTAACATAAAATTAAAAGGAAAAAAAAATAGACTGGAAAAATGAGTAAACAACAACAAAAGAATGTGGGCATAGAAAGTTACTATGGTTACAGGGAAGATCAAGACACAAACCCAGAAGACAACCATGTCAAAGTAGCTATAAGCAAAGTCTCAAAGAAAGATGTGAATTAATCATAGGCTTCACAAGAATTCCTTGAAGAGTTCAAAAAGGATTTTAAAAATCAAATAAGAGAGGTACAGGAAAATAGGGAAAAGAAATTAGAGAAATACAAAACAAGAAAGAATTATGAACAAAGAGTCAACAGCTTGGTAAAAGAGGCACAAAAACATACTGAATTAAAAGACAGAATTAGTCAAATGGCAAAAGAGACACAATAATCCACTAAAGAAAAGAATGATGAAAAGGCAGAATTGGCCAAATAGGAAAAAAAAAGAAAGGTACAAAAACTCACTGAAGTAAATAATTGCTTTTGAAAATTGAATTTGGGCTTATGGAAACTAATGAATACATCAAACACTAAGAATCAACTAATCAAAATCAAAAGAATCAAAAAAAAAGAAGAAAATGTGAGAAATATCATTGGTAAAACAACTGACCTAAAAAAAAAAAGATCAAAGAGAGATAATATAAGAATTATTCAACTATCTGAAAGCCATGATAAAAAAAAATTTTTTAAATGATCTGGAATGTCATACTTCAGAAAATTATCAGGGAAAACTGCCCTGATATCCTATTACCAGAGAATAAAACAGAAATTGAAAAGATTCCATCAATCACCACCTGAAAGAGATCCCAAAGTGAAAACTCCCAGGAATATATTAGCCAAATTCCAGAACTCAAATTTAAAAAAATATATTTTGCACAAACAAAACAAATGCAACCAAGAATAAAAGGGAAGCAGGAAACTGGAAAATTTTTGCAGAAAGTTTCTCTGATAAAGTCCTCATGTCTCAAATACATAAAGAACTGAGTCAAATTTAAAAGAATGCAAGTCATTGGCCAATTGATAAATGGTTAAAAGATATTAACAAGCAGTTTTCAGAAGAAAAAAAAAACAAAGCTATCTGTTCTCATGAAAAAAATGCTCTAAATCAACATTGATTATAGATGCAAATGAAAACAACTCTGAGATACCACCTTACATCTATCAGATTGGTTAATGTGACAGAAAAGGAAAATGATAAATGTTGGAAGGAATATGGAAAATAGGGACACTAATTCACTTTTAGTAGAATGGTGAACTAATCTAACCATTCTGGAGAGTAATTTGTAACTATACCCAAAGGCCTATAAAACTGTGCATACCCTTTGACCCACCAATACCACTATAAGGTATGTACCCCAAAGAGAACAAAAAAGAAAGTAAGAGACCTATTTTTACAAATATATATATATATATAGCTGCTCTTTTTATGGTGGCAAAGAATTAAATATCAAAGGGATCCCTATAAGTTGGGGAATAGCTGAACAATTTGTGGCATATGATTGTGGTGGAATATTATTTGTCTTATGAGAAATGACAAGCAGGACACTTTCAGAAAAACCTGGGAAAACTTACATGAGCTAATGTAAAGTAAAATGAGCAAAAGTAGTAGACCATTGTACACAGTAACAGCAATATTGTGTGATGGTCAACTATGAATGACTTAGCTATTTTCAGCAATTTAGTGATCTAAAACAATTCCAAAAGACTTATGATGAAAATATGCTATTCATCTATAGAAAAATAAAAGTACTGATAGCATATTGATGGCAATTGAAGCATGCTTTCAAAACTTTATTATTCTTTTTTTTATTTGTGTTTTATTTTTCTACGTGGCCAATAGAGAAATATGCTTTACCTGACAATATCTGTATAATCTATTTCAAATTGTTTGCCTTCTGAAGGAGAGGGAGGGAGGAAGAGATTTTGGAACTCACAATTTAAAAAAAAATAAGTGTCCAAAAATTTTAATAACATGTAATTGAGAAATAATAAAATATAAAATAAAGTTTAAAAATTTCATTCCTTGTAAAAGTTCTTCTTTGTTCATCATTTTTTATGTGAGATATTTTTCCCATGCTTCCTCTCCCTTCTCCCTTCTCCCAATGCATCCCTCTTCCTTGCCCAATAATTTTTTTGAGATCATCTCAACATCTCAACTCTGACCTCTTTTGTATATGTAAAGTCTTTATTACTACCTTATTATTAATCAAGTTTTTAGGAATTATATTTATTATCTTCTCATATAGGAATGTAAGCACTTTAACTTTATTGAGCCCCTTATGATTTCTCTTTCATGTTTACCTTTTTATGTTTCTCCTGAGTCTTGTATTTGGATTCAAATTTTCTATTCAGCTCTGATCTTTCCATCAGGAATGCTTGAAAGCCCTTTCTGTGATTAAATATCTATTTCTCCTCCTAAAGGATTATACTTAGTTTTCCTTGGTAAGTTATTCTTTGTTGTAATCCTAGTTTCTCTTGCTTCTGAAATATTATATTCCAAGACTTCCACTCCTTTAACATGGTAGTTACTTAATCTTGTGCAATGCTTACTGTTGCTCCATGATATTTGGTTCCTTTTTCACTATTTGAAGTGTTTTCTCTATGACCTTGGAGCTCTGGAATCAGGCTATAATATTCCTGGGAGTTTTAATTTTGAGATCTTTTAAAAGAGAAAAATCAATGGATTCTTTCAATTTCTACTTTACCCTCCTAGGATATAGGAACAGTTTTCCTTGATAATTTCTTGAAATATGATATCTAGGCCCTTTAATTGAACATGGTCTCCAGGTAAGTCAATAACTCAAAATGGTTCTCCTCTATCTATTTTCCAGGGTAGTTGTTTTTTGAATGAGCATTTTCACATTTTATTCTCTTTTTAAATTATTTTGACTTTGTTTTATGGTTTCTTGATGTCTCATGGAATCATTAGCTTCCAGTTGTCAAATTCTAAGTTTTCAGGAATTATTTTCATCAGTAATTTTAGTATCTCTTATTCCATTTAACTAATTCTGCTTTTTAAGGAGTTATTTTCATTAGTGAATTTTGTGCTTCTTTTTCCATTTGGCCAATTTTGTTTTTTTTAAGGTGTTATTTTTTTTCAGTATTTGTGTGTGTGTGTGTGTGTGTGTGTGTGTGTGTCTGTGTTTACCAAAGTCTTACTTATCTTTTCATATTTTTTAATCACTCTTGTTTCTTTTCCCAATTTTTCCTATCACTCTTATTTGATTTTTAAAATCATTTTAGCTCTTCCAGGAATTCTTATTGGGTTTATGTCCAATTTGCATTTTTTTTTCCCTTTGAGGCTTGGCTTATAGCTCTTTTGACATTGTTGTCTTCTTCTAAGTATATGTCTTGCTCTTCCCTGTCATTATAGTAGCTTTTATGATTGGGGGATTTTTTTTCTTATTTTCTCACTTTTCTAGCTTTTTTCTTGACTTTGACTTTTATGTTAAAGTTGGGCTCACTTCCTTAGGGGTGGTGAAGTATTATCCATACCTTCAGGATTTTTTTTTTGCACTGCAATTTTCAGAACTAATTCTTGGGGTTTAGGCTTTTGTGGTCACCACTCCCTTGTAGCTAGAAGTGATACTGCTTCTCAGGGCTCCTAATCCCATGGTACAGCAACAATACTGCTCCTCAGGACCCCTGCTCCACTGGAACTACCCTGGAACTGTGACCTGGAAGTAGGTATAGACAATAGAGTTACCAAACAGCTCCCTGTTTTGCATCTAATGCTACTCTCTTTCTGCCCAGTTGCCTGATACCCTTACTATTTCTGACTGTCAGCTCTTGAAGCTTCTGCTGCTGCTTTTGCCACCTCCAAGGTCTATAATTGGTGTTGTTACCATCTATGCTTTGTACCATCCCCCCACCCAATGTCACAGACTTCTTCTTCTGACCTCCAAAGTTGTCTTGGGCTGGAAAGAATGTCTGTCACCAAACTTTTGTAGGCTATGTCACTGTAGAATTCAATTTGATGTATTGTTTTAAGGTTTTTTTGGAGGGGAATGTTGATAGAGCTTGGCTGTCTTGTCCCTTGGAAGTCAACAGTCAACTTTTGATTGAACTACTCTAGTAAGAAGTCCACTGTCACCTAAGGCAACACATTCTATTTGTTAATTTCCAAAATTAAATGGAAATTAAATAACCTAATCCTAAATAAGTGATGGGTCAAAACATAAATAACAAAATAAACAATATTAGTTTCACTAGAGATAATGACCACAATGAAAACATAACAAAATTTGGTTGGATATAGCCAAAGTAGTACTTAGGGAAAATTTTATATCTTTAAACACTTAGAAAAGCAGATCAGCAAATTGAGAATGCAACTAAAATATAGAAAAAAAAATTAACCCCTTTCCAGTTAAACCCCAAAATAAAAATCCCAAAAATCAAAGGAGAGATTAACAAAATTGAAAATAAAAATTAAATTAATAAATAAAGCTCAGGGCAGTTTTTTTTTAATAAAATAATATAATGGATAAAAAATTTCCATTTTCATTTTTTAAAAGAAGTAAACTAAATTACTATATTAAAAAGGTAAATTCACAACCAAGGAAGATGAAAAAAAAGTAATTATTAGGAGATATTTTGTCCAAATATATGCCAATAATACTGACAATCTAAATGAGAATAAACTTAATAAGGTATGAATAGAGAATTATATTTCTATGGTTAACTAAGCTAACAGTCTGTGACCAAGGACCTTCAGTGGGAAAAAGAGGAGACATATATAAAAGTTTGGCATAACAGTCTGGATGTGACAAACATGTCTGAAAGTTCACTCAGTTATTGTATTAGGTACTTGTGTAATCATGACTGTATCTAGTTAGATACAGTGACTCAAGTTCCTCATCTATAAAATGGGAATAATAATATTTTCACTGAAAGCTTTACCATGTGGTTCGGATAAATTACTCTATAACAGTAAAGCATTATATACATCAGAGCTATGATGATTTAAATCATTCTTACCCCCTTTGTAGTGTTTTAGATTCTCCAGAGATGCTTCCTTGCATAATGGTCTTATGATTCCCTTTGATATTAAAAACTATAAATTATCAGACCTGGAAGAGATAGAGATTATCAAGTTCAATCTCGACACTTTCTTTCATGAGTAACTGAGCTTGATTTTCTCAAAGACATAACCTAATAAGAGGGGAGAGGAAAATAGCTCTTAGGATTGGGCACATCTGGGTGACACACACCACTCTGTGCCTTTTAGAATCAATGAGGCCAGCCCAACTCATTGAGCTAGATTTGGCTAAAAGTGGCAGTGACAGAACTGTGTATTCTGACCTGAAGTAGTCAGGTTGGCGACTTCACATATTTCCTCAAGGCAATTTTCTCTCCTAAAATCAACCTCCAGTAGGAGGTAGAGACTATATGTAGAAATAATTGCTCAAGGGGCCCCTGCTACAATGTCCAAGCCTTGAACTGAAACAGTTCACATATTCACAAACAATAATTTAAAGTAGTTCAGCTGTATCTCAGATCTCTATTCTTGTGGTAGAAGCTGAAACAATTAAGTGCTTGGTTCTGCTCCATGAAGCTGAAGCCAGGGTCAGCTTTGCATTTGCCAGCTGTGCACCATCAGCTGTCCAGCTATGTAGCCTGAGTGGCTGGAGTTGGGGAAAAGGTACAGAGGCCACCTGATTTTATGGCCTATAGTGAGACAGACATGCTCTGAAAGGGCACTGTCCACATTAACAAGCTGAAAGCTCCTCCCATATTTTATGTTACATTCACATGAAACTTTCCATCTGAGGTTATATATCTATGTGGCTTTTCTTTCATTTTTTTTGTGAGCTTGGATTCTCTTTCTCTTGCAGCAGTTGGCATAACCTTGGAAAGAATATACTTATGAGATAACACAAGAATGCCCTTGCAGGGAGATGGCATGTTTCAGCACATGATTTAGAAACCTTTTTCTGTACTCAGCCCTTTCCACCAAGCAATCAGGTACCCAGCTTTCAGTGGCTCCAGGAATTCAAAAATTATAACTGAGCTTATGCCAACTCTACTCACAGTATGAAGCTTTGGGCCCATTGGGACATCTCATCATTATTTAAAGCACTTTCAGAACCATCCATTGCCCTGGATTTTCCAAATAAAATAGCTTCTCATGGTTCAACATGTGAAATACTGCCAGACACAAAAGAATGGAAAGCCAAGGCTGTATGGTATGTTGGGAATAAAAATGGGATAGGGATGAAGATCCTTAATTCTTTCTCTGCTTCTGAAACAAAGCAGTTCTGTGATCTTGAGCAAATCAATTTATATCTCTGAGGCTCAGTTTCTCCATCTGGAAAATGAAGGGATTGATATGTGTGTATATGTACACATAGTGTGTGTATGTATAAATGTTTGTGTGGGGGGGGGGTATGTGTGTGTGTAAATTGCCTTTAAAATTTTCTTATCTATCACCAAATTTCCTCCCTAGGTCCCTACCTTCAAATTTTTCTGGGTGTCATTTGCCCCAGGAGCTCTGATTTCCCTGTTCCTGAGACAAAATGAGTAGTCTCTCTAAGCATCAAATCCCTGAAGAATATAACATTGTAAATTCCTTGTTTTCTGCTATCGAATATGTCTCTTCCCCCATGGTAGCATTCCTCCAGTGTACCCAATCCCAGCACTAAACAAAATAACTATTTCTTTCTACCTGTACTCATCCTTTCTCATTGCATCCCTGTCTGTTCTGCTATAGTCTTTCTTCTTCCTGAGAGACCACAGGAATTATTTTCCTTTCATTTTTGAAAGGATTTGATTTGATTAGGGTACATCATATATTCCTATCTTCTTCTCCTCTCCCCTTTCATGAGCATTCCCATTCTGTAATTAAATCTCAGAAAAATTGATTCACCTGTATGCATTATGAAGTTTACTCCATGAGGTTTCAGATCCATATTTCTACCATAACTTCTGTTTGCCTTCTGCTTGTCTCCTTGTGTACTTTTAGAAAGAAATTTCTTAATGATATCTTTGTTAATTATTTTCTTATTGTTTTTCTTGGTCAATGTATTTGTTTAGCTTTCTTATATTCTTATTCTTTGGTGTGTTTGAAAAGCAAGTAATTTATTCAGATCTGGTTTTTTTTTTTGTAGGAATGCTTTAAAAGCCTCTTGTGGGGAAAGATAAACTTTTGTCATTAATGGTTAAGCTTAAGTTTATAGAAAATATTATCTTGACTTAAACCTTGAGCTTCTTTGCTCTTTAAACTGAATTATCCCATTCCTTCCTTTGGCTTCTGGTGAATACAGAATAGTTTAAGTTTGTTTTTTTTTCCACTTTCTTTTTCTTTATATTTGAAGGCCTTTCTCTTGGTATCTTGCATAATTTGTTGTTTGTCACTGGAACTGTTAAATTTAACCACTGTTTATCTGGGATTTTTCAGGATAGGTTTAGTTTTTAATAGAGTTGATCAAGAATACTTTTAACTGTCACTTCGTTTTCTGTGTTCAGAAGTTCTAGACAGTTCTTTTGTTATTTTTTTTTTTTTGCATTATGGTGCTCTCATTTTTTAATTTGTTTTGTCCTTCTGAGAGATCTATAATCTTGAAGTTGTTTCTACTCATCCTATCCTCTACTTCTATATGTTTTTCCTGCATGGAGATTGTTTTCTTATAGTGTTATTGTTGTTTGCATTTCTTCTTCCAAATTGTCCTTCATTTCTATGTTTGCTTTCCCAATCAGTTGTCCTCTCTTTTGGTTCTTTGGTGATACTTGCCACTGTGAATTTAAATTTTCATGTCCTGCCAATTATCTTAAAAGTTCAGATCTAACAGTTCTTAAATCTCTTTTTGAACCATTTTTTTAAACATCTTGCTCTTATTCAATGTTTTTGGGTATCCGTAGGGTCTTCTGCCTCATCAGATATTGCTTCATTTGCCTTTGTCTTGCAGTATTATTCATAGATATTTAAAGTCTTTTGGATAGTCTGGAGATCATATTACTTCTACTTTATCTGCTTATGTTAGCTCAAAGACTTTAATTGAGTTTTCTACCTCATGAAGTATCTAGGAAACTTCAGAAATTTTCTTTCACTTCTGTTTACCTATTGTTCATTTTCTAACTTACTTTCTCTCTTTTGATAGGATTTTTTTTCCCTAGGAACCAGATGAAAACTCATCTCAGCCTCCTCTCATACTGAGCAATTCACATTTAATTGTGCTCAGTATCTCCCTGGACTATTTGGGGCATAGAACTGACCATAATTGTATCCTGGGTTCTCACTCAGACTTTGAGAAGCACCATACAGCTACCCACAAGTGTCCTGTCTCAGGTCCCTCTGCTTTTAATTTTCTGGCTGAGTTCTGATGTAGCAGTACCATGTTGCTCTATCAGGCAGAACAAGCTTCTACCTTTTGCTTTCAGTGGTGCTGGAAACAGGGATAAAAGTAGAGTTGAGTTACTTGTAAGCTGGTAATTCAGTTTGTGCAGTCATGCTGAAATGTAGTAGGTGGTGAAAGAAGGGATGTAAATAAATTAGGACCTAGGGATTAGCTTTCTCTGATGTTTGTCCATCAGATTAACTCATTAGGGTTCTTAGTATACTATATAAAAAAGACAGCTGAAATTGCTTTTTCTCTTGTGCAAAATTCCTATTTTAGAAGTGTGAGAGATTATGAGGATTAGAAAAGATGTCAAGTTCTTCATATTTTTGGTCACATGACCCATAGAGTCTGGAACTATGGTTTGAAAAAGAATGAGAAAGGAAGGATTACTTCATGGTGGCAAATCTGGGTGACTGAAAAAATGGCAGTGGTCAATTCCTTTCCCTCTTCCTCATTTACCACATTATCAGATAATGGATTAGTAACTAACAACATATACAACAAAATTCAACTGGGACCTGTTAAATATACAAAGGACAAATTAACACAAATGACGAAGCTTAGAATTCAACAGAGAGCTGCACCTAGATCAAAATTCATAAATATTCTGAGAAAGCCTTTTTTTTTATAAGGTACTATGAGTTTACTCATTGCTACATGATCCTTTTTAAGCCTGAGCCTAGTATATCCAAGGACCTTATATGTGTGCAAGGACAGAGTGTGGCAGCCCTAGACCCCAGACTTCCAGACCATCCTTTATCATATAAGGATATTCACAAGGAGATCAGGGCTTAGCCAGCTTAGACAACTTTTCAATGAGTATTATAATACCTACCTGTTCCAATTTTTTTGCTCTTGCTCAAGGAAAAAAAAATCACATGAATTTTTCATTGTCACTTGGAATAGTGTGAAAATTTATTATGCAAGGGCTCCACTCACAATCCCTGTGAAGTTGCAGAACAAATCTTTCTTCCCTTAACATGTTTTCCCATACATATATGTATACATACATATATATTTGGTGAGGAAATTGGAGTTAAGTGACTTGCCCAGAGTCACACAGCTAGTGAGTGCTATGTGCATGAGGCCAGATTTGAACTCAGGTCCTCCTGACTCCAGGGCCAGTGCTCTATCCACTGTGCCACCAGCTGCCCCTCCCATACATATTACATCACCTTCTAGAATAAAAGCTCCTTGAGAGCAAGACTGCCTCACGTTGTATCATAAGCATCTAACATATTGTGTATTGAATAGTTAGTGATTGATAAATCTTGTTGATTGGTTGATAATAGATGCTACTTAAATTGTGATTGCTAGTAATAAATAGGTCATAGATCCATTGAAAAATTAAAGTGTGCATGAGTAACTCACCTTGAAAACTTACTTTTTAACAAAGCTCACAGTTAATCTTTAAGAAGCACTTCACTATGTCCCTGGTTTGGAAAGATGTATTGTATTGGCATGGGCCAGAAGGAGCAGTGAGAATAAATCAGGGCTTGGCAGCCTTGGGTGGTTGCTTTCAAGATTCTGGCCTTTTCTCCCCTGTTGGGCTTTGAGCCCAGATTGTGACCTGGCTCTGTCCAAAATAGGCTAGCTTGCAAAGGTTCTTGAGAAATAGTTTTATACACATATAATTAAGCAATGCTTTCCCAATAATGTTGCATAAATTTATGAATTCTAACAAATATGGAATTAAACTCTCAAGTAACCAATTTGTTACCAGACAATAAAATAAGGCATTTTCCCTACCTACCTGTATATATATATCCCTTGTTTAAGGAACACTTTTTATGACTTTTGAAAAAGCTCCAGACACCATAATAATTTACATGTTTTAAAACATTATTGTCATTGTGGAGAAAGAAGACACAAATACCATTTCTAAGTAGTTCTACTTTATGTAAAATGAATTTCATTAAAACCAAAGCATTTATCTGGCAAGCACAATCAGTCAACTTCACTATAGTGGGAATTTCACAATGAAAGAGCATGTGAAGAGAGAAGCTGTTAAACTTGAAAACCACCAAGATGCTTCTGACCTACCTTGGAAGACTACAAATAATTTTACTTATCAATACACCTCTGTGATCCATAATGGTCAATATATTAGACTTTCTGGGGAGGGAATTGTTTTTAAAGGTGATAAATATGTAAATAATAAAGTTTATGACCAGAAAAATGAGAAAGAGAGAGAATCACAGGAAGCAAAATGGATAATTTTTATTACATGAAATTTAAAAGCTTTTGTACAAGCAAAACTAATGTAGCCAAAATTAGAAGGAAAACAGGAAACTGGGAAAAAATTTACAGCAAGTTTCTCTGATAAAGGCCTCTTTTCTTAAACATATAGAGAACTAAGCCAAAGTTGCAAGAAAAAAAAAGAGTGCTATTCCCTAGTTGACAAATGTTTAAAGGAGGTCTAAAGGAAGTTTTCAGAAGAAGAAATCTAAGCTATCAAAAGTCACATTAAAAAGTGTGCAAGTCACTACTGATTAGAGAAATGCAAATGTAAAAAAAAAAGCCTTAAGACGCCATTTCACACCTATCAAATTTGCTAAAATAACATAAAAGAAAATGACAAATGCTGGAGGGAATATGGCAAAATTTGGACACTACTGCACTGCTGGTAGGGTTGTAAACTTAGTTCAACATTTCTGGAGCCCAGAGGGCTATCAAACTCTGCATACCCTTTGACCTACCAATAACACTATTATATATGTATCCCAAAGAAATCAAAGAAAAGGGAAAAGGATATAATTGTACAAGAATATTTATAGCAGCTCTTTTTGTTTTGGCAAGAATTGAAATCAAAGGAATGTCAATCAATTGGGCAATGACTGATTAAGTTACTACGTGATTGGTTATTGCCCTTTGTGCTCAAAGAGAACAAAATGACATCACCACATCAGGGTCAGGGTATAGTGTGTATGACTGTGGGTTATCAAGTCAATAGGAGCTCAGAAGACTCTACCACAGGTAGAGCACAGATAGTTCATATGAACATTTTTACTGGAGATATCTCTAAATCTGTGCATCTCATCTTTATTTTGACCTGCTGCAGTTTTGCTTTTCTCATAGAGCATAGTGCCTTCTTTGATTTGAGCATGCTATTCTGGGCAGTCCTGTGCCAGTTACTCCCATGTCTCACAATTAATTCCAAAGTTCTTCAGAGAGTATCCTTATATTGCTTCTCCTGACCTCCGTGTAAGCACTTGCTTTATGTGAATTCTCTGTAAAATAGTTTTTTAGGCAAATGTACCTTTGGCCTTTGAACCACATGGCTAGTCCATCAGAGTTGTGCTCTCTGCAGGAGAGTTCGAATATTTGGCAGTTTAGCTTGAGAAAGTACCTCAGTGTCCAGTACCTTATCTTGGCCAGTATACCACTACGTGTAGGTATTCTGTCTAAAGGAATATACATTTTGATTGCTTATAATTCACAAAGTATCTTGACGCTTGGGGGCTAGATTTTTTTTCTTCCCTATTTATTTATTCTATTATTGTTTGTTTTAAAACTGGGACAATTAACTCTTTTGTCTCATGAAGATTTCATTTTTGTTTGTTTGATTGTTTTTTTTTTAAATAGAGCTCTGGAAAACCAGGCTTTGAGGAAGCCAAATGGAGCTATTTGACTATGCTTTTAAACCCAAATGATTCTGGCTCTCACTGATTGGCCAACAATAGGTCCCAACCCAAGCCTCACTTGCTCATTATTTGGGTCTTATTGGCTCAGAGTAAGTACAAATAACAACTACTTCTGTTCTGACCAGGAACTCTGAGGGTCTTCCCCTCCCCCACTGATTCTTTTGTGAAGGCAAAGTAGGCTATCTTTGGCCTCAATTCTTACCTAGTTTTTAATTATTGAATGGGCTTTGCCTCAGATAAACTGAGACCTGGGCAAGACTTTAGCTTAAAAAGGCCAAGGTCTCCCATTATATTCAGGGCCATCACCAGTTGTCCTGACCTATGTCTTCCTAAGAGACTCAGATGACTGGAGGAGAGAATGAGGCTTATGACTTTGCACAGCTCTGCCTCACTTAAATCCAATTCACTTGCCAGTCAAGACATCATCTTCCTGATGTCTTTGGTCTTCTTCAAAAATGAAGGATGAACAGCAATAATATCTTGCCAGGTGATCTTAAGAATATTCCTAAGATAATTCAAATGGAAATGATTCATCTTCCTGTTGTGGCACCGGTGTACTGTCAGGTCTCACAGGCATACAACAATGATGTCAAGCTTTGTAGATCTTCAGTGTGGCAAGCAGCCTAATACTTTTTCCTTCTCATATTTTCCTTTGGAGCCTCCCAAACACTGAGCTAGCTTCAGCAACGCATGCTTTCATCTCATCATCTATATGCACATGCCTACAAAGTATACTGCCAAGGTAAGTGAACTTATTCACAAAATTCAAAATTTTTCCATTTGCTGAACCAAGGGTTCCATGTATATATGGTGTGGGGTTGGATGGTGGAGAACCTCTGTTTTCTTGGTGTTAATTGTCAGGCCAAAATCAATCCATACTTTGTTGCAACTCAGACTCAGAAGCTGCATTGAGTACACAATCATCTGTGAACAAAAAGTTGTGCACCAACTCTCCCTCCATTTTAGTCTTAGCTTGTAGCCTTTACAAATTAAATAATTTACAGACAGTGGGGTACCTGACCTTGATGCCATTTTCACACTTGTTGAAGGTGTCTGACAATATTTCTGACAATGCCATGCTAAAAAGCATGGGAGCAAGCACACATACTTGCTTCACTCTGTTGGTTACTGGGAAAATGCAGGAACACTGTTTGTTATCCAGAACCCATAAGCATGCCATCATGGAACTGGCTTACTATATGAATAAATTTTCCCAAGCAACCAGATTTTACCATGATCTTCCACAAGCACTCAAGACTGACAGTATCAAAGGCCTTGATAAGATTGATGAATGTTATGCACATCCCTCTATTCTATTCCTGACATTTCTCCTGGAGTTGTCAGGCAGCAAA
Organism: Vombatus ursinus; assembly: GCF_900497805.2. Lineage (NCBI taxonomy): Eukaryota > Metazoa > Chordata > Mammalia > Diprotodontia > Vombatidae > Vombatus > Vombatus ursinus. The sequence continues at coordinate 31,037,143 of NW_020954590.1, read as the reverse complement.
CACTATATCAACCACTCCTCAGCCCTTTCTGAAACTACTCTGGTTCTTGGGTAGACAATCATCTTGCAGGTGAAGGATAAGTTGATTAAGGATTCTGGCAAGAATCTTGCAGCACTGAGTAAGAGAGAAACACATCCCCCTCCCCACGTGCTCCCCATGACTGTCATAGGACAATTTATTTCCTTTTCCTCTATAGAGATGGACAATGAAGAAATCCTTGATCTCCTGGGGGATAAGCTCCTCTTGCTGTATAATCCAGAAAATTTCAATCAATTTTTGTATGAGCAGTGAATCCAGTGTTTTATAAATCTCAGCTGGAATAGAATAAGCACCAGGTGCTTTGCAACATGAGAGGATCCTAATGGCATTCAAAATCTCTTTCTCAGTTGAAAGATTGGCTAGAGAGGCATGGTCTTCTACCTGAGGTATACAGTCAATGGCTTCAGGATTGATTGATGATGGTCTACTGAGAAAATTATGGAAGTGTTCAGCACATCTCTCCAAGATCATGTCCTTATAACTAATCAATGAGGCTTCATCAGCACTGAGCAACTGAGATGCATCATAGGACTTTGAACAATAAAGAGTCATCAGGCTATCATACAAGCACTTTGGATTGTTACTATGTGTGAAACTGAATTTCATCTGTCTTCTTACTGAGCCAAGAATCCTGCATCTCTCTAAGCTTCTCTTGTACTTTACTTTTGTTGGAGTTAAAAGCTGCCTTTTTAAAGATGGATACACAATCCTGCTGGTAAAACCTGTGGAGTTCTTGTTTTTTTCATTTAGCACTTTCTGAATTTCCCCATCATCTTCATCAAACCAGTCTTTATGTTTGCAAGTTTTCAGACCCAGATGAGTAAATGTAGTACTATACACCAGATCTCTGAAAGCTGACAACTCCTTTTCTACTCCATGGTTGTTAACTATGTGTTGGCTTAGGTCTCCCTCCAAGTTATCAACAAATTGTTCACATGTGGAAAAGCACTCTAATCTGTTGACTTTAAGTCTTCTGATAGTCATTTTGCCTTGGGACCACCATTTTTGTTGAATGTGAATGTTTATCTTGGAGAGGAGAAGTCTGTAATCAGTCTAACACTTTGTGCTACACATTGCCTTTGTCATTCTCACATCCTTTCTGACTCTTCTCTTTACCATGACATAGTCTATTAAATGCCAGTGTTTGCTGTGAGAGTGCATCCATGAAGTTTTTTATTACATTTAGGTAAATGGAAGACATTGTTTTGGATGAGAAGATCATGAGACACACATGTATTCAGTAGTAAGTGACTGTTGCTGTTGCTGACTCCATTCCTCCCAATGACTCCCTGCTATGTCTAATAATCTGTGCCTACTCTGATGCTAAAGTCACCCAGTATTATAAACATTTCCTCCTTTGGCACATTGATGATGAAGTTCTCCAGGTTTTCATAAAATCTTTCTTTGATCTCATCAGGACACATCATGGTGGCAGTATACACAAAAGATGATGGAGGCATGGTGCTTTCCTGCAAGTGGTAATCACATTGTCATGAGCCTGTTGCTCCCTCCTTTTGGGAGGCATGCAAGCTTGTTGACTAGATTAGTGTTGATTCAAAATTTACACCAGCTTCACAGTGCTCCCCATCACTGCAGTCACTCCAGAAAAACATGTATCTAGCTCTGACTTCAGTAAGCTGGCCTTCACTCTCCATCTTTATTTCACTCAGGGTTACTATTTGTATGCGATACCTGCTGAGTTCTCTTGCAACAAGGGCCATTTGACAGCAGGCTAGGATCCCCACCTGCTGTGTTAATGAGGCCAGAGTTAGATTAGATGAAAGAGACAATTTTTAGGGTACCTTTTTTAGGCCCTTCTTCATGTCAGGAAATGAACATTGTGGTCCTTAACAAAGGCTGTTCAGACACCCAGGGGGCTTCAAAACCCTACTGCTGCTTCAGTCCAGTGAGAAGACAATCCTACCATCTGGATAGTCTGTGTGCAAGTTGTGACTACAGCTCCCATTGTATTCCTACTTGCTGCTTACTTATTTGCCTGTGCCACAGGATTTTGAGGTAGGTGCGAATGGTAAAATGGTATGGCTGATGTCTTTTGATTCACACACATACTGGATTTAAGCACAGCAAAGTTGTGCAAAGTTGTCAGCTTCACTCTTTCTTCCAGACTCATCAGCCTCCACTGGCAATACAAAAGTCAAGACAACTGGTAATGGCTTGGAATGCAATGGACAACTTTGGCATCTTTGGTGTCTAAAAAAGCCATAAGCACTTCATAGAGCCTACCTCAGCTGCTGTCAGGGCCACCGGAAAAAAATTGTTCTCATCTGCCCATTCCACTGGGGGAAGTCTTCACAGGCTTGGGGCAGACATCCCCCTACCTCATAAATGGGTTTGAGACCCCTCAGTTACCCTCATCCTGGTTTAGCCCATCTATCTAAACAGTTTATTGAGGTGTGACCACTGTGCATTCTATAGCTTCTTAAAGCCACAGGTGAGAGTTGGATGAAATCAGGCGGACACCAAAGGTAGAAAGCAAACCTGAAAAGAGTTTAGCAGCCCCCACAACAGAGATGCTAGTTTTCCTCCTACTTCTGACACCACACTGGGTGCTGAGAATAAAAAGACAAAAATGTTCCAGTCTTTGCCTTTAAAAAGACTGCATTCTATGATGGGGGTTGGGGGGAGGATTGAATACAGCATTTATATGGGTAAGTAAATACTACAAGAATTTAGAACAGCTGGAGCCCTAATAATGTATGCTCCTGTTGCAGTATATGATTGTGATGGAATACTATTATAGTATAAGAAATGATAAGCAAGATGGTTTCAGAAAAACCTAGGAAGACTTATATAATCTTGTGAAAATTGAAGTGAGCAGAATCAGAAGACATTGTACACACTAAGAGCAATATTATATGGATGATCAGCTGTGAAAGACTTAGCTACTCTTATCAAGGTAACAATCCAAGACAATTCCCAAGAACCCATGATGAAAAATGCTAGCCACTTCTAGAGAAAAAATTGATGAACTCTGAATGCAAATTGAAGCATTTTTTTCACTTTATTTTCTCCTTTTTTGTCTGTATCTCCTTTTACAACCTGGCTAATATGAAAATATATTTTGTATGCCTTCACATGTATAACTGATATTAAAGTGCTTGCCTACTCAAGAAGGGGGGAATACTTGAAGTGAAGATAAAAATATGGAACTCAATTAAAAAAGAATGCTAAAAATTACATGTAATTGGGAAATATTTAACTAAATGAGATATTTTTAAAATATCATTTTAGAGGTCTAGTAATTCATAGAAGACAATATCCAAGAATAAATGTCATCTGAATAAAATGTACAACATATGTGTGATAACAGAATGAAATAGGAATCATGATGAAGAACTACCTTGATCTCATAGATACTACTAAGATTTGCTAGGAGATAACTGATGAATGAAATAAAAATAGGAATATATTATAAACCTCCTTCTCAGAAGGAAGAAATGGGTAATGAGTTTGGGAAAATAGATTACAAACCCAAAATGATCTGAAGTAGCAGGTAACTTAAACTATCTGGATATCTGCATGCATGCTTTCTATGTATTCTTTTGTATCTGTCTATTTCTGTCTCTCCAGCAAATGCATATTTTTTTTGGCCTCATTAATTTAAATTTCATTCTTCAGAAGATACAGGAAGGGCTAAGAAGACTTGATTCTCTGGAAGTGATTCTAACAAAAAAATGATGAACTAATTATTGAATTTGAATAATAAAAACCTTGGGAAAAGTAGTAAACTCACAATAGAATCTGTGATAGTGAAGGAAAGGCATTAGGTACCATGTTTCCTAGATTTTGGAAAACCAGAATTCAGAGATCAGAAAATAAAGAAAGAGAGAACACAAGTTGAATCTTGTGACCTAAACTTCTCTTAAAGATGTAATCCAAGGGAGATAGAATGCTCTGAAGAAAATTAAATGTATGACAGAGACATTTTTCATGATAATGATGACAGATGGAAGGAGGAGTAAGCTCTAACAATTCAACTTTGATTTTACTTCTATTTTTTTTGTTTGTTTATTTTTTAAAGAGTAGAGTTCTCTTTGAATATGCAAGGAGAAAAAATGTTAACTGAAAAACAAACACACCCCAATGCCCAAGATAAGTGAAAACATAGTGATATTGCATATAATATCCCTCATTTTGTTCAAGTCATTAGTCTTGGATAAACTAAACCTGAGAACAGTACAAAAAACCATAGATATTATTACTGAGTCACTATCAGGAGTCTTTAAAAAATCAGAAGGAAAGAGGTATTTCAGGCTTTCACATATACAATTGTTGTCCTTTACAAAACTAGAAGGTGGATTCTATCAACTTTAGATGTAATAACTTGACTTTGAATTCTAAAACATATTAGTAAAGGATGTCTTCTAGGAACTTAGAATGGAAGGCAGTATTCTCTAAAAGCCAGCATAACTACATCTAGAAAAAGTCATGCCAAATTAACTCTGTCTCTCTGTTCTTGTCTCTCTCTCTATCCATACGTATGCGTATATATGTATGTGTGTATAAGTATTTATGTATATACACACTTCTCTTAAAGATGTAATCCAAGAGAGATAGAATGCTCTGAGTGAAATTATGAATAAAAAGACAAAAGGATGTCGGTGAGAAAGAAAAAAAAAAGGTGGGATATCTGTAAAGATATTTATGTGAACACGTAAGGAATTCATCGAGCAGCTTAAGATGAATGTGAAAACGTGCCATGATACTACAAAACTAATGTCAAAATGTTAAAACCCAGAGGCTGATAATAAATTTCAAAGACCACAAAAAGGGTTAGCTCCAAATTAACTCTGTCTCTCTGTCTTTCTGTTCTTGTCTCTCTCTCCATCCATATGTATGTGTATATATGTATGTGTGTAAGTATTTATGTATATACCCACACACATATATACATATACATATACACACATATATATACATACACACACATATATATACATATATACACATATATACTTACACACAAACCATATATACGTAAAGATAGACTTGCTGTGTCATACTGTAGTAAGACCATATTTCTTGTTGCTTTCATTTCCAATTGCCACATTTTAGAAAGGATATTAACAAACTGGAGCAAATTGGCCTACCTTCTTTTTTCATACACAATCTATCTTCCTGCCTTTGCATAGACTGTCTCCAGTACTTGGAATACAATCTTATAACTCCACCCCATAGAATTCTAGCTTCTTTAAAAGCTCAGCTCAAATTACACCCACTACATTATCCTTATTCTATCTCCAGTTGTTATCTCTTAGCCTCATTTATTTATTTAGATTATACTTTGAATTTACTTCATTATACACACATTATTCTCTCAATTGCATGAAACTTCCCTGACAGTAGGGAGTAAGGTATTTTGGTCTTCGAATCCCCAGTTCTTCATTTGTTGTTTTTTGTTTGTTTGTTTGTTTTTGCTTAGGAGTTTGGGGTTAAGTGACTTGCCCAGAGTCACACAGCTAGTAAGTGTTAAGTGCCCCAGATTTGAACTCAGGTCCTCCTGACTCCAAGGCCAGAGCTCTATCCACTTCACCACCTGGCTGCCCCAAATCTTGAGGTACATAGTAGGACCCTAGGATCATAAATCTAGAGCTGGAAGGGACCTTCAAGTCCATTAAGATTAATCTGCTCATTCTCATGTAAGTAAATGGAAGCTGGATGATTTGCTCACAATTATACAACTTATTGAATGAGTTTAACATGAAAAAGTAAAAATTTGCCTGTGCATGGGGAGAGAAGGTATGCACAATAGTTTTACTAAAACATCTGAATGATTGTCAGGTAGAAGAGAGATTGGACTTCTTCTGGTTTACCTAAGAGGCAGAACTAGAAGCCAGAAGTGTCAGCTGAAGGGAAACATTTCAACATATTATGAGGACAATCTTCCTTATGATTAGAACTATCCAAAAGAACAACGGGATGCCTCTGGAATTTGCCTATTTCCCTTTATTTGAGGTCTTATCAAGAGGTTGGATGACTACTTGTCAACTCTTTGAACCTTTTAAAGCCGGGATTTGGTGCTTCTGTGCATGTGGTACTTACTAGTTGAGTCATCTTGGGTAAGTCACTTAACCCCTCTAAGTTTTACTGTCATCTTCTGTCAAATGTGGGTGATAATACTTGTACTACCTACTTCACAGGCTCATAGTGAGGATCAATAGAGATATTTTAAAAATATAAAGTGCTATATAAATGTCAGCTATTATCCACTAAATCCTGCTCTTTCATAGTGTTATGGAGGCAAACTTGAATGCTTCTGTGTAGTTCAATTTCTGGCAGGTCTTATTAAGCTGAAAAGGCTTCAGACTGTATGCCTTTCATCTGAGCATAGCTCAGCTATGTTTAAAGAGGCTTATCACCAAACAGTTGGCCACAAGGAAGTATTTTTTTCCCCCACAGCTGCTAATGAAGATGATTTTCTAACACATGGAATGATTGAAATTCATGGAGGCAGCACTGACAATGTGGATGTCATAAAATCATACTAAAAGATGAAACAGTTAAGGATCTCTAGAGCATCATTTTACAGATGAGGAAACCGAGTCTCAGAAAAAACAGTGACTTTCCACAAAGCTTCAAAATTAGATTCAGAACTGGAACTGAGTTTTGGACTCCAGGTCCAGAACTCTTTACAACGTATCATCACATGACCTCAGCAGATTTTTGTATTTGGAGCAGGGAATTATAGGCAATCATCTTTCCAGAGTTTCCACTTGACAGTTAGATGTTATGGTGGATAGAGCATAGGGCCTGAAGTCAGGAAGACTCATTTTTGTGAAATCCAATCTGACCTCAGACACTTACTAGCTATGTGACACTGGGCAAGTCACTTAACCCCGTTTGGCTCAATTTCCTTATCTGTAAAATGAGCTAGAGCAGGAAATCTCAAATCACTCTAGTATCTTTGCCAAGAAAACTCCAAATGGGGTCACAAAAAGTTAGACGTAACTGAAAAATGATTGAACAACACTTAACACAATTTCAAGAAGCATACTTTGGGGTGCTTGGGATTCAACTTGTTTGAATGGCACAAAGGTAACAAGGTAACAATTGATGTTCCTTCTGTGTGTGTGTATGCATACATACATACATTCATACATACATACACACACATATATATATATATAATATCTGCTTGTTTATGAAATTTGAGTGTTGACAAAAGAAAACTATTTTCTTGCCAATCTCTACACAGAAAAAAAAATGTAGTCCCCTGGTGTAAGGATACTCAATTCAATATCATCTGTCTCCTCCTCCATCCCCACTGATGTTTTACAAGGCTAATCCAATGTACCTATAGCATTTTAAAATGTACTTATATACCCCTAGTATTTGCACATTGCCCATGCCTACAAATGGATATTTCTGTCTCCATCACTAGTTCATCACCTTTCTGGCAGGAGATGAGTGGCATGTTTTATCTTCAGTCTTCTGGACTCATGGCCTATCATTACATTGCTAAGAGTTTTAAAGTCTTTCAAAATTGTTTTTCCTCTATAATGTTGTTACCTATTACCCGCACACACATTATTTTCCTAGTTCTGCTCACTTTTTTGTATAAATTCATAGAGATCTCCCATGTTTCCACTGCAATTATCTATTTTGTTATTTCTTATACCACAATAATATCCCATTGCATTCATATGTGCCTTACTTTCCAGTTTGTATTACTATGAAAAGAGCTGTTATAAATATGTATGTACGTATAATTCCTCTTCCTTTTTCTTTGATCTATGTGGGATATACACCAAGTAGTAGTTTAGCAGTATCAAAGGAAATGTACAACTTATTAATTTGGGGGCATCATTCCAAGTTGCTTTCTATATTGCATACACATGTACCTCATCATATCTTATGTCACCTTCTCTAGGCCTTTGCTGCATCAATTATCTCCTCAATCCCATGTACCATTATTCTCATCCCTCTGACTTATTTGATACTTTGTTACTGTTCTCTCCTATTTCTCCTCCTATCTTTCTTACTATTTCTTCTCAGTATTCCTCAATGGATAATTATCCATTCCTTGCTCACCTGTCACTTGGACTATCACAAGAGAATCCTCCTAACTGGAATCCCTACTTCCATTCAGCCCCATATTCAATCCAGCTTCCACACCATTGCAAAAATGATCTACCTAAAACAAATGACTGGGGGAAGCTAGGTGGTGCAGTGAATAGAGCACCAGCCCTAAAGTCAGGAGGACCTGAGTTCAAATCTGGCCTCAGACCAAACACTTGACACTTACTAGCTGTGTGACCCTGGGCAAGTCACTTAATCTCAATTGCCTAAAAAAAAAATGACTGACAAAGTTGCTCCCTTACTTTGTGATCTACTTAGTTCAGTTTATTCTCCAGGAAAATGTGCAACCTTTCAGTTTGACATTTAAATCCATTTACAATCTTACAAAAACCTATCTTCTCTAGTTTTTACACATTATTCTCCCATTCACAAGATCTATGTTTGAGCCCCAAATCCCTACTCTCTGTTCCCCAAAGACTGGCACCTTGATTACTTTTTACCTGAGTTTCAGGTTTGCTTCAGTGAGAGGGGTAAGGATAAGGAAGATCTGAGAAAAATTTTGAAAATAGAATCCATAAAACTTGACAACTATGTGGATGAAGGGGTTAAGAAAAGATTTGGAGCTTGCTCCAAGGTTTCAGGCCTTAGTGACAGGGAGAATGGTGATGTTGCCAACAGAAATAGGAAAATTTAAATGAAGGAAAGGTTTGGAGGCAAGATGATAAAACCAGTTTTGGAAATGTTGAGTTTGAGTTGACAGCAAGTTATCTGGTTGGTAATTCCCAGAAGTCAGCTGGAAATGTTTCTTGAGACTTTAGGGAATGGAGGATGGTCTTTATATTTTGGTATCTCCTGTATAAATGTCGAGTTGTTTCAATCATGTCTGACTCTTTGTGACCCCATTTGAGGTTTTATTGGTAAAGATCCTGGGGTGGTTTGCCATTTCCTTCTCTACCTCATTTTAAAGATGAGGAAACAGGCAAACTGGGTTAAGTGACTTGCCCAAGGTTACACAGCTAATAAATGATTGATTCCAGATTTGAATTCAGGAAGATGAGTCTTCATGATTCCAGGCCCAGCATGCTATTCACTGTGCCACCTAGTTGCCAATCTCCTACATATAGGTTAAAATTGTACCCAGGGAAGTATACCAAATCTGTTGTGGACACAATATTAAAAGAACGTGGAAGCTGTATGTTAAACTCCCATAACAGCAGCCCATACTGTTGTAAGAAACAAAATTGTGTTGCAGACCTAGTGCATTAGAGGTTAACTTTATTCCCAGGTAGATTGATTTGGGACCCTGAAGAGTATAAAAGTAGATTTTTAGGACATTGGGGAGGTGCTTATGAGATTACAGGGAACTATTGCATCAAACTGACCTCTTTGCCAGCAGTTGTAATATTTAACTGCTTTATAATCACCTTAAGATCTGTTTTTATTTGAGGATATTAGGAAATGATTTCAGTAAAGGCACTATTTGTATAATCCTTTAGCCCTAAGTGATCCACTGTACCAGATGAAGAAAAATGATGTGGACAAGGGAGCATCAAGAAAGAGGATAAGAGGCCTAATGGCAGAGCCTAAAAAATATCCATAGATAATATTTTTCAGTGATGTGTATAGTATGTACAAAATGAACTTCTTTGCCAAATCTTGAAATACAAGGATAAAGAGGTGACCTTAGAAAATGAAGTATGGTAAGTTGAAGAGAGATAAAAGGAATTGCTATCCCCTAGAAGGGATCATAAAGTTACAAAATTATTATACCAAAAAGTGGTCCAGACTTACAATTTCCAATATGAAGGGAGCCCTCCAGAGAGAAATCTCCCTCTAATACTCTATAATATATAGGAAGATGCCTGTAGGCACCAAGAGAAGCGTATACACTCTAACACATTCTCTCTCAATAAGAGATGGTCCTGACAGGAAAAGCAGATTGATGTAAAAGAGGGTGAATAAATATAAGAATTGTAAGTCCATTCTTGTATATATTTAATCTTCAAGTTACACATTAATATATTTCTTTGGTTCATTCTTTGCTGAGGTTTAGGGGAATCAGAATATTGATCTAGTAGTCCTATGGATTCGAAGAAACATGGCAATTCCTATGTGCTCATTTCTATATCCTCATTAATTTTACATCTTCATATATACTGTCTTGCTTCATTACTTAACTATTTCATATTCATTAATTCACTCAAATTTCAGAGGACAAAAATGTGGAGTAGACACTGTGCTTGTGGAGCAAGGTAAAGGAGTAAAGCTTGTGGAGTGGAAACTGGTGGAGATCACAAAGAATAGGATACTGTCCTTGACTTATCAGAGAATCATAGATTTACTAGAAAGGAACCTTACGGCCATCTAGTAGAACTGCCTCATTTTACAAATGAAGAACGCAAGTCAGAGAGAGGTTAAGTGATTTGCCCAGGGTCACATAGCAAATGAATTTCTGGGGCATGATTTGACCTCAGTTTTACTTGATTCCAAGCTCAGTGCACTATCCATCAAACCACTTTCAATCAAAAGGGAAATATAGGTACACAAGATCATTCAAGATAGAACTAGAAAATACAATAATAGAAATATAAAATATGATGGGTGGGTTAAGAGAACAACAGATTATTTCAAGCCAAAATTACTTCTAGGATCAAAAAACTCTTCATAAGTAGGATTTTAAAATTTGGCTATCATGTTAAGGTACTGGGCCTTGAAAATAGGGTACAATTGGACAGACAGAGCTCAGTGGAAGTTGTAATAAAGGTCCAGCTTGGACAACATCATAAAGATGGAAAAGTGTGGAGCACAGGTAACATTCAAAGAATAACAATATCTACATATATAGATATATCATCCATCTATCTATCTAATCTCTTTATAGATAGCTGTCCACATAGATCCATATCTATCTTTATCTCAACTAGATTTTAAGCTCCTGAATGAAAAGAAAAAGCCTTAAATTATTTTTCCATTAACATTTTGTTTAGGGAATGAGTGAATGAATAAATGAATGAAGTAGTGATACACTAAGAAATCCTGCACCACAAGTCTGGGACCTACTGTCAGGAATTCACCTAACATAGGATACTTAGTCCACTAAATGTTTTACAACACTTAAAAGAACCAGATTTGTGGAACATTTATACTTATTTACTTGGTTGTTTCTTAGGTTTTAAAACCCAATGAATTCCCTCATTTTAATAAAATTTCTTTTCCTGAAAAACTATATTTTTGCAAATTTAGGATTTGCTCTCAGCTTCCAGTAGAAATGTTCCCAAATTTCAAGATCCTTATTATCTCCTTAATTACCTGAACATTCTTTCTGTAAATGTGGTGGAAAAGGAAATGACAAACCACTCCAGTATCTTTGGCAATAAAACCCCAAAAGAGGGTCATAAAGAGCTGGACTTGAAAGAAAACAATCAATCAAACAACAATAATAAAACTACCTCAAAGAATCACTTTTTTTTTCAAGAAGCAACTCACCTTTTACATAAAGCCTTTTTTTTGAGAATTTGTAAGTTACTTTTATGTATTTCATTAAATATTTCCTAATTACATGTAAAAAAAAATAGCAATCATTATTTAAAATTTTGAGTTCTGAATTCTCTCCCTCTCCCCTCTGCCCCCTTCTTGACAATATAAGCAATTTAATTTTGATTATACATATGAAATCATGTCAACCATTTTTTCATGTTAGCCATGTTGCAAAAAAAATAAAAATAAATAAAGTTTTAAAAAGTATGCTTTAGTCTACATGCAGAGTTCATCAGTTCTCTCTGGAGATGGATAGTATTTTTCATCACGATCCTTTGAAATTGTGTTGGATCATTGTCTTGATCAGAGTAGCTAATTTTTTCATTGCTGATCATCCTTGAAATATTGCTGTTATGGTCCAAAATATTCTCCTGGTTCTACTCATTTCAGTGTGCCTCTGATCATATAAGGCTTCCCTAATTTTTCTTTTTCCTGATACCATCCTGCTCATCATTTCTTATAGCACAATAGTATTCTATCACTATCACATACCACAACTTGTATATCCATTTCCCAATTAATGCACATCTGCTCAATTTCCAAATCTTTACCACCACATAAATAACTGCTATAAACATTTTTTGTATATACGGGTCCTTTTCCATTTTCTCCAATTTCTTTAGAATATACAGCTAGTATTGCTGAGTGAAAGGGTATGCAAAATTTTAAAACCTTTTAGGCATAATTCCAAATTCTTCTCCAGAAGAGTTGGATTAGTTTACAACTGTACCAACAATGTAGTACTGATACAATTTTTCTGCATTACCTCCAACATTTTTCACTTTGCTTTTCTGTCATTTTAGCCGATTTGATAGCTTTGAGGTGGTATCTCAAAGTTGTTTTCAATTGCATTTCTCTAATTAGTAATGATCTAGAGCATTTTTGTGTAACTATTAATAACTTTGATTTCTTCTGAAAATTGCTTGTTTATATTTTTGATCACTTATCATCTGGGGAATGGTTCTTATTTTTTTAAATGGCTCAGTTCCCTATATATTTGACAAATAAGGCTTTTATCAAAGAAATTTATTGCAATTTTTCCCAGTTTTCTTGTTTTTTTTCCCTAATTTTGTTTGCATTAGTTTTATTTCTGCAAAAGCATTTAATTTTATGTCAGCAAAATTATCTTTTTTACTGCCCATAATTCTGTCTCTTGTTTGGTCATAAACTCTTCCTTTATCCACAGATTTGATAGGTACATTTTTCTATGTTCCTCTAGGTTATTTATGACATTACTCTTATTTCTAAATCATTTATCCAAATCTAAGATCTTGCTCTATGCCTAGTTTCTGCCAAACTTCTTTCTCATTTTCTCATCAAATTTTTCATATGGTGAATTGTTACTCCCAAAGATTAGATCTTTGGGTTTATCAAACACAGATTACTATAGTAATTTACCACTGTGTATTTTGTACCAAATCTATTCCACCAATCCATTATTCTATTGTTTTGATGGTTACCACTTTGTAATATGGTTTAAAATCTGGATCTGATAGGTTGGCTTCCTTATTTTTTTTTCATTTATTTCCATGATATTCTTGACCTTTTGTTCTTCCAGATGAATTTTATTCTTTTTAATGGCTCTACAAAATAATTTTATGGGAGGTTAATTGTTATGGCATTGAAGACTAAGTAAATTTACCTCAGGTAAAATTGCCATTTTTATTATGCTGGCTTGGCCTACCTATAAGCTATTAATATTTTTCCAATTCTTTGGATCTGTCTTTATTTGTATGAAAGTTATTTTCAGTCATGTCTTACTTTTTGTGAGCCTATTTGGAGTTTTTGTAGCAAATATACTGGAACACTTTGCCATTTCCTTCTCCAGCTCATTTTACAAATAAGGAAACTGAGGCAAACAGGGTTAAGTGACTTACCAGCATCACACAGCCAGTAAATGTCTGAGGCCAGATTTGAACTCAAGAAGATGTGCTTTTCTGACTCTAGACCTAAAACCCTATCCACTGTGCCACCTAGCTACTTCCCCCACATTTGTGTGAAATGTGTTTTATAATTCTGATCACATAATCCCAGGGTTTATTTTATGTGGTCTGCAGTTATTTTAAATCAAATTTCTCTTTCTGTCTCTTCTTTCTGGCTTTGTTGGTAAGATATAGAAATACCATTGGTTTAAGTGGATTTATATGATTCTTTGCTGAAGTTGGCAAGTATTTTAACTAGTTTTTTAATTGATTCTCAAGGGTTCTCTAATTATACCATAATATCATCTATAAGCAGTGATATTTTCATTTCCTCATTGCCTATTTTTATTCTTTCAATTTTTTTTCTTATGTTATTGCAATAAGTAGTATTAGCATAATGTTGAATAATAGTGGTGATAATGAATATACTTGTTTCACCCCGATCTTATTGGGAAGGCTTCAAGTTTATCCCTGTTTCTTTTTTTGTTCGTTTGACTTAGACATTTTTTTTAAATAATTTATTTATTTTTAGTTTTCAACATTCACTTCCATAAGATTTTGAGTTTTAAATTTTATCCCTCTCCCACCTTCCCTTTGCATTTCTTTTCATTGGTTCTCTTGATATTCTGGACTTTTTGTTCTTCCAGATGAATTTTGTTATTGTTTTTTTTTCTAGCTGTATAAAATAAATTTTGGTAGCTTGACTGGTATGGCACTGAATAAATAAATTAATCTAAGTAGAATTGTCATTCTTTTTATATTAGCTTGGCCAACCCATGAGCAACTGATTTTTTTTCAGATATTTAGTTCTGACTTTATTTATGTGAAAAGTGTTTTGCAATTGTGTTCATATAGTTCCTGAGTTTATTTTGGCAGGCAAACTTCCAAATATTTTATAATGTTTATAGTAACTTTAAATGGAATTTTTCTTCCTATATCTTGCTTTTGGGCTTTATTAGTACTATACAGAAATGCCGATGATTAATGTGGGTTTATTTAAAATCCTGCTAAATTTGTTTATTATTGCAAGTAATTTTTTTTCTTGATTCTCTAGGATTCTCTAAGTATATCATCATATCATATGCAAAGAGTGATAGCTTTGTTTCTTCTTTGTCTATTCTAATTCCTTCAATTTCTTTTTCTTCTCTTATTGCTAATGTTAACATTTCTAGTACAATATTGGATAGCAGTGGTAATAATAGACATCCTTGTTTTAGCACTGATTTTATTGAAAATGGATCTAGCTTATCCCCATTACATGTAATGCTTGCTGATGGTTTTAGATAGATACTACCTATCATTTTAAGGAAGACTCCTTACTTTTCTATTCCTATGCTCTCTGGTGTTTTTAAGGGAATAGGTGTTGTATTCTGGCAAATGCTTTCTCTGCATCTATTGAGATAATCATATGATTTCTCTTAGTTTTATTGTTGATATGGTCAATTATGCTTATAGTTTTCCTAATATTGAACCTGCCCTGCATTCCTGGTATAAATCCTACCTGGGTATAGTGTATTATCTTTGAGATTAGTTGCTATACTCTCTTTGTTAATATTTTATTGAAAAATTTTTCACCTATATTCATTAGGGAAATTGGTCTATAATTTTCTTTCTCTGTTTTGGCTCTTCCTGGTTTCGGTATAAGTACCATATTTGTATCATAAAAAGAATTTGGTAGGATTCCTTCTTCACCAATATTTCCAAATAGTTTATGTAATATTGAAATGAATTGATTTTTAAATGTCTAGTAGAAGTCACTTGTAAATCCATCTTGCCGTGGAGATTTTTTTTTCCTTAGGGAGTTCATTGATGACTTGTTCAATTTCTTTTTTTCTGAAATGGGATTAAATGTTTTATTTCCTCTTCCTTTAATCTGGGCAATTTATATTTTTATAAATATTCATCTATTTTACTAAGATTGTCAAATTTGTTGGCATACAGTTGGGAAAAATAGCTCCTAATTATTATTTTGATTTCCTCTTCATTGATGAAGAATTCACTATTTTCATTTTTAATGCTGGTACTTTGGTTTTCTTTTTTCTTTCTTTTAAATCAAATTAGCCAAAGGTTCACCTAGTTTATTGTTATTGTTGTTGTTGTTTTTATAAAACCAGCTCTTAGTTTTATTTATTACTTCAATTGTTTTCTTAATTTAAATTTTGTTAATCTCTCCTTTGGCTTTCACAATTTTTAATTTGGTTTTTAATTGGGGATTTTTCATTTGTTTTTTTCCCTAGCTTTTTTAGTTGCATGCCCAATTCATTGATCTCTTCTTTCTTTATTTTATTCATGTAATCATTGGGAGTTATAAAACTTCCCCCAACAACCTCTTTTGCTGCATGAGCTTTGGTATGTTGTCTCATGATTGTCATTCTCTTGGATAAAGTTATTATTCCTATGATTTGTTGTTTGATCCACTCATTCTTTAGGATTAGATTATTTAATTTCCAATTAATTGTTAGTCTATCTTTCCAAGGCCCTTTATTACATGTAATTTTTTATTGCATCATGATCTGAAAAGGGGGAATTTAATATTTCTGCCTTTCTGCATTGGATTATGAGGTTTTTATGCCCTAGTATGTGGTCAGTTTTTGTGTAAGTGCCATGTACTGCTGTGAAAAAGGTATATTCCTTTCTATCTCCATTCAGTTTTCTCCAGAGGTCAACCATATCTAACTTTTCTAAAATTCTATTCATTTCCTTAACTTCTTTTTGTTTAGTTTATAGTTAGCTTTATCTAATTCTGAAAGGAGAAGCTTCAGGTCTCTCACTAGTAGTTTCTGTTTTTGTTAGTTTTGTTATCTATTTCTTCCAGTAACTATCTTAACTTTTCCTCTAAGAATCTGGATGATATTCCATTTGGTGCATGTATGTTTAGTAATGATATTACTTCATTGTCTATGGTGCCTTTTAGCAGGATATAGTTTCCTTTCTTATCTCATCTAGTTTTGCTTTTACTTTATCTGAGATCAGGATTGCTACCCCTGCTTTTTTTTTTTTTACTTCAGCAAAGCATAATATATTCTGCTCCAGCCTTTTACCTTTACTATGTGTGTATCTCTCTGCTTCAAATGTGTTTCTTATAAACAACATATTATAGGATGATGGTTTTTAATCCACTCTGCTATCCACTTCCTTTTTATAGGAGAGTTCATCCCATTCACATTCACAGTTATGATTACTATCTGTGTATTTCTCTCCATCCTATTTTCCCCCAGTTATGCTTTTCTCTCTCCTTTCTCCCTTTCCCTCCTCACTAGAATTTTGCTTTCAACCACCACCTCCCTCAGTCTGCCCTTCTATTTACCCCCTTCCTTTTCTTTTCAATTTCCCCTCCTACTTCCCATAGGGTAAGTTAGATTTCTATACCTAACTGATTAGGTTATTCCCTCTTTGAGCCAAATCTGATGGAAGTAAGGTTCAAACAATGCTCATCTCCCTCCATTCTTTTCCTCTACTTTAGTTTTTGCCTTTTAACGTGATATAATTTACCCTTGTCTGCCTCCTCCTTTCCTCTTCTCCCAGTACAATTATTGTTCACCACTTTATTAGTTTTTATCATCACATCAAAGTCAACTTATACCCACACCCTCTGTCTGTGTATACCCTTTTTAAATGTCATAATAACAATACAGTTCTCAATAGTTACAAGTGTCATCTTCCATTGTAGGTGTGTAAACAATTTGCTCTTATTAATAACATGTTGTTGTTGTGTTGTTGTTGTTGTTGTTTTTCTTTCCTGTTTACCTTTTTATGCCTCTCTTGAGACTTGTATTTGAAGATCAAATTTTCTGTTGAGCTCTGGTCTTTTCTTCAGGGTTTAGAGGTCCCCTATTTTCTTGAATGTCCATCTCCTCCCCTGAAAGATTATGCTCAATTTTGCTGGGTAGTTGATCCTTGGTTATAATCCAAGTTCCTTTGCCTTAAAGAATATCATAATCTATGCCCTCTGATTTTTTAATATAGAAGTTGTAAGGTCCTGTGTAATCCAGACTATGGTTCCATGATGTTTCAATTGTTTCTTTCAGGTTGCTTGCAGTATTTGTTCTTTGACCTGGTTGATTATGGAATTTGGCTACAATATTCCTTGGTATTTTCAATTTGGGATCTCTTTCAGAGGGTGATCAGTGGATTCTTTCGAGGACTATTTTACCCTCTAGTTCTAGTACCTCAGGGCAGTTTTCTTT
The DNA here is from genome assembly GCF_900497805.2 of Vombatus ursinus. Lineage (NCBI taxonomy): Eukaryota > Metazoa > Chordata > Mammalia > Diprotodontia > Vombatidae > Vombatus > Vombatus ursinus. The sequence continues at coordinate 31,019,418 of NW_020954590.1, read as the reverse complement.
GATGATTTCCTGAAAGATGTTGTCTAGGCTCTTTTTTTCATCATGTTTTTCAGGTAAAACAATTATTTTTTAAATAATCTCTCCTGGATCTATATTCCAGGTCAGTCATTTTACCAATGAGGTATTTCACATTTTCTTTTATTTTTTCATTCTTTTGTTTCTGTTTGACTGATTCTTGATCTCTCATAGAGTCATTAGCTTTCGCTTGTCCAATTCTAATTTTTAATGAATTGTTTTCTTCTTTTAGATTTTGTACCTCCTTTTCCATTTGGCCCATTTTAGTGAGTTTTTGTGCCTCATTTTCCATTTGACCAATTCTATTTTTTAAGGAGTTGTTTTCTTCAGTACACTTGTCTTCCATTTGGCCAACTGGATTTTTTTAAGGACTTATTTTCTACAATTAATGTTTGCCCTTCCTTTTCTAAGCTATTGACTCTCTCTTGCATACTTCTCATTTATTTTCCCAACTTTTCTTCTACTCTCTTATTTGACTTTTAAAATCCTTCTTGAGCTCTTCCAAGAAGGTTTTTTTGAGCTGAAGACTAGTTAATATTCCCCTTTTTCAGATATCAATATGTTGATAATATTGTCTTCTTCTGAATTTGTACCTTGATCTTCCCTATCCCCATAATAAGAATCTATCGTCATTGTCCATTTCAGCTTTTTGCTCATGGTGTTTGCCTATTTCCTGACTTTTCAAAAAAAAATTGAGCTCTCCTACTGGAGTGCAGAGGGCACTGACCCAAGCTTCTTGTGATGGAAGCCCCAGACTTGGTCACTGGCTTTGTGTTCTGGGGCCTCAGATGCTGGCAGTTGGAGGCTGTAGGGTTCTGGTAGCTTACCTGGTACTGGGCTGGGTCAGCAACAATGGAGCTCTCAGGGTGGTGGTGGGAAGTCTGGTCTCTGGGGGACACCTGCTCACCCAGGTCTTGCACTCCTTTCTTTGGCTCCTGCTCACCTGGGCCTTGCATAGCAATGTTTCACTTGTGGAGGATGTCTGTCAGCCTGGAGTTTTGCCCCCTGGAGTTGTGCTTCCTGGAATTATGATGAGGCAGTGGAAGATTTGGCTGCTGGAGAAGGCTATTGATCTGTAGATCAATATACTTGCAGAGTTCCCTTAGATATAGAATTCATCTGGTTCATTTGCATATTGTATAGATTATTCAATCCTTAAAAGAAAGACAAAAAACAGTAAAACTCATTGCTAAAATATCATGAATCCAAAACAGTTGAAAATTAGACAGAAACAAAAATAAAATATCTCTTATAAGTCCGTAGGAAAATATAATTCAACTGTTCTAGATAGATTTATGCATAAATTTTAAATTTGTATCAGTTGGGGTTACCAATATGAAACTCATGCCATTTAATGGAAAAATTAAATTTAGATCATTCAAAATAAATGGAACACCTTTATTTTACATCATTTTTTTAACCTGGACAATCTTCCATCTTTACTTCTAGTAATATTTTGCTACAATGAGATCCTCTTGATCGCCTCCTGACAGCATCCAAACTGTGGTATTACCCTGTTCTACAATGCTTTCCCTACTTATTTCCACTCTCAGACTTTCCTGGCTTCGAGGGGATCACGTACAAATGCCTTCCTTGATTCTCCTTTAACTCTAGGACCTGTTGAATATTTCCAACTTATCTTGTCTACAGCTTGTTTGTACATAGTTATTTGCATCTTGTCTCCCCCATTAGATTATGAGTTCCTCAAGAGCAGAAGTTGCTTTTTGTTTTTCTTTATAACCCCAGCACTTACACAGTCCCTGACACATTGTTGAATTTAATCATTGTGAATGGAATGACTTATAGGACCAACGTCAGGAAAAAAGAGAACTACAGTGGCAGATTAAAATCCATTCTCTACTCTACCTATTGTTTCACATTCTATTCTTAGCCTCATTCCTTTAGATGAATGCACTGGGAAATACAATGCTAGCATTAAATTTGAACACTCTCTTTTCCTTTTGTCAGTTCTACTTCAGAGAGTAAATTTTAGGTCATCTAATTCACATCTCAAATGAAGGGAGAGACTTTAGTTCATGGCTAAAGATGCTGCACCAACTATAAATAGCAAAAGCAAATAGAAACTCTGTGGATATGGATTCCTTCTGCTTATAATTCTACTTTGAAATATAATAATTTTAATTAATATGACATTTGTACAGATGTCATTGCATAAAACTATAGACTGATCATCAGCTATGACTTTACAACGACACATACTCAGAATTCAAACAAATTATCATTTATTCATAAACACTTGGTCTAAATGTAAGCTAAGCTATCTTTTAATATAGTCCACATACTTTAAATAACATTAATTTTTATATATTTCTCTTCCTATATATGTACTCACATATACATATGTATATATATGTATATATATACATATATATATGTATTGTGTGTGTCTAGATAGATAGACACAAACATACATATGCTTACTTTGGGAAAAACACTAATTATTGGACACATGGATTTTCTAGCAATTTTGAATCACATTTGGATTAATTCGTTATTTCTTTAAATAAAATATTAAACCATCAAATTAACATAAACGAAGGAATCTAAGTAACAAACTGTGAACGTATCTTGTCAACAATTGGTCTTCAATTAAGACCTGATATATACAATATATTCAATTGGTGGTTTTGTTTTTATTAAACTTTCCCCATGTAAAATACCTTTTGTTCCTTTGCAAAGTTGTATAGATACACATACACCATATGCATATGTATGTGTGTATATGCACATACATGTGTGTATATAAATGTCTCTATTATATATATATATATATACAAAACTATTTCTAGAATCTTTTTTTATTTTAGTATTTAAATAATAAACAATATTAATGATTATGCCATTGTTTTGGGTAATAGTCTAACAATTTTAGTTTAAAAACTTGCTGACCTCTATCAATGTACTTATGTGATCATTCCCTTCCCATCCCTACCTCCATAATCCATACTGCTGCCTGGTATAATGAAGTTAAGGAGCCAAAGAATATATTTTAGATATGCACTCATGGGCACATTTCATACATCAGTGTGGTTTATGATTCGTTAATATAACCGAGGAAAATATGTCACAATTCAAATTTCAAATAAACATACTTTCCTTAAAATGACACATCAATGCAAGCATTGCTTGAAAGTTACAGGAGAAAGCCAATACTTTCACAACTGATTCATGAATTTTGTTTCTATCTACTTTGAAAAAGTTTTGTCTTCCACAACTTTCATTAAGTTTTTCAAAGTTCTGTTTAAAATACACCAAAAATCAGATTAAGTAGTTCTCCTGTCATCCATACTGTCAAAGAAATAAAATTTTGGTTGGAAATCTGAAATGCATTGAGCATTTAAAAAGGAATTATCCTTATGTATCCAGAAAATCATATTATGATTAAAAAATAGACTTGAATTGTTCTCACAAAGAGTAAGTGGGCAGTAGTTACATTTTTTCAGTTTTTGCCACATAGCATGTGTTGGCACACTGAAAGTTGGCAAGATTTCTTGCTTTGTGAATGCTGACAAGACTAGAATCTGAATTTAATTCAGATGAGCTTCAAAACTTACAGAAACATATTTAATGAACTGTTTAGCTGAAAGTGGAGAAATTTGGAAAGTGACTTCATTCCTATCTTTAAGTGTATCAATGATTTCCATGAGCTGAATGCTGTTCTGTATGTCTGTAGATGATTTAAAAGGGAAGAAAGGGACTTTCATTAATCAAGAAGACACTTCAGTTGGATGTAAGAGAATATTTTAGCCAGAAGACTAAATAAATATTAGATTTTTCTAATCTTTCCTAGTCAGCTTCTGAGTCTCTAAATGTGGTCCTTCAAAAGAGAACCAATGATCAGATACCTCGGGTAGTTGAGACTTACTCCTGCCTTGTATCTGTGATTGTATTGGATGACCTCATAAAAAGTCCTTTCCTACTTTAAGATTCTCCTACCCTTACTTACCTGTGACCCTTTGAAATGAACCCTTTCTTGGTAACCATTGCTGTTTGCTTCATTCTAAACTGTTTTTCATCATTCTATCCCTTTATCCCAGTCATTAATAAAAATGTTAAGTTACACAGAGCTAATCACAGATTGGGTTACTCTACTGGAGAGCTCCTGCCAAGGTAACATTATGCCATTAACCACTAACTACTTTTGGAATCCAACCATTCAACTAGATCTGAATCCATCTAACTGCCCTGCTGTCTTGCAAACTTCACTACATGTTTTCCACAGTAATAACAGATTTTTTTGTACTTTTAAACTTAATTTAAATTTGATTTTTAATTGTACACATAGGCAGATTGAAGTTAAATAAAAATACACAATTCTCCTGGCCTACCACTTTAGAAGCCCTAGGACAATAAAAGAAAAATCGGTTGTCAGGTGTTAACTCTTTTTGATGCAATTATGCTGGCTCTTAGTGATCACCACTTCCTTTTTCAATACTTGCCTACCATTAATTTGAGAATACATTCTTGAAATTTGCAAGGCATGAAAATCAAAATCACTTCCATTATCTTCCTTAAAGAAAAAAAGTTGGGACTCTTGCACATGTGATTTCTTTTTTTAAATAACATTTATGTTGGCTCCAGCGCTTAGAATATCAGAGAATGTAGTTTATTCAGATCAGGTGACTTTAGTTCATTAAGGTCACCGAGGTGCTCTTTTACTGTCCTCTTATTCTTCTTTGATATTAACCCCATATTTCTGTTTCTGTTTCAGTAATTTCTGTCCTATCATTTACAATGCACTCACATTTGTCAGAGAAAGAAGAAGCAAAATAAAAATTGAGCAGCTCTGCCTTCTCTCCCTTGTCTGCTATCATGAGCCCCATCCACCCTGAGCATCAGTTTTTTTCCCCAATATTCCCCTTTCCTCATTATACTTTAAAATCTAAACTAAACAGACAAACAAACATTTTGTTGTTGTTCCAAGCACATTCTGAGCTTTAACACAACAGACAATATTTTTACAGGACCATCTTTATTCCTTTAATGTTAGCAGTTCTTGTTTCCATCTTTTTCTAATCTAAGTTGATAGCTAAGTTTCATGCAACCACATCAGGATCTTCAGAAATTTCCTGTATTTTAATAATCATTGAAATTGCTTTCCTTTCTGTCTTTCTATTTTTCTTCTTGAGTTTCCCATACCCTACCTTGCTGAACTTTAGGTTATGGGTCTATATCTTTCCTTCCTCTGAACCCTCTGAAATATTTTTCCCAAAAAAAAAAAAATTATATGGAGCATTTCTTTCATCTATTGCAGTCTAAGAGGGAGTTTTCAGTTCCCACAATGTCCTTATCATTTTCACCCCAGGATCATTTTTTTTCTTACACGTGACAATCATCGCCTGTACGGAATTTCTCTTTTTAAGTTCCTTTTGCTTTTTAGGTTCTTTAAGAGTGATATTAATGCTAAGGGAAATCAAACAATTACTAGCAATTCTTCTTTTAACAGATTCTCAGCAAATGCTTGGATAATTGAAAATCTCCAGCTGTTACAAAGTATTAAGGAATATTCATTCCTATGATCACTTTCACCTTCTATCTCCATTCTTAATTCTCCACACTTCCACTATGCCAAAGCAGCCTTCTCACCCTGGAAGTTCATTCTACCCCTGCAACCCCTTTCTCTGATCTGTCTATTCCTCCCAGAGCCTCCATTTTAAGGTGAGTGCCCAGGTCAGATATGTTTATTCTTCTCCAGACTCCACTTCTGAATTTGTGGACTTTCTACATTATATGATATCTTTTTCTTCCACTCCTCAACCCTTTACAGCTTGCTTTTATGTATCTTCCACATCAGAATGCAATCTCCTTTAGGACTGGGACTACCTTTCTGTCTATATTTGTATTCCCAGTGCCTAGCACATAGTAAGCACTTAATAAATGTTTATGGATTGACTTGATCTGATCATGATGTGATGAAAGGAAGGTAAGACCACAAAGAAAACATCTTTTGGGTTTTTTTTTGAGAAGATCAAATAAAACCTCATGGGCTATGTATTAAAAATGCAATTAGTCAATTAGTGAGCTTCACTCAGCTAACTTAAGTCAATTGGATGGTGTTAGAGGAGCTCTTCAACTCTATGGCCCCAGAGACAATCAATATTGATGAAATATGAGACTCCTGGTTAAAATGATCTTTCATGGTGTTGAGCCTTCTGGAGCATGATGGTAAAATCAAGAGGCTTGCAGCTGGGTGGGAAAGAAAAAACAAACAAACAATAACAACAATAGATTTTGGACTTTTCCAGAAGAGGAAGGAGGTAGATATTCTGAGGAAGAAGCAGGTACTTTTTCTCTAAGAAATAATCAAGTGGAAACCATCAGGTGGTAGATCATTCAGTAAAGATAGGAGAAAGAATAATAACAGAACTTGTGGATCATGATTTGCTGTTCAAGGTACCTATTAACAATAATAGAAGATCTGTTGTCTTCCTGGGCCATATATTCAAGTCAAACCAGATAATATTCCTGAAATGATCAAAATATAAAATAATTACCTACTTCTAGATGACTCACATGGACACCAATGATACTAACAGAAGGAACACAAAACGTATTGCCAAAGATCATGACATTTTGGATAATAAACTAAAGGCCAAAAGGACACAAGGAGCAAAGAGATAGTCTTCTTTGGTAATTTAGCATGGGGATCTAGGCCCAGCAAGATGTGACAGAAAAATTCATCTCTCAGAACCAGGACAGCCAAAGATGGAATACAAGCTTCCACTGGAGGATAATACTGGGCTTTTTGTATAGATATCTGAGGCCAGGGCCACTGGTTCCTTTGTTAGATTTTATCTCCTGAGAACTTCTGGGTATCCCTCCTGCTATGTTTTCTCATTCATGTTGCTATTTTCTACCTTGGTAAATAGAATTAGATTTTTTATTTCTTTTTTGTCTCTCCTCCCTGCCCATATCCTTTGGCTTAGATTTGCAAGGTACCTAAAAATACTTTCTTACTGGCCTTTATTTTGTGTGTTCATTCCTTGACCCAGATTGTGTCATCCATATATTTTAACTGGTAGACCAAAAATTCAAATCTCATTCTCATTCCCTACTTTCTTAGCCAGTTGTTCACTTCCTAAAATCAGTATTGTTTTTATTTTTGTTTGTTTGTTTTTCCCTTTTGAGTCCCTTAGCTTTAATGTGCAGCACTGAGGAAACCAATCTGTGTGTATAGAGGATGCATATCTCTAATGTCAGAACTCTCTTCATGCAGATCCAGTGTTGGAATGAAACGAGTTACTCCCAACTCAACGAATGGTTCATAAAGGAAAGTTTACTTTGCTATAACACAGTAAGGACAAGGACAAAGTGACACTTAACTTGTCTAGATGTAGCCTTCTCTCTACCCCCCGATCTCCATGTGGAGGTGTCTGGACATTGGAGCAGAATATAGTGAAGGAGAGGGAGATTCATACAGACTTTGGAAATCCCCCACATCCGAGGGACACAAACTCCAAATATCTGGGACTTTTTAGATCACTCAGGAAGGTGCATCAAAGAAGCTGGACCAGTCAGATCTTTTTTAGGGAAAGTCTCCCATGATGAAGGTGGAAGGAGAGAAGCTGTAACAGAAAAATTTTGTTTTTGCAACATGGGTTTCTTTAATGGTACCTTTTTTTATAACCCCTTGTTTGTAACACTTTGAAATCTTCTGGCAGCTACTATGTACTTCCTCATTGCCCTTTGGGTGACCTTCAGCCTCAGTTCTGCAAAGATTGCTGTGTTCCATGATTTTCAGGTATACAGTATCATCAGAAGAGCATAGATAACTTTTTAAAAATTTCTTTTGTTTCAAGAAATTTAGAGTTATTAAGAAAACTGAAATTCCTCAAAGCCTGCTCTCCTCAACCCATTCAATTCTGTACCTAATAATGGCCCACTTTCAGCATATCTAAAAGATGGGGTAGATAGATAGCTAGATAGATAGAGAGAAAGAGAAAGAGACAGACAGACAGACAGATAGAGCTCTGTGGGTTTTTAATTCAATTGCATATCCAGAGTGTCCCAAGGTCTTAGTGCAATTTTAAGCTTTATAGCTTAATAGTCTGGAAAATGGATATTTTAAGTTAAATTATGAAATGATGGATGAGGACTACATGATTACTTGTCAGCATTGTTGTAGAGATTCTATTTCTTTCGATATACAGATTTTTCTAGATGGCCTCTTAGTTCTCTTCCAATTCACAGATTCTGTGATAGCATGTGATTATGTAAAAATGGGTGAGTGAAGTTTGAATTCATCAATGTGATATGGTATCTGAGAAAATTAATGAAATCTTAGACTGATTTAAGCCAAGTAAAATGTTCAAGACTAAGGAGGTATAGAACAATTGTACTTTGCCCAATCTCAGTTGTTAAATGTTATAATTTCTATTTCCAGAGTCTCTCACATTGTATTCAGTTTTGAGCTCCATATTTTAGTAAGGTTATTGATAAACTAGAGGGTGTCCAGCATAGGACAACCAAGATTATGAAGGGAATGAAGATCATGTCATACAAGGACTGGTTGAAGTAATCAGGTAAGTAGAGTTTGGAGAAAAGATTTAAGAAGAGCACAATAGCCATTTTCAAGTACTTGATGAGTTAATACATGGAGAAGGGGTACTATTTTTTCTCCCTGGAGACCACAAACAGAAACAATCACTGGATAATGGAAAGAGAGAAATTCAGGAATCAGTCATTTTCACCTTAGTGAAGGTCATTAAGCAAAGCCTGGTTCACCACTTGCTAGACTGGAGGGCACTATTATTCAGTTAAGGCTTAGACTAGATGGACTCTTCTCTGAGGTATTTTCTATCTCTGAGATTCTGTTAACTTGGGTATATAATGAACAGAAGATGTAACAAAATTAACATTGGTTTTGTTCATGCAAGCAGCAGCCTGTGAAAAGAATACATTAATTATGCAGCTCTGCCTGATTTTAAAAGAGTTTAAACAAAGGTGAACACAATACTGTTATTTTGAAGGAAAAATAACAATCATTCAACCTTGAACATCTTTTTTTATATTGAAATAATGGCAAACTACACTAAGTATACATTTTTCAAGTAATTTGTCAAGCTAACTCTTCACTGTTCTGTAAATTTCTTGATATGTACTATCATGGAGCCTATATTGATGTACAAGACTGACAGATAAACAAAATTCATCAAGTTTCAGACACATTTCTTATTCTGTTTTCTAAAGTTTCAGATTAATGCTTTGCTTTTATTGATTTTTTCTAAACAAATACATTGATATATATATATATACATATATATAGCCTTTAAAAATTATACCATTCATTTCTTAGAGAATATTATGTTGCTTCAAAAATTTTATTATATTATTACATCCTTCTGTGTATCCCTAAATCACAGGTTTTTTTTTAGTTTTATGAAAATCTGATCTATTTCATTGCTTATTTTGGTTCCTTGTCATTGAGCATTATAGACACAGAATGTAAGCTTTACCTATCATCTCCTAGGAGAAGGAAAAACTTATAGGGACAAGCTCCAGCATTTTATTTGTGCAAGAAAAATTAAATTGTGATCATATGGGGCCAAAAGTGGACCTCTTTATGCATTGGACCAGGTAGATTCCTGAGATCCCTTCCAAATCTAAGATCCTATGATTGTGAAGAAGCAGAAGAGTATATTTTATCTTAGTGAGAAGAAGTAGAACATCTTAAAAAGGAAAGACTTTTTTTCAGGAAAAATCACATTGGTAGCTATGTAGAGGATGAGTAAGAGTAGAGAGACTTGGGATAGGGAGCCCAATTAGAACACTATTGTAATGGGCCAGGTGAGAGAAATGGAGGCCTGTACTAGAGTTACTGGTTGTAGGAGTATGGAGATAGATGTTATCAAGGGAGAAACAACAAGATCTAGCACCTGATTGTATTTATGATGTCAAAGAGAATGAGAAGTTGAGGATTAAACTAAGATTGTGATTCTAAGTGTCTCAGAAGATGGTGATACTGTCAAGATATTAGGAGACACCCTTTTTCCAAAGCTAAGGCCCAGCAAGCAAGCTGTGCCCAGAGTTTGATGTAACAATAATCCTTTGTGCTCACTCTCTGGATGATCCCACCTTCTGGCAAAATCACATAATTATCGTATTACTTTGACCAGCATCGGGTGTTCACTGAACTCAGACAAGCACTGAACAAGCACCCGTGTTCCAGTCATGAAGCCCTTCTATGAATCAACCTTGCAACATTGTTTCTATTACTCCTCATTGTCAGGGTTAAAGTTTACTGTGTTGCCACCAGTATAAGTACTGAGATTTGCCTACTCAGAAGCGGGTCCCCACTGACCAGGATCAGGGCCCTGGCACATGTATCTAATCTGTCTCTTTGCTTGCAAGCCACTTCACTAATTTTGAAATTATACTTCTGTTTGATTACTGATTTTCCTGTCTCTAGCCTGCTCTGTTCGGCTCTGGCCATTCACAGGTTAGAGGCCGGTTCAATCTGGTTGACAATGGATTTTGGACAAAAGATAGAACTCTAACCTACATTTGTAGTTTCATTTAACATTATTCTCCTTTATGAACTCTAAATTCTAACAAAATAGGATTATTAATTCTGCCTTCAAATTTTTATCTTCCATATTCTACCTCTGTACATTTGTATAAGCCATCTCCCATATTTAGAATGTTCTGCCTCCTTATCCTTACAAAATTCCTTTTGTACTTCAAGATTCAAGATGCTCCCTACTCCTGGAAATGTTTCTTGATTCCTTCCAATTGTTGAGCTCTCTCTGCCCTCACATTAACTTGTATTATACTTGTTAAGTATCATATTCTAGAATGTGAAGTCCTTGAAATAATGGGATGATTTATGCATATTCCTTTTGAATTTTTTCACTTTCTTTTCTCTTCTTTTTGTATTTCCAATGTCTAGCAAAGTGTTTGCACATACTAGATTTAAAAAATGTTTATTTAATTAAATTGAATTTCATCTCTATTGCCCTGGTTTACCTTCACTCCAGGTTTCCCAAACATAGCTATTCAGGTTTTTAATAGATCTGTGATACATCAGACATAAATAAATACCACTTCCAAAAGTGCCAACTGCACTCCTCCTGACTACTCAGCCCATTGAATTCTTGTCTACATCTTGCCATAACCACATTGGCTCTAAACAATTACTCAGTAAGTCTATCAATAAGCATTCATTATGACTACCATGTTTCAGGTATTGTGCTCATTGATAGGGATTCAAAGACAAAAATAAAACAGTCCCTGCTCTCAAGGAGACTGAATTCTATAAATGGAAATGTAGGTACATAAATATACAAATTATATAAATGTAAGTGAAAGGTAATTTCAGAGGAGAGCACTGGAAGCTGAGAAGAAGAAGAAAGACCTCATGCAGCAGAAAGTATTTAAGTTTAGCACTAAAGGGAAATTAAAAAATCTGAGTCAGAGGTGGAGAAGAAAATATTCCAGCCATGGGAAACAGTCCATACTGAGGCATAGTGAGAGAAGATAAAATATTGCCTCTAAGGAGGAATAAGAAAGCAAGTATGGCTCAATCTTAGAGTGTATCATAGAGAGTCAAGTTTAGGCCTTTTTCTGGTTCTTTTAATATTCCAGTCACAGAAATACACTAGTAAATATCTAAGCCTGGTCTTCCCAGGCCCAGAATTCTATCCAATGCAATACCATCTGTCTCAAGTTTGTACCTCTCAGTCACACAAAGACCACAAAAGTTGAAATTAGAATCCATGTCCCTTTTGACTCCAAGTCTATCACTCTTTACACAGCTAAGGGAACTAGGTGGCCTAGAAGATAGAACATTGGTCTTGGAGTCAGGAAGACCTGAGTTCAAATCCAGTCACAGATACTTCCTAGCTCTGACCTTTAATAAGCCATTTAGTCTTGTCTGGCTCAGTTTCCTCAATTGTAATATTGGGCTAATAATAGCACCTTCCTCATGAGGTTGTCATGAGGACTGAATGAAATAATACTTCTAAAGTATTTAGGATAATGTCCGGCACAGAATAAGTGCTTAATAAATGCTTATTCTCTTTCCTTTCCTGATAAAATGAGAATGTTTGTGCCCTCCCTAATGAGGTCAACATATGGCCCTGTGAAACTGGCTATTACCTCTGTGAATATTCTTTTCCATTTTTGGTGACAAGATTATAGACTAGGCCCTTAAGAGTTTTGAAGAATTAGGAGAATGATGCTCCAGGAAACCAAGAGCCACCTGAAGTCTGGGATTCAGGGACTCAAAGTCCAGGACAGGTTTTAAAACCAAGCTAACATTAGTGCCCTGAGGATCAAAGAGTGAACTTTTGGAGTGACACTAACAAAGGAGTGTATCTGGGACAAGGACTCATTCAATCACATTTGAAAGTAAATTTGGGGAGATCAATGCTATATAGGAAGTAGGATAAATATTATTGCACTCTCCCCAGAGACTGAAACAGGACTGGGAAAGTGTGCCTCCAAAATCATGGGGGGAAATATTTGTACTTTTTTATTATTATGTCTCTGAAGTGAATATCCCTTTGTAAGAGCCAATTTATATTAAATAGTTGAGTAGAACTCCAGCATTAGTCACTGGCCCCTAGTGGTATGGGGAGCAAAACCACTGGGGCTCAGGATAGTGGCATTGGAGGAGAGATACCCCAAAACTTCTCATCATGGGCCTAGAATCATTAGAGAGAGAAATAACAGATCTTGCTACAACATGAGAAACACATGGAGGAAAAAATGAACTTAATTCCCATAACTTTAATATGAGATTAAATAATCCAATAAAATGAAAAGGAGTGACAGGTTTGATAAGAAAACAAAGCCCCACAATCTGTTGCTTTCAATAAACATACCTAAAAGCAAACATATACACGATATAAATGAAGGAGTAGAACACAAAAATTTTATGCCTCAGATGAAACCCTCAAAATACAGGATATATAGAGATGGTATCAGACAAAGAAAAAACAAATAAAATTTAAAACAAAAACAAAGATAAAGAAGGAAATTACTGTATGTTGAAAGGAACCTTAGACCACAACTATCACTATGACAATAATGCTCACTAAATGTCTCAGCATCTAAAGTCATGAAGGAAAAAAAAAATCGCTGAATTACAAGAAAACATAGATTGCATTGCAATTATAGTAAGTGATTATAATATCCCTCCTTCAGTTTTACAGAAATCTAACAGACAGATAAACAGAAAAGGAAAATACAGAATTAATGAAATTTCTGGGAAACTAAATTGAAAACACAGGGTACCTTCTAAGTGAGAATGCTAAAGAATATATATTTTTCTCAGCACCACATGGAACTTTTAAAAATTGACCATATATTAGGTCTCAGAAATCATGAGAGAGAGAAATAACAGATCTTGCAAAAGGAACAGACAGCAAAAGGAAGAAATAATATATCCTTTACATATTATAGCAATGAAAATAATAATCAGTTTAGAGTGCACAAACAAAAGACATGAACATAAATGGAAATTTAACAACAAAATAATATACCATCCAAACAATAATTATGTGAAAAATATAACAAAGAAGAATGTAGTAGAATTTCCATGATGATGTTAAAGTAGTCCTTAGAGGGACTACCAAAAATATGCAACAAAGATAGAAAAGGAGAGCATTACTGAAGTAAATACAAATTTTTAGGAATTAGAAAGTCACCAAATAAAAGAACCCAAAATAAACACAATATAGGAGATATTAAAAATTGGAGGAGAAATATACGAAATAAAAACCAACAAGAGAAGAAATCAGATCCAAAATAAAAGTTAGTTCTTTGGAAAGACTATAAAATTGATAAAGTTTTAGATTACCTGGTTCAAAATAAGAGAGCAGAAAATCAAATTAAGAAAATGGCATATAAACTGAAATCACAATAAGGCCATATGAAGTAGAGAATTATCAGACCTACATCCAGAACAGTTATATGCTAACAAAACTAAGAACATAAAATAAATAGAGAAAAGCCTTCAAAGAAATAAAATACTTAACTAACAAACATAAAATAGATTAAGAAAAAAAAAACAACCTAGAAAACAAAACAGAACTAACTAGTTGTAAAGGGGAATGGGGGAAGCAGAAATGCTGTAGCAATGGGTGGGGCAGATGATGAATGCTGACCCTGATGGATTCTCAAGAGAATTCTATCAAACTTTTAAAGAAAAAATAATACTAATGTTACAGAAATTGTTCTCAAAAATTGAGAAAGGAGGAAGTGTTCTTTTACAAAACAAATATAATAGTAATGCCTAAACTAGGAAAGCAAAAAGTCAGAGAACAAAAGATAAATACTATTAATGAATATCAGTTCAAAAATTTTATATAAAAGCCATCCAAGAGACTGCAACAGTTCATCCAATAAATAATTCATTATTATCTTATTGAATCAGGAATGCAAGGATGATCCAACTTTTTGAAAAAAATTAACATAATCATAGTAAAAATGAAAAATTTCAAAACCACATGATTTTATATAGATATAGAAAAAAAAGCCTTTAGCAAAGTACAAAACTAATTTATGCTAAAATAAAACCTACAAGGAGTAGGCATAAAGGGTCTTATTGAAATATTGTAATATGTATTTATTTTAAAAAAAGCAAACACCATATACAATGGTAATACACTAGAAGCTTTCCCAATACACATAGGATAAAAACAAGAGTGCTTACTCTCTTCACTGTTATTTTATCTAAAACTGAAAATGCTAGCAAAAATATTAGGACAAAACAAAGAAATTATAGCGGCTGAGATAGGCAAATAGGAGATAAAACTGTTCATATCTGCTGTTGATAAGATAAAAACGTTAAGGTATCAGCAAAGATAAAATTTGAGATGATCAATAGCTTAAGAAAAGTTGTAGGTTACCAAAAAAAAGAGAGTGAAACATATAAAAGAGCAAAATTTCTCTGTAACATTATATAATATCACAATAACATCAATAATAATAACATCCAAGAGGCAACCAAAGAAAAATCAATCACATTCAAAGCAACTACAAATTTCATTAAATATTTTGGGAATCTATCAACCAAAGCACACAACTTTTTTTTCCTAGATTTAATCACAAATACTCCTTATAGAAATAATGAAGGTAGGAAATAGTCATTTATTAAGTACCTACTATGTGCCAGGCATTGTTCTTAGTACTTTCCAATTATCTCATTTGAGCCTCACAATCGTGAATGGTAGATGCCACTATTATATCCATATGATAGTTAAGGAAATAAAAATAAACAACAATTAAGCAGTATGGACAATCTCATTGTATATTGTCAGGTGTTTTCAATTGGTTGGTCAGTTTTGCTATTTTTCTTTCTTCTTTTTCTTTTGTTCTTTTTAAAAACATTCTTTTACTCTTTGCATATAATATGATGGTATACTTAGAGAATCCTGGAGAATCAACTAAAAAAGTAGCCAAATTAATTAAATTAGTTAAATTAAGTAAATCAGTTGAATTAATTAACAACTTTAGCAAAGTTTCAGGATATAAAATAAACCCAAATAAATCATCACAATTCTATATATTAACAACAAAGTTCAGCAGGAAAATATAGAAAGAGAAATTCCTTTTAAAATAACTATAGCCAATATAAAATACTTTGGAATCTATGTATCAAGACAAATGTCTAACTTAGGAAGTAATCCTCCAACAGAATGCCTGGCAGCATTGGAAGAAATTTGACTATGGCATAATACTCAAAATATAGTGTCTATGCCTAAAGAGCTATAAAACTGCATACTCTTTGATCCAGTAATACCGTTACTAGGTTTATATTCCAAAGAGATTGAAAAAGGGGGGAAGGAGAAAGGACCTATTTGTATACTCTTTATACTCTCTCCGTAATGGCAAAGAATTTGAAATTGAAGTGATGCCTATCAATTGGGGAATAGCCAAACATGGTGGGGTATATGATCATAATGAAATACTATTGTGCTATAAAAATGATGAGCAGTCTGATTTCAGAAAAACCTGGGGAGACTTAGATGAATTGATGCAAAGTGAAGGGAACAGAAGCAGGAGAACATGGTACACAGTAACAGCAATGTTGTATGATAACCAACTGTGAATGACTTAGCTCTTCTCAGCAGTACAATGATTCAAAACAATTCCAAAGGACTCATGAAAAATGCTATCTTCCTCCAGAGAAATGGAGTTTGAATATAGATCAAAGCATACTATTTTTCACTTTCTTATTTTTTCATTTTTTTCCTTTTGGGGTTGTGTCTTCTTTAACAACATGATTAATATGGTAATGTTTTGCATGACTAAATGTGTATAACCTATATCAAATTGTTTACTGTCTCAGGTATGCGGAGGTGAAGGAGGGAGAGAGAAAATTTGGAACTCAATTTTTAAAAATAAATGTTAAAAATTGTCTTTACATGGAACTGGAGGAAAATAAAACATTGTTTTTTTATTAAAATAAAAAAAAATTCTTTGTTATGTGAGATGACTCTCTAGCAGGGGTACAAAGGGAATAAAGTAGGGAATTCAGGTGATATTAAAAAAAAGATAAAATAATATTTTGGTTTTATTATTGTTTATAGAATGAACAGTCAGAGTAAGAAGACATAAGTTCAAATAATAGCTCTACCACTTGTCAGCCCAGACCTTCTACCAATCATATAAGCTCTTTGAACTTCAGTTTGCTACTTCTAGAAATTTAGGATAATAATCCTTTAATTAATTTACATTGTTGTGAGTCTGAAATAAGATTGCTGATTTTGAGTTCTTTGTAACTATAAAGCACTATTTAAGTGCTGGCTATGGTAATGCCAAGAGAGGCATAGGATAGAGGATAGAGCCCTAGACTTAGAGTCAAGAAGACCTGAGTTCAAATTCTTCTCCTGACACCTACCAACCTTGTGATATTAGTTACTTAGCCTCTGTTAGTTTCAGTTAACTCATATGTAAAGTAAGGTAAATAACGCATACTTGATAAGGTTTTTATGAGAATTAAATGAGAGAAGAGAGGTAAAGAGTGTTTGCAAATTTTAAAATGTTTATGAATATTAGCTATTATAACTATGAAGATTTATACTGACTCAGTAGATAGCAAGCTGCCTTCAAAGACAGGAAGTTCAGGGTGCAAGTCCTGCTACTGCCTTTTTGAACCTAGGCAAATCACTTAAACTTTCAGGAGTTTTTAAGACAATAATTGAAACTCTTTAAGATAATAATTTTCAAAGAAGATTCTGATCAGCACTGGTAGAAGAGTATACTCTTCTTGGAGTTTCCTTTGCCAATTAAATTTCCAGTTCTTATCTTTACCCTATTATTACCATAATGATTACAAAGATAGTCTTATAATCCCTTCTTAATGACAAATGATGGAACCATGCCCCTTTATTTTTTCCCAAAGAAATAATATTCATTCATTCAAAAACTACATATCAGGCATGCACAGAGGTTTGTTTTTCTTTCTAAGTTCCCATACCATGTTGAGATAAGACATTACATCTGCCCTCAAAGAGTGTTTAGTTACACAGCCTCTCAAACTGTACCCATCACTGGAATCATTCCCAACGGTGCCTCTGGTGTGTTATTTATATTTCTGTCAGGAGTTCTCACAGACTGGACCCAGACAAACTTTGGAAAAAATACTGTAAGATTTCATGGGTCCAAAACCCAAAGAAAGGGAACTTCAAGAGCCCCAGAAATGGCAGTCTCTGACCCAAATGCAGCAGTTGTTATAAGTCACTTGAAAGTTTCATATGATTAGAACTTTGGATTATCACTTAGAATTACAAAAACTAAAACCTTGTAAGAAAAAAAATGTACATGTGGGATTAATTCATTTTCAGGTAAAATAGCCAATAAGGCATCCAATTAATTTGTAATAGATTTTATTTTTGAATATAACAGCAAAACACAGTGATTTGACTGCTTCAGGTCAGTATAAACATTTATTATAATTTCATATGTGTTAAGAGCATAGTGATGGTCTCGTGCTTTGCAAAACCTAAGAAAACAGCAAAACAGAAGATTGAAAGAAAAATATGTAAAAAAAACCAGCATGATTGGGTTTATTTTTTTTTCCATTAAGGGGTAATTCCCTGGCTAAAATAATGCAAATACAGTAATTCATCTGAATGCAAGAAAAAAATAAGAAAGAAAAAGTTGTTTTGTGAAAATAAGAAATACAGGGTAATGAAGAGCTTAGCATCTTCTAAGAAAACAGAAAGATTTGTTATTTTGGGGTTTTGTTTTTGAGGGGGGGATGAGAAGTTTCTAGGGATTTAAGCAGCTTGAAGAAGAGTATTACTATAGATTCCCATTGGTCAACTGTCTTGAAATATTGGAGGTAGGGATCTCTGGAGGACAGAGATCACATATTTGAAATGGCAATGAAGTAAAATGAAGATTCCTTAAACTAGCTTCCTAAATTAGCTTTTCAGAATGAACAAGGGTTTGATTTGGAGGAACACAATTTGAGAACATTTCTTATCACCCTTTATTACCAAGATGAAAAATAGAAAGTACACTTATCTCCATGAAAATGAAGAAAGGATTTGCAAAGCAGTTACTAAGTCATATCCTTGCGCAATATATGTGTAATAGCAAGTATTTTTTTTATTTTCGTAGATTATTATAATACTACTGAACTCAACAAAAATCCTTCTACTATGCATTTTCATTTAGCAATGATCTGAATTACATATATTTATGGCAAACATCTGTCCCAAATCTCATATTACTTTAACATACTGTATTCAATGAAATATAACCCAAAAAACACCATAATTAGCCTAAGATTAGTTTTAACCAAATTTTACTGTGTCTTAAGTAATTCCATCTGAAAATAGCAACCTAGAAGAAACAGTTTTAAAATAAGCAATCATCTCAAATTATTCTGGTCAAAAGCATTTACTTTAGATTGTTCTTCCAAGAAATATAAAGTATTCAAGATCTCTAGTGCTAACAAAATTAATCTGTTCAATTGAATAGAAGAAAAAATAAAAATGCCTAATTTGGCATCACCTACATTTAATGTCCAGATGTAAAGATTGTGATCAGCAAAGATCTGTTGTCCTGCCAGGCCTCATTTAACCTTAGGTTGATCCACTTTTAATTAAACTGAATTGAATAAATGAAACAAAAGAAGCTGGAGAAATCTACTGGTTTTCACAGACTTTTCTAGACATGGCAAAAAAAAATCTTCAAAATTAAGGAGTTCTGCTCACTGATGGAATAAGAGCCTATTCTAAGTTTGGCAAAACTCATTTTTTTTCTTATTCTCAGGAATAACTTTAAGCACATTGTTGTTTGCCTCTTTCAGGAAGCTATGCTATTCATCATCAAGCCCTTCAAAGTCTTTTTTAGTTTAGTTTTTCTTTTTCTTTTTTTTTTTTGGCTGAAATTTCACTGGATATGTATCACTGTGCTCAGTGCTACCAGATTTACCAGGGAGAGCTGAAACAAGGCTCTTGCCCTTGAGATGACCAAGTTACTTCTTTCCCTCTCCTTAAACTGAAGTTTATTATCCTTCCTCCTCCCCCAAAAACATCCGGAAAACACATACACACAAAAACAAATACACACATACATTATATAATGGTATATTGTCAAGAGTTCATTGATTTTAAATCTTTCTTCCCAAAGAAAAGTTGTCTTTGATACTCTTGCTGATTCTAAAGTAATCTTGTACCATGTGTGTTTCCTGAGTCAACTATATAAGAATTTGGAACTTTAATTAGAATTATAAACTCTGTCTGAAATTGAAGAAAAAGGCCATGAAAGAAGCTTCTAAATACCCTGTTTCTGTCCAAGTGATCCATGTTGTAAGGTCACAGTCTACATGAGGCTTGTTAATCACTTAACCTCTAGGTCCTTCATTTTTCTCATATGCAAAATGAGGCAAGGTGTGAATGGGATGGCCCTACTAGATATTAATCTATGATCCCATGATTCCCTGAGCTTAAACTCTAGTTTCTTTTTTCACTGGGATGAAGTCCAATATGTATTAGAACTATTTCTGTTCTCTGTTAGATTATAAAATGAAATTCCTATTTTTTTTTTTTTGCAATCTCTCCTTTTCCTGGTTTTTGCTCTTTATACTTCAACGTGCTGCGGATTCACAATCTTTTGTCTAAGAGTACTCCCTCTACTTATGCTCATCAAATCCTTAAATACTCAGTGGTCTTTTATAGGATTATTTTTTTTGAAAAATAAGTAATCTTGTCCCCAACTTTGTTCTCTGATCCTCTCCAAACTTAGCTCTACTGGTTCGTCACTGGGCCCAGACTGGGAGTCTTTTCCGTTTGATAGAACTGTCCAGAGTCTCTTTCTAAAGCTTTCTCAAGCCCTGGTCATTTTACCACCATGATGAGGCATCAGAAGAAGATGATACAGCAGTTTATTATGAAAATATTTTATTTTAGGGAGAAAGGGCTTCTCTCTCTCTCTCTCTCTCTTTGTCTTTCACACACACACACACACACACACACACACACATGCACTCTCACTCTCTTGCTCGCACTCTCCTTCCATCTTTTTTTTTCTGTCTCTCTCTCCCACAAGTACAACATTATACCAAAAACTATCTAAAGTCTGGGAATTGAAGTCTCTTCTTCCTGTAGGTGCTTGCCAACTATACCACTTGGGGAACATGGAATTTTGATGAGGAATAAAGGTAGTCCCAGGCATGAAGAATTGGAATGCAAAAGTATTCAGGTTTTTATTACAAAGGCCACCATAAAAATTTCACCGAAACATGATGACAAAATTCATTTCAAACTGCATTCCCACCATACTCCCTCTGCCCTTCTTTATATTCAGGTAATGCCAATGCACAGCCTCTAACTATTGCTACAGTACATCCCCAGGTTCTCTGAGTGTGCTGATTTCACAAGATATGTAGCTACCTGCTGGCATATTAAAGGGCAAGATCAAACTCATAATACACCAGAGAATGTTTTGAGAAAAATAAAGGCTCCTCACATTGCTAAGTGACGAGCTAAGGTGTTTGTAGAAAATACTTTCCATCAGTGAATATTAGTTATGTCCTTAGCAAGCAGACTCAACTACTAAACAGAAGTTCAGAGAAGTTGGATGACAGCTCTAAAGTTAGAAAGATAATTTCCTTCCATATTTGGGGCTCAAAAGATTATAAAAGATTATATTAATCTAATTAAAATTTGAATTCAAACTTTACAATGAATTTTACCTGTTTTAAAGTAATATCTGAAACTTGATGAGAGGAGTATTTGAAGAGGCTTTTTGAGTTAATCATCTTAAAACTGTATAAAATCAGAGGCCAGATTAAGGTATTGACTAATAACACAACTAATGTTATTTTAATATCAGTGAGGCAAGGATCACTTGGCAGAGTTCAAAGGAGAAAAGGAAATCATCGGGCAGATGGAAAGAGTCAAACCTGAAGTGATGTTGGAAAGGCCCTGGAAAAGAATGGTCCCACCTCATAGCCCTTGCTGAGCCTGACCTCTGACCCCACCTTCCCCAGCACATACACCTCATTTGAGGGAGTTGTGAAAACTTCAGAGGAATGACTAAACATTCTTCTAAGAAAACATGATGATGTTCCTGATGAACAATGATACAGTGGCACTGAGTCCATGTATAGAACCTCAGATGCCTGGATTAAAAAAAATAGACTTGTAAGTGGTAAAAAAAAAAAAAAGCAGTAAGAACAAACTGAAATGTACATTTTATTTGTGATTTGTCAAGGCTCACTAACTCCATATAGCTATCATCTGCCCAGGGGGCAGGATAACAATGACTACTTACTTTAAAAAATAAGAGAGAGAGAGAGAGAGAGAGAGAGAGAGAGAGAGAGAGAGAGAGAACTTTTTTTTCTCCTCTTCATTCCACTAAATGCTTTTCCATGTACTTAAAGTGTAGGGTAAGGGAGTTTAATGGAGTGTGAAGGGAACATTGACACCAGACTCACAAGACTCGCAAGAACTGAATTCAAATCCTGTTTCTATCACTTATCAATTGTGTCAGAGACTGCATGGTATAATGAGGAGGACGCTAGACCCGGCTTCAGGAAGATTTGGGTTCAAATCCTACCTTAGACATTTACTGTTTAAGGAGCACTGGACAACTAACTTAACCCCTCTGTGCCTCATCTTTAAACTAAAAGGGGGAGACTTGATGCCTCAAAGCTTCATTTCATTTCTAAAAAAATCTATGTTGTACTAATGCATTGTTGGTGGACTTCTGAACTGATCCAACCATTCTGGAGAGCAATTTTGAACTATGTTCAAAGGGCTATAAAATGTGCATACCCTTTGACTCAGAAATAATACTTCTAGGACTGTATCCCAAAGAGATCATAAAAATGGGAAAAGGACCCACATGCACAAAAATATTTATAGCAATTGTTTCTGTGGTGGCCAAGAATTGGAAACTGGGGGATACCTATCAATTGGGGAATAGCTGAATAAGTCGTGGTATATAAATGTAATGAAACACTGTTGTGCTATAAGAAATGATGAACAGGTGGACTTCAGAAAAACCTGGAAAGATTTAGATGAACTGATGCTGAGTGTAGTGAGCAGAACCAGGAGAACATTGTACACAGTAACAGGCACATTGTGTGATGACTGACTTTGATAGACTTAGGTCTTCTCAGCAATACAAGGATCTAAGAGAACTCCAAAAGACTCATGATGGAAAATGCTATTCACATCCAGAGAAAGAACTATGGAGTCTGAATGCAGATCAAAGCATACTATTTGCTTTCTCTTTTTTGTTTTGTTTTGTTTTGTTTCATCTTTCTAATCATTCCTCCCATTTGTTCTAATTCTTCTTTACAATATGACTAATGTGAAAATATGTTTAATAAGAATGTGTATGTAGATCCTATATAAGATTGCATGATGTCTTGGGGAGGGGGAAGAGAAGGGAGGGGGAGAAAATTTAAAACTCAAAAGCTTATGGAAGTGAATGTTGAAAACTAAAATTAATTAAAAAAATAAAAATCTATTTTCTAAATCTAGGACATATTGGTTACAAGATTGGACTTTGAATGAGGAAGAAAAATCTAAGTGTGAACCTGACCTCAGACACTATCAGTGTGACACTGGGCAAGTCACTAACATCTCAGTCTTAATTACGTCATCTATAAAATTAGGAAGCTGAATTAAATGGCTTCTAAGGTCTCTTCCAACTCTAAATCTATGATTCTATGATTTTGCATGAGTCAATTAATATCTCTGAGCCTCAGTTTTTTTTCATCTATTACAATGGGAATAATTCATTTACTATCTAACTCACATAATTACTTAGAACAAAGTTCATTTTAAGCTATCTGGTGCTACATAAACATATGACATTAATATTTGATTATTTACTAAGCAGAAAGTTTATCTAGTGTCAAAAAATTCATTCAAACAAAGGAAAATTTTGCATTAGCAGATACTGATACTTTCCTATAAGAAGATAAAATTGACTTTTTAAAATAATCTAATCTTTTTTTGTGTCATTCGATGAGAAGGGGAAGCATAGAGTGGTTCTCCTTTTACCTAAAGTTTACTCCTTTTGTCTCCTTTTAAGGATCCTCATTCATATTATGTCCTTTCACCATAGGTGTCCCACAAGGTTATGGTCTGGGCCCTCATCTCTTCTGACTCTATACTACTTCACTTAGTGATCTCATTAGCTTTGGATTTAATTACCATTTTTCTGTCAATGTTTCTCAAATCAACCTATCCTGACATAACTGCTCTGCTTACCTTCAATCTTTCATCTCCAACTGCCTTTCAGACATCTTGAAATGGATGTTCAATAGACATCTTAAACTCAATATGTCCAAATTGAATCCATCTTTCCCCCTAAAGTCTTCTTACCTCCTAACTTCCCTATTACTGCAGAGGCTGACACTATGCTTATAGTACCTCACACATTCATCGTATGTGTCATCTTCAACTCCTCACTATCTCTTCCCCTCATCTCTAATTTGTTACCAAGATCTATGGATTTTACCTTTACAAAATCCTTAAATATGCCCCTCCCATCGCTACCACTGTGGTGCAGGTCTTCATCACCTCATGTCTAGACTATTCCATAAGCTTGCCAGTTGGTCTGCCTGTATCAATTGTCTCCCCACTCCAATTCATTCTCCACCAAGTCACCATAGTGATTTTTCAAAAGTGAAAGTCTGACTATGTCAGCCCCCTCTACTTAATAAATTCAGTAGTATTCTATCACCTCCAGGAACAAAATCCTCTATTTGACATTCAAAGTCTGTAACAACCTAGCCCCCTCCTATCTTTTCTAATTGTCTTACATATTACTCCCTTCCTATGTATTCTTTGATCTAGAGACAATGGCCTTTTTGTTGATCCACAAACAAAATACTCCATCTTTCAAGTCTAGTCATTTTCTCTGGCTATCCCCATCTGCTGGAATGATCCCTTCTCATCTCTGCCTATTGGCTTCTACAACTTTAAGTCACAGAAAATAAATTAAATTAAAATTCCATGTTCTACTGGAAGCCTTCTTCAAAACCTCTTAATTCTAGTGCCTTCTCTCTGTTAATACTTTTCTATTTATCTTGTGTATAGCTTATTTGTACATGTTTGTTTGTTGAGGGCAGGGACTCTCTCTAGCCTGTTTTTGTGCCACCCAATACTTAATAGTGCTTGTTAGCACACAACAGACATCATGTAAATGTTCATTGCTATACCTAGCATTTCTAGTACAATATTGAATAATAATTGTGATAATGGACATCCTTGTTTTCCCTAGGATCCTATTGGAAAAGCTTGTTATTTTCCCCCATTATAGATAATGCTTATTCTTGGTTTTAGAAAGATACTACTTATTATTTTGAGAAAAACTCCACTTATTCCTATGCTTTCTAGTGTTTTTATAGGAATGGGTGCTATATTTTAATACAAGATTTTTTCTTTATCTAGTGATATAATCATATGACTCTTGCTGTTTTCATTATTGATATATTCAATTACGCTTATACTTACTCTCATATTGAACCCAGCCCTCTATTCCTGGTATTAATCCAATTTGGTCATAGGTTTTTTTCTATCTTTGTGATATATTGCTGTAATCTTTTTGATAATGTTTTACTTATTTATTTTTGCATCAATATTCATTAGGAAATTCATCTATATTTTGTGTGTTTTTGCTATCCTTGATTTAGGTTTCAAAACCATATTTTTTGTCATAGAAAGCATTTGGCATGATTCCTTAAGCTATTTTGTAGATAGTTTACATGATAATAGAATTAATTGTACTTTAAACGTTTGATAGAATTTGCTTGTAAATCCATTTGATCCTGAGGAATTTTTTCTGGGGGAACTTATTTATGGCTTGTTCAATTTCCTTTTCTAATACAGGGTCATTTAAATATTCTACTTCTTCTTCTGTTGATCTGGGCAATTTATACTTTTGTAAATATTCATCCATTTTATTTAGAATTTCTACTTCATTGGCATATAGTTTGGCAAAATGTCTCCCAATAATTGCATTAACTTCATCTTCATTAGTTGGGCATTCAGCTTTTTCATTTTTCAGACAGGTAACTTCCACTTCCTTTTTTAAATCAAGTTAGTCAGTGGTTTAATGGTTTTATTGATATTTTCATAAAACCAGATCCTACTTTCATTTATTAGGTCAATATTTTTAACTTCAATTTTATTAATTGCTCCTTTGATTTTCAGGATTTCCAATTGAGTGTTTAATTGGGGATTTTCAATTTGTTCTTTTTCTAGTTTTTATTTTTTAGTTGTATGCCCAATTAGTTGATATGTTCTTTCTTTTACTGAAGTACACTTTAGAGATATAAATTCTACCCTAAGTAATGCTTTGGTTGCATCACACAAATTATGTGATGTTATCACATTGTTTTCATTTTATTTAATGAAATTATTGAGTGTTTCCATGGTTTCTTCTTTGATCCACTCATTTTTTAAGATTGGGTTATTTAGCTTCCAATTAATTTTTAACATATGCTTCCATGTCCTCTTATTGAATGTAATTTTTTATTATATTATTGTCCAAAAAGTTTGCATTTAATAATTCTGCTTTTATGCATTTGTTTGTGAGGTTTTAAATTCAAAATACCTGGGCAATTTTTGTGAAGGTGCCACTTTGTGAAGGCGAGAAAAAGAAAAAGCTATAGTACTTTGTATTCCTATTCAATATTCTCCAGAAATCAATCATATCTAACTTTTCTAAAATTATGTTCATCTCCTTAAATTTTTTCTTGTTTATTTTCTTTTTAGTTTTATATAGGTCTGACAAGGGTAAATTAAGGAACCCCACTATTATAGTTTTACTATTTCCTCCTTGATTTAGTTAAATTTTCCTTTCAGTTAAGTTTTCCTTCAAGGATTTGTATACTAAACCATCTTGTTCATATATGTCCAGCATTGATATTACTTTATTCCATGGTACCCTTTAGGAAAATGAAAAATTTCCTTTTTATCTCTTTTAAGTAGGTCTTTTTTTTTTACTTTTGCTTTGTCTTAAATCATGATTGTTTCCTCTGCCTTTTTTTTTTTACCTCAACAGAAGCATAATTGATTCTGCTCTAGACCCTTATTTTAACTCTCTGAGTGTTTCTGTTTCAAGGGTGCTTCTTGTATACAATATGTTCTTAGATTCTGATGTCTAATCCATTCTACTATGTGTTTTTTTTATCATGTTTCAGGTAATCCAATTGTTCTTATATTATATTTCATCTGTTTGCAAGATTAGTTGTTTTCCTAATGACATTTTATATTTTCTTTTTATTTTGTCTTTGGAATTTTCTTTATTGTTTCTTGATGTTTCTTCAATGAGTTTTTGTACTTCTTTTTTCAAGTTGTTAATCATATTTTCATAATTTTCTTTCATGGCTCTCATTTATTTTCCTAATTTTTCCTCTACAGATCTTATTTGATATTTTATCCATATGTCTACAAAACCTTCATATATATTTTGTTTTTCTTATAGAGTAATATTAAAATTTCACTAGAATTTTAATTCAGGCAAAAAACATGCTGCATGAAAAAGAGTCGTGATCAAAGTCAAGACTCATTAGTTCAAAGCCTTACTATATAATAAATGAGCTGTGATAATCTGGCCAAGAAACTTAAGCTATCAGGGATCAGGCCTTACCAAACCTGAACTCTGGATAACACTCATCATAGAAAGTTTGTGAGCAAATGATTAATTTTATTTTGAGCATATAACTTTGAAAAAGAAGAAGGAAATTCCATGTGGATATGATCAACAATGAAAAATCCAATTCAATTCCACACCCATTTATTGAATGACTTCTGTGAATATGCATTGTGCTACTCCTAAAGATACAAATAAAGAACAAAACAGTCTTTAACCTTGGAGAACCTACATTCTTATGGGGATTGTAGGGTTTATTTAGATAGATGTGCACAGAATATATAATAACCACAATAATTATTATTTATACAATTACAATACCTAGATGTTCAAGGTTTGGAAAGTGTTTTACAAATATAATCTCATCTTACCCTCACAACAACTCTAAGAAGTATATGGTATTATTATTCCCTATTTTGCAGATGGGGAAACTAAGGAAGGAATATGTTAAGTCATTTGCACAGGATCACACAGCAAGAAAGATTCTGAGCTTTGATTTGAACTCGTGTTCCTGACTCCAGATCCAATGCTCTATCCACTCTGCTGCCTACCTGCTATACAAAGTATAGTATTTTTCAAGAAAAATAAACAATGGGGAGAATCAGGAAAAGTTTCATGTCAAAGGGATACTTGAACTATACCTTTAAGGAATATAGAATGTGAGGGTAGCGAGGTGGCACAATGAATAGAGCACCAGCCCTGAAGTCAGGAGGACCGGAGTTCAAATCCAGCGTAAGACCAAACACTTGAAACTTACTAGCTGTGTGAGCCTGGCCAAGTCACTTAATCCCAATTGCCTTTAAAAAAAAAAAAGGAATGTAGAATTTATATGAAATGGAAGGGAAGAGAGAATGTATTCTAGAAAATTAGAGAAAGCTTGTAAAAATACACAAGATATTGGAGAAGGAATGATATGTATGGTAGCAAGCTAGCTTTACTAGAATAGAGCATATACAAAGGGGAGTAATTTAAAACAAATCTGAAAAAAGTATATTTTAGTCAGTTTGTGGAGGGCTTTGAATGTTATATGAGAATTTTGTATTTTATTCTAGGAGTAATAGAGGGCCATTGAAGATGTACAAGTAAAGGAATGGGAGAGTCAGACCTCTGTTCTGGAAAAAATCAAATTGGCTGTGTGGAACATGGTTAGAAAAGAGAAACTGGGAGAAGAGAAACTAATTGGGTTATTTTAATAGTCGAGATTAGAGATGATGAGAGTCTGAGCTAGATCATTGGTTATGGGAGTGAGCCAATTCTATCTCCACAACATATAGACATGTTGTGTAGGTCGAATTGGTAAGATTTTATGATTTATTAGATATTTAGGAATAGGTAGAGAGAACCATTAGGATGATTTCAGCATTGCAACATGGAAACAAAAGAAGAATGATAATGTCCTTGAAAAAAATTGAGAAGTTTGAAGAAAAGATAAATTGAGGGAGAGTGGCACATAAAGGATTCTGTTTTGGACATGCTGAGTTTGATAGTCTATTGGACTCCCAAGTGATCTGATGCCCAGAATAGGGTGGATTTATAGATTTGACAGTCATCTCCTTAGAAATAATAGTGGGATCTATGGGTATTTATGAGATAACTAAAAGCAGTTACAGACATATGGGAAGAAGACCCAAAAGAGAGGCCTGAGAGATGCCCACATTAAATGGGCATGGCTAAAATGATGAACCAGAAAAAGACATTTAGATTGAATAGTGAGGCAAGAAGAGTCAAGAAAGAGAAGTGTAGAAGTTAAGGGAAGAAAAATTAAACAAAAGGAGGAGGAGGTCTACAATGCCTAAACAATAGTAGAGGTCAAGAAGAATGACAAATAAGATTAGACAATCGGGCTTAGCAGTTATGAAATCGTTAATAATCTTAGAGAAAGTGAAAAGTCAGGTCAGAAGCCAGATTTCAACTAATTAAGAAGTGAGTGGGAAGTGAGGAAACAAATATAATTGTAGATATCATTTTATGGGAATTTGATTTTAGGGGAGGGAATATAAGATAACAGCCAGAGGGTATGGCAGGATGACATGAGGATGAAATGTAGGTTTTTTTTTTTTTTTTAAGGATGGAGTAGATCTGAGCATATTTATAAGAGGAAGGAAAGGAATCAGTATAGAAAGGGAGATTGAAGATGATAGGAAATAATAGAGAGGGGCAAGGTCCCAGTAGATATGGGAAGGAATGGGATTAAAAGCACCACTGGAGAAGTTGTCATTTGTGAAGAAAAGGGTAATGTGTGACTAATAAAATAAGAGAGAAAATTATAATGATAAATGGGTATTTTGAGCTAAGGAGCTGGAGAGAGGAAAGAACTAAGAGTGATGGGTGGCCTTTATATTCTCTACAAAATAGGAGATCATTTGATAAGGAGGTAGTTTAGGAGGCCTGAAAAATGAGGAGTTTTTTTTTTTTTTTTAGAATAACTGCTGTATAGAATGTGATTGAGAATACATTAGACAGGAATAAAAGGATTTCTCTGTAATAGTAAGGGTCCAATTGAGATTAAATCACATAAATCCATAAATGAAAACTATGACTACTGCTGTGTGATTTCTCCCCCTCTCCCAAGAAAAGTACTGAGCACCAGAGAAGTAAGATTAAAGATAGTTGATTGTGCTTCTGTAGATGGTGGTGTTCCACTGATAAGTCAGACTGATCAGTCCCCATTACTCCACTGGCCAGCAGGTAAGACTCTTCTTGGATTTTTTTTTTTTGTTATAGACTTTCTTTAGACACTTGTATATGAAGTGGGACTTGGATTTCCCTGTCATGCTTCTAGAATTATTGGGAATTTGATGTTGTCCATATATATATATATACTACCCGAAACACTAAACAAGAAATCAAGGCATTTTTGCTGTTGTTAATCATTGTATGTGCCATTGTTGCTGGAGATTATAGGTTAGTCTTTAATAAATTATCTTTTAGCAGCAAAAACAAAAAAGAAAAAAGATAGTAGGTTGTGGGGATAACCAAAATTTGTTTTTGGCAAAGTATGACCCATTGTGATAGGGAAAGGGATTCAATGACAGAGGATAGAGTACGGCTGAACTGGTCAAACATTGTGTTAAGATTATGAGCAGAAGATAGTGAAGCAGGGATAATGACATGGAAGAACAGGAAGGGATGGAAGGACTTAACATCATAGTGAGAATAAAAATAAAATGGTTTAAAAAGAGACAGAGGGAGAGAAATAAGGATAGGAGCCCATGATTAGAGATGGGGGGGTGGGGTGATGAGGGGAGTATCAGATCAAATTAAGGAGTTCCTTAATCAAACTGACAAAATTACAGAGTTCAAAATAATACAAGATTCCTCCACTCTCCAACAACACCCTTTATTGTACTTTGGAAGCAAAAACAGCACCAATAGATGGCATTTTTGTTAAGTTTGTAGCCTTTATAATTCTGAAGTTTTGAAGCTTAAAACTACACTAAAGCTTTTGGGACAATTTCTATTTCAATGTACTTTACTGCCTTTATAATCCTGTGAATTTTATTTTATACATTTAAAAACATTTTTCTTAGAAGTCCGTAGGTTTCATCAGACTGCCAAAGGAACCCATTACACACACACACACACACACACACACACACACACACACACACACACAC